>NC_142874.1:133685939-133993439 GCF_051225735.1 Oryctolagus cuniculus
CAAGTGCTTGGGCCCTGCACCCCATGGGAGACCAGGAGAAGTACCTGGCTCCTGCCATCGGATTGGCGCGGTGCGCTGGCCTCAGCGCGCCGGCCGCGGCGGCCATTGGAGGGTGAACCAACGGCAAAGGAAGACCTTTCTCTCTGTCTCCCTCTCACACTGTCCACTCTGCCTGTCAAAAAAAAATTAAAAAAATAATAATAATAAAAAAGAAAGCCAATCTACTGTTACATTCCTATACAGAAAAACAGTAAATTTTTAAGTATTGTTATCAGAATAGAGATGTCGAGTCCCTTGTCTCTTCTGAATCTCCGCCCTCTGATTCTTAGGTAATTTCTAATTATTTACATGATATTTCTGCATTATTTAACTAGACATTATCTTTATTCAAAAAGTCTGGCTAGAACAATATAAAAACAAAGGTGGTCACTTCCACCCCTTGATGTCTGATGTTTGCTGTTTCAAAATAGCAGCATAATTTCCTTAATTTCAAGAATATAATTTTCTAGTTCCATAAATAAGGCCAGCAATAGAGCAGGAAGTCAGCTTGGCTTTGGTTTAAAGACATATAGACTTAAATGTTTGCCCCCTAGGGATTCAAAGGACACGTCAAAAAAGACAAACTTCAAAGCGCCACGGCTATGACTCTGATGGTCTTTGAAGAAACCTAGACATAGAATAATGGCTTCACTCTGGATATTCCAAAGTTCTTCAGCAACTGCAAAATTTCAGGTGAAAAAGATAAAGAGCAAGGTAAGTTTTTTATATATGAGGCAATTAAATGTCAAGGCTCTGAGATTTGTAGATTAGATTGTGCTGGGTGAAAAGTACTAGGTCTCACAAAATAGACTTGATCAACTCGAGTTATATGGATTTTATTTTATTTTTTTGGAAGTAGGGTTAATGAAGTACTCCTAACAAAGATGTACTGAAGAGCTCACACTTGCTGTTTTCCTTTCCAGATAAAAACAAATGACTAGTTTAAGGGTGAAAGGCAACAGAGTGAATTAATGCCTATGAAGAAACTTGAACACACGACTGCATTAATGTTTATCAACTGAGCCATAGCATGACGTGGTTCAGATTCATACCATTGCTTTGGGAACTGAGGAACTTGTCCACATGCTGCCTGGCAAATGTTCAGAGTCCTAATAATTTGAGGCAGAGCAAATATTTTCATAATAAGGCAAACATTTGGTAAACTGAAATGTCAATATTAGGATTATGGGTAACTTCTCATATGTTTATGTTCTTTTCCAAATTTCATACAATAGGTAGATATTATCAATTTTATAAACACAGAAAATTTTATAAACACAGAAGAGTGCACAATGGAAATGTTACAGCTAAAAGCCTGTCTTATTTTACAATGTAATTTTGTAAGCTCAATAGAAATTTCTGGAAGGATCACAGCTCTTGAACATTCTGCAACGTTCTACCATGATAGGGGAATGGATGCCGCTTTATCCCTGGGCATGCATTTCCGAATGTATCTGAAATGTTTACATTATTAACATGCTCAAGAGCTCCCAGATAGGCAGTCTCTGAAACATAATTTACCACATTTCCAGCAAAAGCATGAAATAAAAAGCAGAACAAAATGATCAAACAAAATATTTTAGGTAATGGATATTTCCTGCTCAGACCGCTCATCTCACTTTTTGCATGTTCTGTAAGGTGCAGGTAGGATTTAAATAACTCCCGGTACTGTCACTGAAATGTGCTACATTTATGCCTTGGATCCAAATGATGGGGAAGGAGGATAAATAGCCAGTCGGAAACAAGTGTGAAAAAAGTCAACAACCAACCAACCTTACACCCAGACAGCCTTACACTTTATGGATTTAAGAGGAAATTGTTACACAGTGCTTTTGTTGCACTGTAGACCATGGTGGGAGAAAATGCTGTCTTAATTCAGGTTGCATAATCATCTTCTGTTAAATGCTTAGAAGTCCTGCTTTCTTCCACAGCACAACAATTACACAGCAGAGCATAATTATTTTACAGTCAATTGAGTGCACCAAATGGGCATATTTATGAAACCTGATTTATATTTCATACTTGCAACGGTACATGGAGCGTGGCTTTACCTCCCACCAAAGCTGCAGCCAGTAAAACTGTCGGAGGGACTCTGCTCTGGCTCCAGAGTAAAATAATTGAAGTTTGAGAAATACGTTTGAATGTTAGTGCTGCACTTAGCTTTTTCCTATCAAGTGTACTGCAAAGAGTGAAGGCAAGGCAAGCAGTGTGGTATCTGTGGAGATACTCCATAAAAGTTTTATGGCTTTAGTTCATGCCCTGTTTCTTGCTGTGGTGAGCAAGTACATTTTTCATTAGCCTATCCCACAAAGCAATAAGACCGTCTACATTTAAGTAATGACCTTCTCCATATAAACTCGAACTTGTTTTCCTTGTACTTCAATAGCCAATAATTATTTATGAAGGTTAGCATAATTACCCAAGATAGAACAGGAGTTTGGTCAGATTATGACCTTCTAAGAACTTCTCTGAACGTGTTATTTTTAAGTGTTTGAAGAGACGAGCCCCTTCTGTGTCAGAGATTTCTTTTTCTCACACAGTTGTACAATTTGCAAAGTTTCATCTGTTCTCAGTGGTGGCTTTTTAGTGCCCTCAGAGCATTTGGCATGTAAAACATGTAAGTCAAAAATGAGTTTTCAATGCAAAAAAATTTTTTTTCTGGGCTAATATTCTGAGGCTATTTCTGAAGAAGCCACAGAATTACTTAATAGACGATTTTTTTAAATTGCTGATGAACTTTATGCCACATATGCTTTTCTTATTCATTGCTTCATTTTAGCTAGTTGTATAATAATACATAATCTTACCCAGAAGTGAAGGAAAGGAAGTACTTATTCAGAATTAAGGGAGAACCATGTGGTCTCTGGTCTGTGTGCAGCAGTACGTTCAGGGTCTTTCACAGCCACCTAGGGGGATCACAAACAAGAGTCCATCCTCTAATCTTGACTTCCAAATGAAAAAATAATTTTCACTCCTTGCATGATACCTGTGCCACAGTGGCTTATGTTGAGGGCTTCCAAGCACAGTAAACCAACACATTAAGGTAAACAGATGTTTTCTCTATTAACAGTATCAACAGCCTGGCTGCAGGCCAAATGAACTAGGCGTAATTGCAACTGGCCGCCCTGTTAATGGGAGAACTAACTAAGCAGTTTCTGCTGCTTACTTTCCGTCCTGAAGATGTGTCTTTCGTTGTCTGACTCACATGAGAATGGGAAGGACAGGGAGCATTTCTGAGATTTAATTAATTCTTCGTTTCCATTTTAGTCAATTATACATGAAAAGCTATAAAATGTACAGCATCTGAGAGACTAACATCTAATCTGACTACGATATGGAAAAGTTAGGAAAAAACAGAAATAAATGTTTTTAAACACTGGAATCAGCTGCAGCATATAATTTAATTTTTATTTAAAGAGCTCTATCTCCTGGGAGATCATGAAACTAGGTTGCTGACTGCCTGCTGAAAAATAAAATAATGAAAGGAACTTGATAATAATGAGTAGAATCTTACATATTACTTATTTTTAGTCATTGAATATCATTTTTCTTAATTCATTTTATGTTTCCTTCTGTAACGACTCTTGTATTATATAAATGTGATATTTATTTAACTCTGTGCCCTGTGATCTACATGAATTGAATTTGATTAAAACAAAGGAAGCTATATTTTTTTACAATATTGTTTTTAGTAATGTAAAATCCTCAAGTAAGATTTAGAAAAAAAATATTTCCTTAATTTATCTGCAGGTATTTATGGTAAATACTCACCTTTGCAGAATTTCCTTCTGTTCTTATTCATTAGTCAATTATTTGTGTATAAATCATTTTATTTCCATTACCAAATTATCTACATAGTCGATATTGATACCCAACAGGACCTATCCTTACACTAGGCCTAGCAATTAAAGTGATGTTGACTTACACTATAGCTTCTTCTTGTGACCAACTCTAACATTTGTGTTCTTGTCCCAGGCTGGAGACAGAGTAAACTCTAGTGATAAATAGAAATTGTGTCATAAACCATGTAGGCTCAAACTGATTTTAAGTAGACTTGGTTTTACAGCATCACATTGTTTCCTAATAATGGATTTCTTGAACTGGATCTACCAGCATGGAGGTGCAGCATAATGGACACACTGACAAAGCATGTTGCCCAGTAGGGAGAAAGCTTAGGGTGAGTAGACTTCAAATCCTGATGCAAATCCTGAATCAAGCACTTGCTAGTTTTCCATTGATTGGACAAATATGTAATCAATCTCCTATAAACAATCATTCATGTGTTTATTACATACCAGGTACCATCTTCAATGCTTGATTCACCACAGTGAAAAGGACCTCTAGGAAACTTGACCTCATGGGGATCTAGTTTTGGAGAGAAAACGGACATAAAATGTCAATCAAACATCAAAGATGCATCAGTGCTCATGCTGAAGAGAGGCAGGGAAGAGCGATGTGACAGAAAGTGCTCGGCCTTGGGCTTTGTAGCTCATTTAATAATGGCAGATTAGACAGTGCCACTCTGAAGAGCAGGCATTTAAACTGAGACCTGAGAGGTCATGGAGGCAGACATTTTAGGAGAGCAGGAGGAAAAGTAATTGAATTTGGAGAGTGGAGTCTACCAGCCTCAAGACAAGAGAGAGATGTGCACAATGGATAATTGGAAGAAAGAAAGAAGTGTGTCATCTTTTAGGCAAGATTTATGAACCTCCCGTATGCCTCAGATCAGGCTCAACAAATTAATTTTAATATATGTACCCCACATATTTACTTTGGGAATAATGATATTTAATGTTCAGTGAGCAGTTACTAAACCAGGTACAATTTGAAGTCCTTGCTCTGAATTATTCATTTCTATATTATCATAAGTTACTGTTAGAACCATCTTCTGGGCTGGTACCATGGCTCACTTGGCTAATCCTCCGTCTGCGGCCCCAGCACCCCAGGTTCTAGTCCCAGTTGGGGCGCTGGATTCTGTCCTGGTTGCTCCTCTTCCAGCCCAGCTCTCTGCTGTGGCCCGGGAGGGCAGCGAAGGATGGCCCAAGTGCTTGGGCCCTGCACCTGCATGGGAGACCAGGAGGAAGCACCTGGCTCCTGGCTTCGGATTAGCACAGCATCCCAGCCTCAACGCGCCGGCCGTAGCTGTCACTTGGGGGGTGAACCAACAGAAAAAGGAAGACCTCTCTCTATCTCTCTCTCTCTCTCTCACTGTCTAACTCTGCCTGTCAAAAAAAAAAAAAAAAAAAAAAAAAGAACCATCTTCTGTTTTTAGATGGGGAAATTAAGATTTTTGGTAAATCACAAAGTTAATAAGTGAATGACTAGCATATCTGTATATGTATATGCATATGTATATGTATATGTATATGTATATGTATATCTATCTATCTAGCCTAGTGACCTGCAACACAGAGCTGGCCAGGATACACAGCCCATTCTGGGATCACTTTAGAGTGAGATTTTTGGGTAGTTTCCTGTTGTGTGGAATTGGCACACCAAAGACCTAGGTTGTGAGTTTTGATTTGATTGTGTTTTTTTTTTTTTTTTAATTATTTATTTGAAAGACAGAGTTACAGAGAGAGGTAGAGACAGAGAGAGAGGGGTCTTTCCTCCGCTGGTTCACTCCACAGATGGCCCCAATGGCCAGAGCTGAGCCCAGTCCTAAGTCAGAAGCCAGGAGCTTCCTCCAGCTCTCCACATGGGTGCAGGGGCCTAAGCAGTTGGACCATCTTCCACTTCTATCCCGGACCATAGAAGAGAGCTGGATCGGAAGAAGAGCCACCAGGACTAAAACCAGTGCCCATATGGGATGCCAGCGCTGCAGGCCAGGTCTTTAACCTGCTGTGCCACAGCTCTGGCTCCCTTGATTTGATTGTTAATCGGTAATGCCTTTGGGTCAGTCACTTCCTCTTTTAAGCACAGTTTCTTCACTGAGAGAGAGAGGAAGTGAACAAAAAGGATCTATGAGGTCCTTTTGCTTGAAATGTCATGAGAGCAACAGTCTGGATTTGGGGAATAGGAAAAGGACTGTAGGGAATAGGAAAAGCAAGGATACCAAAGAAAGAATTTAATTTTGCCCAGGGCTAGTTCTGAGTCTCTTGCATGTTAAATCACGGAGTTCTTCAACTGGATTAGTGAGTACGTAGAATTATTGATTAGGCCACTAGTGATTATCCAGTAAATTATGCATGACTGAGTGTAAGTAGACAAACTGGATACTTTTGGTTTGTCTCCCACAAGACAAACTAACATTGATAGCTCTTTTTCTGGAATCTTGTGGGGCTACTCAAGGGTTTACAAATAGGCAACAATGTTTATTTTAAAATTTTTATCTAAAAAGATAACAGACTGCAAAGTGAGTTCTTACACTTTTAAACAGTGGGAGTTTAAATAAAATAGCTGAGTCCTTCTATTTGTCTCTATATTTTCTTTATAATACGGTAATGGCTGCTAAATATTTGTTTTTGTAGTACTTGATAACAGTAAAAGAATACATATAAATTTTTAGGCATGCAGTTCTAGAGCCAACTACATTAGTTTAAATCCAAGGGGTAAAATACACTAGTTCTGTGACTTTAGGCAACACTTATCTCCACATTTGTAACATGTGGCTGTTACCTTGCTCTGATGCAGAGGACTGTGGTGAGAATCAATGGAGATGATGGCTCTCCCGTGTTTAGTCACCTCAATGCGTCTCAGCTACTCAATCTTTCTTTTCATTCTTTGATTGCATTTCAACCTCTGCAGCCACAGAGTCAGTGGGAGACCCGGCATACTGGCTTATTTAACTCTGATTTGTCTCCTGTGTATTTTCCTTTAAACTGGAGAGTGGAAAGCCAAACACTACGTTTCATAGATCCCAATGCAGAATCTCCTGTAAGATTTGCTCCCACCAAATGAACGCACAGATATGAGACCAAGAAAGCAAAGACCAACAGTGAGACACAAGCTGGTACTTACTGCAAGTCAGCACATGACGTGAGGTCTTCTGTTTCTGCAGATATGATGAGAGGATTCTGACACCTGAACTTCTATCTTTAAATTTTATAAAGAATTATGCATTTATTTAATTGAAAGGCATGATGACAGAGAGAGATGGTGGGAGGGAGTGGAAGAGAGAGATAGAGATAGAGATGAGATAGAGATAGAGACAGAGACAGAGAACTGGATAAGAGAGAGTGAGAGAGAGAGAGAGAGAGAGAGATCCTTCATCTGCCGATTCACTCCTCAAATGGCCATAGCCACAAAGGCTGGGGCAGTTCAAGGCCAGGGCTAGTCCAGGCTAAAGCTAGGAGCCCAGATCCTCATCCAGGTCTGTAGGATAAGTCTTGTTATATCATTTTGCCTTTTAGGTATCAAATTTAGTTTCCTTGACTCCCTTAAAATTCTGAGTTGGTTGTAGGCTGTAGTAAGTGCTCTTCTGCTTAAAACAGCTATGGTCAACTCTGTCGTCTACAACTAAAAATCCTGAAGGTGGAGATTTTTGAAAATTGACAAAACCTCATATAGGTCTCTTAATATAAAATAGTTTCAATCATACATACATGTAGTAAAAATAATTATTAAGCATTATACATTGGAATAGAATGCTGCAAATATATTGGAAAATTAAACTGATTTCAGTCCCACAAATGGAAGTTAAAATCTTTTGGGGCGGACATATTCTTAACAAGTATATGGAAGCAAGTAAGTATACACTAAAAAAGTAATTGTGTTATGAGGAAGATGGGGGGTGATATATATAGATAGATAAATATAGATAGATAGATTAGATAGATAGATAGATAGATAAAATGGAAACCTAGTTTGATCAGAAGTGTTTGTCTGCAGGAGGAAAAGAAGCCAGTTAGTCAAAGTGTGGGAAGTGAATATCTCCAGGTTAACATCATGTCGTTACATTAAGAGCTTCTGATGAATTTAATCGCTATCAGGTAAGTAACAATTAGTTTAAAAAGGAAAGACCTACAATTTGACAGTAATTGATGGATATTAAGTAATGAAATGCAATTTGGATGACAGGACAAAAGAAGCAAAATGACTTATTTTTGGCAACTGGCTACCTACTTAAGTGTTGTTTCAAATACTGCAAAAAGCTACTTTATTTTCTTAAAGAAAAAGGGATGGTAGTTATGTGTCAGCCAACTTGAGTCAGCACCATTTTTTGGCTAGAAATTTTGGGACCTAACTATGGTGGTAGAATTCCTATGATCTCATGTGAACAGAAAAATGATGTGCAAAGCTAGTAGTTATAAATAACCACACTGACAAGCCGAAGAATGTAAAGCGATCAAATGTTTGTAAACCATCATTAAGACACTGTCAGGAATACTGTGATTACTGCATTTTCTGTTGTTGTTCTTCTAGAGCACCACTAATTTACTAATTTTAAAGATTAATTTTGTCTTTATTGTATTCATTTACTTTTTCAAGGGCTCATGGTTCTAAATGTCGGAGGTGATTTGCTGAAGAGTCAACAGTTAGCTCCTGCAGTTTTAATGAAAGAGACCTGTGATTAACACCGTGGGGAACAAGCTGTATCTTCTTTGAGGGCTTTGAGGGCTACTGCTTACACAGATCAAATGGTGTGAAATGTGTGTGATGATCACAATCCCAGCATCTTGAAGATACCTCTTCCAGAATCAGGCATCTTTTCTTACCTTTGCTTGTCCATTTGCATGAGAAATGCACTCCCTTTCCAATCTTGATTTCTTTGTCCAGCTAAACCTGGCAGAGGATATTTTGAATGGGCTCCATGCCACCATGGCAGATGGACCAGGGGCAGGCTAGTTCAGGAGCCAGAATGTATGTTGTATTTGACTAGGAAGGGCACATTGACACCAGTGTGTGAGTGGAAAGAGCACTTGGTGTACAGGCTCCTTCCCTGTGGCTGAGGAGAGGTGACCTGCCCCTCTAGCTGAGCAGTGCATTGACTTTGTAATTCATTGCTAAAACATGTATGCCTAATCTCAGCAGATCTATTTTTCTAGGAAATTAAGGCTAGAAGCTGGGGCGTGTTTGGGGCAGTGGAAGATATAAAGCTTTGTCTCCAACTTGTATTTTGCTAAAAATATTGCGTAGTTATTTCTTCCAAAGAAAAGTCATCATCATTCAAAATTTTACATTGATCACTTACTCTATTCATGCTACTTGCAAGACAGTAAGTCTTATAAGCAGTGTTTCAAACCTCTGCACGTAAGTAAAAGTGTACTATCTAATAGCAATTTTATATCTCTTTCATCTTTATATAACCTATTAGTGTGTTCTCAGCTCTTCCCTTCCATTTCTTCAACAGCTTTGATTCTCTCTAAAGACTGCTGTAGTTACGTTTTATAAAGAAGTAATGTGTTGAGAAACATTTTTTTTTTAATCATTGTACACCTCAGTTCCGTCTAACTCCTCCTGCTCTATGCTACCTGCCATTGATGTTACTATTACTCCATGTAAAAACTATCAGGTCATCTTAAGTATCAACATACCTTCTATTTCTGTATACAAACATTCTTTAAAATCTGCCAATTCTATCATCAATTTACCTTTTAATCAAATCTCTTCTTTCCACACACATTTTTGTTACTTTAATCTGCAGTCTCATCATTTCTCACCTATTCCAAGAAAATACTCTTAAGTATTTATCCTAATTTTTTGACATTAGGCAATCCAGGTCATAAATTTTGACACAATCATTTCATGTTGGTTTATCTTAAAGAATTTATTGAACAATTTTTATCTTTAAAGAATTTAGGAAGGCATAAAAAGATGGAACATGCATAGCTATAAATATGTAGTTATTATCTATAAAAATGATTCCCATACTAATAATTATCAGTTCCATTATTAATGTGTTTCTGATTGCTCCCATTCTATGCTAACATTCATTATTCAGATGTCACATCAAGCCATGTAATGAACAAAACTCACTGCATTCCTTCACTTCAAATGTATTTAAGATTTTCTCCCATTTCTGCTAAATAAAATGTAAAAATTTTAGCATGTACTAGAAGACATAGTAGAGTTTTTGTGTCTGAAAAATGTCATTTACAACTCTGTGTGTCCATTTATTCCAAAAAATTTATGGATGACCTTTTGCATACCTGGAAGTTAACTGAAAGCTGAATATAGAAAAGTCAACCACTCATTCCCTGTTAGAACTAATAAATCTTGATTTACTTAACCACCCTGAGGTCTAATTTTTTTCATTTATAGATGAAAATCATAGTAACTATGCTTCGAGGCTTGTTTGAAAAAAAAAAGTAACATGATTAAGAGCAGATGTGGTTGTTATTTTTAAAAGGAATTTCCAGCAATAATTAAGAGTAATCAATTAAAGATAGAAGCAGAAGTTAAAACTCATAATACTGAGGGAATGCTCTGGATGCAAGGGGGAAAAAAAAACCTGCGCATTCATCCATGGTTGTAAAAACAATCTTATTCTTTAGACACACACGATTATCAATTTTTGTTTGTGCTTATTCCCTTGCATTTAAAGGCAAGGACTCTGGCAGGTGTTTAGCATAGTAGTTAAGATGCTATTTGGGATACTCACAGCCCATATCAGAGTACCCAGATTCAACTTCCAGTTCTGCTTTGATTCTTGTTTCCTGCTCATGCAAACCTTGGGAGGCAGCAGGTGATGGCTCAAGTAGTTAGGTCATTGCCACGCACTTGGGATACCCGGGCTGAGTTCCCAGCTTCTGCCTTTGGCCTGGCCCAGCCCTGTCCATTGCAAGATGTGAAAGTAAGCCAATGAATGGGCACTGTCTTTCTTTTATCTTTTTAGTGAGTAAAGGCAAGTAAAATGATCATATATTAGCATTTGTTTTCCACTTAGCTACTGTGTTTTCATTATTCTATCAATGGTTTTAGTCAATATTTCAACACCAGTAAATTAACATATTTTCTTATTTTTTTATAAAACTAAAATATATTGGCCAATGTTGTGATGTAATGGGTAAAGCTACTGTCTGAGAAGCTGGCACCCAACATGGGTGCTGATCCATGTCCTGGCTGCTTCACTGCCAATCCAGCTCCCTGCTAATGGCCTGCGAAAAGCAGCAGATGGACAATTGTCTGGGTCCCTGTCACCCATGTGAGAGACCTAGAAGAAGCTCCTGGCTCCTGGTTCCATGCTGGCCCAACTTTGGCCATTGCAGTGGAGTGCACCCAGTAGATGGAAGATCTCTCTCTCTCTGTCTCTCCCTCTCTTTCCCTCTGTAGCTATGACTTTAAAAATAAATAAATAATTATTTAAAAAAAAATTTTTTTTTAAACTTTTATTTAATGCATATAAATTTCCAAAGTACGACTTATGGATTACAATGGCTTCCCCCCCATACCATCCCTCCCACCCACAACCCTCCCCTTTCCCACTCCCTCTCCCCTTCCATTCACATCAAGATTCATTTTCAATTATCTTAATATACAGAAGATCAGTTTAGTATACATTAAGTATGGATTTCAACAGTTTGCTCCCACACAGAAACATAAAGTGAAAAATAATAGATGATTTTTTTTAAATGATGATGAAATCAGAGCAGACCTATTGTCATGTTTAATCCCAGTGAGAGTCAAGTTGGGAATTGATAATTTCTTTCTTTCTTTTTTTTTTTTTACAGAGGATCAGTTTAGTATGCATTAAGTAAGGATTTCAACAGTTTGCACCCCCATAGAAACACAAAGTGAAATATATTGTTTGAGTACTCGTTATAGCATTAAATCTCAATGTACAGCACATTAAGGATAGAGATCCTACATGAGGAGTAAGTGCACAGTGACTCCTGTTGTTGACTTTACCAATTGACACTCCTGTCTATGGCATCAGTAATCTCCCCATGCTCCAGTCATGAGTTTCCAAGGCTATGGAAGCCCTCTGAGTTCTCCGACTCTTATCTTGTTTAGACAAGGTCATAGTCAAAGTGGAGGTTCTCTCCTCCCTTCAGAGAAAGGTACTTCCTTCTTTGATGACCTGTTCTTTCCACTGGGATCTCACTCGCAGAGATCTTTTGCCAGAGTGTCTTGGCTTTCCATGCCTGAAATACTCTCATGGGCTTTTCAGCCAGATCCGAATGCCTTTAGGGCTGATTCTGAGGCCAGAGTGCTATTTAGGACATCTGCCATTCTATGAGTCTGCTGAGTATCTCACTTCCCATGTTGGATCACTCTCGCCTTTATTTACTCCATCGGTTAGCGTTAGCAGGTACTAGACTTGTCTATGTGCTCCCTTTGACTCCCAGTCCCTCCACCATGACCAACTGTGAACTGAAACTGATCACCTGGAACAGTGAGATGGCATTGGTACATGCCACCTCGATGGGATTGAATTGGAATCCCCTGGTATGCTTCCAACTCCACCACTTGGGGCAAGTCAGCCTGAGCATGTCCCAAATTATACATCTCTTCTCTCTCCCATTCCCACCACCATGTTCAACAGGGATGACATTTCAGATAATTTTCAACACTTAAGAATAACTGTGCATCAATTACAGATCTAAACCAGTCATATTAAGTAGAACAGATAAAAAAAACTACTAAGAGGGATAATGTATTTAGTTGTTCATTAACAGTCAGGGCTATGCTGATCAAGCCACCATTTCCCATAGTGTCCACCTCACTCCAACAGGTTTCCCTCTTGGTGTTCAGTCAGTCGTCACCGATCAGGGAGAACATATGCTATTTGTCCCTTTGGGACTGGCTTATTTCACTCAGCATGATGTGTTCCAGATTCCTCCATTTTGTTGCAAATGACTGGATTTCGTTGTTTCTTACTGTGGTATAGTATTCTAAAGAGTACATATCCCATAATTTCTTTATCCAGTCTATCGTTGATGGGCATTTAGGTTGGTTCCAGGTCTTAGCTATTGTGAATTGAGCTGCAATAAACATTAGGGTGCAGACCGCTTTTTTGTTTGCCAATTTAAATTCCTTTGGGTAAATTCCAAGGAGTGGGATGGCTGGGTCGAATGGTAGGGTTATCTTCAGGTTTCTGAGGAATCTCCAGACTGACTTCCATAGTGGCTTGACCAGTTTTCATTCCCACCAACAGTGGGTTAGTGTCCCTTTTTCCCCACATCCTCGCCAGCATCTGTTGTTGGTAGATTTCTGCATGTGAGCCATTCTAACCTGGGTGAGGTGAAACCTCATTGTGGTTTTGATTTGCATTTCCCTGATTGCTAATGACCTTGAACATTTTTTCATGTGCCTGTTGGCCATTTGGATTTCCTCTTTTGAAAAATGTCTATTGAGGTCCTTGGCCCATCTCTTAAGTGGGTTGTTGGTTTTGTTTTTGTGGAGTTTCTTGATCTCTTTGTAGATTCTGGTTATTAACCCTTTGTCTGTTGCATAGTTTGCAAATATTTTTTCCCATTCTGTCGGTTGTCTTTTCACTCTCCTGACTGTTTCTTTTGCAGTACAGAAACTTCTCAATTTGATGCAATCCCAATAGTTGATTTTGGCTTTGACTGCCTGTGCCTCCCGGGTCTTTTAAGAAACAAAATATAACTGTAATGTTTTATTTGTAAAAATCAATGCATCATTCTTTACCAACTTAATGGAAGACATTGGCCTAAGCATACAGCCTTTTGAAAGTCGGAAGGGTTAGTTTTGAGAGATATTTACGTTGCATGCAGCTGTGAAGGAGATTAAGAAAGGAGAATGAAAGGGAAGAACAGGGTCAACAGGAGATAGGGAGAGGTAGGAAAGAGGAGTTCAGTTAGAGAAACAGAAGCAATATTCCTTTCACTTACATTGCACAGTATGAAAATCACCCTTCATGGTTTTCTTTTTAATTACTGCATATCATTTCAATATTTTATTTCACATTCTTGCACTATGAGCATATTATTCTGACACACATTGGCAGAGAACGGGACACCAAGAAGTTAATTATTTACAAACTAGGGATCAGTAAATTACAAGAAGTAGACTAGAAGCTTATATGTCCACCACTTAGGAATAACACTTTACTGGGGATAGTCATCATCAGAAATGGTGGTTATCGCCATGATGTTATAACATAGTGACAGTTTACATGTATTCCTGTGATTTCCTAATTATATTGTTAATAGGGTGGTGCTTAATGTGGTCACTATTGCTTTCCTGGCTTCCATCACCATTCCTGGACATATAGTTGTCCAAACTACACTGGGATTCAATCTAAGTTCCTTGCCATGGCAAACAGTGCTAATATAAGCTTACTCAGGCTCAAACTGTGACCCGGATTTTCTCTTCCACCTTTTTCCCCTCTGAAACTGTAATTATGTTTGCTCGCTTGCTCTTTCTAGGAACTGCACCCCTGCCTCTTTGTTTTTGGGTTTCTGATGCCTGAGCCTCCAGTTCTCATCCGTTAGAAATCCGCCTGGCTTACTGCATGATGTAATTCAAGTCTCTGTTTAGGTTTCCTGGAGTGAGAAAGGCCCTCCCTGATCACTCTATTAAGGTAGCTATCTGTTTAGTAGTCTTATATTGTTCTTCATAGACTTTAAAATATTTTATCCAATATATGTTTTGGGGTCACAAACTATATATCAGATGCTTATTTAGATCTTGAGATACAACATACAAAAATATGCAAAACTCTAGTGCAGTCCTAGAATACCAAGATGTGGAAGGCATTTTTCTTAGTGGTTAAGTTGCCGCTTGAGCTACTCCTCCTATCAGAGTGCCTACCTTGGACTCTTGACTCATCCCTGGATTCCAGTTAGGTCTGAATCCAGCTGAAACTCTTCTGATTCCAACTTCCTGCTGTTGTTCACCCTGAAAGGCAGCAAGTAATGGCTTAAGTATTTGGATTCTTCACATCTATGTGGAAGATCCAGAGTGGGTTCTGGGCTCCTGACATCAGTCTGTCCCAGTCCTGGCTGTTGCAAGCATTTGGGGAGTGAAACTGTGCATAGGAAATCAGTCTCCTCTCTCTCTTTCTCTTCCCCTCCCCATTCCTCCTTTTCCCCCCTCCCTCCCTTTCTCCCTCTCCCTCTTCCACATAAAGTGAAAATAAACACATAACGACTAAAAAAAAAAGTATAAAGACAGTATTTAATATTAATGCTCGCGAGCCTGGAAAAATAAATGAAGAGTAATTAGAAATGCTGCATGGCCAGAGAAGATGACATTTAAAACTAATATTTGAGGGAGCTGGTGTTGTGGTGCAGCAGGTTAAGCTGTTGCCTTGTGATGGCAACATCCCATATGGGTGCTGATTCCAGTTCTAGCTTCTCCACTTCTGATCTGGTTCCTTGCTGATGTGCTTGGGAAAGTAGGAGAGGATGGCCCAAGGACCTGCGCCCATGTGGAAGACTAAGAAGAAACTCCCGGCTCCTGGCCTTGGACCGGCCCAGCTCTGGCCATTTCGGCCATTTGAGGAGTGAACCAGCAGAAGGAAGATCGCTGGAAGTCTCTCCCTCCCACCCCTCTGTAACTCTGCCTTTCAAATAAGTAAATATTAAAAAAAAAGCCCTGACATTTGAGATAAGACCTGGGAAATATAAGAGAACAATCATGAGAGAGGGACTCTCTGGGAGGAGAAAATGACAAATGTAAAACCTCGGAGTTGAGAGTCCTATAAACTTGGCACGGAATTATAGAAGAGGCTGTTATGATTGCTGAGAGAATATGACTAGACAAAATAAGAAAAAATACTTGAATCCTCTAGGGCTTTGGGGTTCACTAGAGTAAACTATGTTACTCTGAGCTGTGAGATGGTAAAACGGTGACTAGAGAAGCACTATGACTGAAGCTGTTCTACCCAAGTCTCTTACATGAGACCGTTCAGAACAGAATGAAGAGGGACGTGCCAGTAGCGTAAGGGCCTGTTGAGTGGCTTGTGCAGTAATCCAGCAGGAGGTAACGTTGGCAACAGTGGAAATGATAGGGAGCAGTGACATTCTTGATGCATTTGGAAGGAAGAACCAATACACAAGCTCAAGGAGAGAAAGTGGGGCTTGACAAAAGATATATGACCAGAAGACAACTCCAAGAAAGCAGAAGTAATGAGCTACCATTTACTAAGATGAGTAGGATTCTGATGAGAGCAGATGGTACCAGAGGTGTGGTTGGAGTGCATTTGGAGTGGTCTAACCTCCACTGACACCATCACGCTTTCTACTTCTGTGAGAACAATTTAGCTTCTACATTTGATTAGAAACAGGCGATTTGCATGTAGGACTTATTCCATTTAACAAAACTGTATCCAGTTTCATTCATGTTTCTGCAAGTGACAGGATTTCATTTCTTTTTATGGCTCAACAATATTTCATTTTGTATATATACATCATTTTCTTTATTCATTCATCCATTGATGGGCACCTTGGCTGACAATATTGATTGGTTTTTGTGATTATTTCTGCAATGGACATAGGAATGCAAGTATTTACTTTTACTATTACATTCGGCTGTATACTCAGTAGTGGGATAGCCGTATCATAAGGTAGTCATAACTTTAATGTTCTGAGGTATTTCCAGATTATTTTCCAAACAACTATAGTGATGTACATCACCACCAATAGTACATGGGAGTTTCACTTTTGGGGTGCACATGTGGTAAAGCAAATGAGATGCACTTGGGACATTCGGATCCTTTATTGGAGGGCCTGGGTGCAAACCCTGATTCCACTTTTTACTCCACCTCCCTGCTAATGTGAACCCTGGGTGGCAGCACCTGATGACTTGAGTAGTTGTGTCCTCCTTGTCACCCATGTGGAAGCCCTGGATCGAGTTCCCTTCTTCAGCTGTTTAGGCATTTAGGGAGTGTACCAGTATATAAGATATCTCTCTCACTCTTTCTCTCAAATAAGTAAAATAAATAAATTAATAAAATAGTGTGTTCCTTTCACCAACTTTGCTAACATTTGCTACTTTTCTTTTGCGTTTTGGATTATAGCCGTTATAATTAGGGTGAAATCATATTTCATTGTGGCTTTAATTTTCTTTGACCTGATGAGTAGTGATGGTGAACAATTTTTCTTGTTTTTGTTGAATGTTGGTAAATCTTATTTTGAGAAATATGCATTCAAAATATTTGGACACTTTTAAATTTTATCATTAAATGTTTTTTATTTATGCATTTGAACAACACAGAGAATACAGACTGAGAGATATCTTTCATCTGCTGAATGACTCTGCAAAAGTCCACAGGAGCCCTGGCTCAAGGCAGGAACCTGGAACTCTATCCAGCTCTACCAAGTGGGTGACAAGTACTTGAGTCATCACAAGCTGCCTCCTAGGGTGCACATTATCAAGAAGTTGAAAGAGCAGTGGATCTGGGACATGAACTCAGGCACTCACATGAGAAATGGGCATCCCAAGTGGCAAGTTAACAGCTCTGCCAAACATCTGTCCCTGGATCATTTTTTGAGGTGGAGATTTTAAGTGCCTTGTTGGATGAATAGCTAAAAAATATTTTCTCCCATTCTGCAGGTTGTCTCTTCATTCTTTTGATTTTTTTCCCCTTGTTATACAGAGATTTCCTATATAATATAATTGCATTTCTCTTTTAGCTTTTGTAACCTGTGATTTGGAGCCAAAAATCCATTATCTACACCAATACTCGAAATGTTTCCCCAGGTTTTCTTTTAGTAATTTCATACTTTCAGGTCTTATAGTTTGGTGTTTTCTCCATTTAGAATTGATGTTTGTATATGGGGGCATATAGGCATCTGTTTTATTCTTCTGCATATGCCTATCCAAAAGAAAATTCTGCATATGAATGCAAGAGGCTGTGCCTTCTCTGCTTCATCTTGTTGGTATGGTTGTTAACATGAGTTGGCTGTAGATCAATGGATTTATTTATAGATTCTCTATTTGGTCCTATTGACCTCTGTGTTTAGTGCAGTACCAAGCTGTTTTTTTTTTTTTTTTTTTTTTTTGACAGGCAGAGTGGACAGTGAGAGAGACAGAGAGGAAGGTCTTCCTTTGCCGTTGGTTCACCCTCCAATGGCTGCCGCGGCTGGCGCGCTGCGGCCAGCGCACCGCGCTGATCCAATGGCAGGAGCCAGGTACTTATCCTGGTCTCCCATGGGGTGCAGGGCCCAAGCACTTGGGCCATCCTCCACTGCACTCCCTGGCCACAGCAGAGAGCTGGCCTTGGAAGAGGGGCAACCAGGACAGAATCCGGCATCCCGACCGGGACTAGAACCCAGTGTGCCGGCGCCGCAAGGTGGAGGATTAGCCTAGTGAGCTAGGGCGCCGGCCCAGTACCAAGCTGTTTGGTCATTGTATCCATGTAGCATGTTCTGAAGTCAGCTATTATGATGCTTCCAGCCTGGTTCTCCTTGCTCAAGATTATTTTGAATATTTGGGATCATTTCTGGTTCCATGTGAATAACAGCATTTTTCTTATTTCTGTGAAGAATATCATTGATATTTTGATAAGGACTGCATTGAATATGTAAATCACTGTAGGTAATATGGACATTCTAGTAATCTAAATTCTTCCAATCCATTAAAATAGGTATTTTCCGAGGCTGGGGAGACAAGACAGTAAGTGCTGAGTGATTAGTTACTTTATATATACAATTATAAATTATCTCTGCCTTCCATGACATCTCTGCAGATTCCCACTGCCATCCAGCACTTGGCCTACAACAATCAAGTGGAGCAGCTCTTGTTTCTTTTTCCTCCATTTATTTGAACAATAACTTAGGCACTTCTAGTCAACTGTTCTGCTGGAATTTCTTAGATATCCTTTTTATTGTTGAGAAATACTCCACTGTTGTAATTTAGCATGTACACATATGACTTTGGGTTGGTTACAGCTTTTTGTAATTTTGAACAAAACTACTATGAACATTTTTTAAAATGTCTTTGGTCTCTATATACATTTTAAATTATCTTGGGTAAATACCCAGTAGTGAATTTTCTACCATACAGTAGGCGTATGTTTATAAAACACACTGCCAATATTGTTTCATACTTGGTGTATGTAATTAAACTTGAAAATAACAGAGGGAGTAAAAAGTATGCAACATTAGCAATTGTGGTTATGGATTCAAAATGAAAAATTTAAATTATGAAGTGATGATTCTTCATTTCTAACTTATTGCATATAAGAAGGGAGAGGTGTAGGTCTTATGTTGCGTTAAGTAGATGTATTAATCCCTTCTAGGATTAATGAATGCAGTAGTGTTGGAATATGATATTTGAAGCCCAGAAAATAAATGTGTGTGTACCTTCCTGATGTAAGGAATGCTCAGTGTCCTCTCAGAGACTCACACATTATCCTTCATAATGCCCCACAGAGTGAAGGAAGGGCAGAACACAGGACTGGAGACAAATCTTTATTTTATATAACATAAAACTCTGAGAATAAATATATCCATTGGATGGTCTGTGTTTTTACTGAGTTAAGAAAGGCCTGGTCCCTTGTAAACTACAGAAAACAGCCAATTGTTACTGCTGTGTTGGGGCACTGATGCTGTCCCTGGGGCAGCTTTTGACTCACCTGCATGTTCCTTTGGTAGATACGGTTTACTCCATGTCTGTTTATGGGCCACCACCCATTGGGGTACAGGTGAACTCAAGAGCATGCAATTCTAATACATAGCTCTTAGGGAAGTATGTTTATTATGGTATTATGGTCTGGTGCTTACTACCTTGGTCTACCCTTCATCTTAGGAGTCATAATAAATGGACATTGGCAGATAATAAGAATTTCCCTTCTCTTCAATATCTCTCTCTCCCCTCCCCCATGCTTCTTTTTTTCCTTCTTTCCCCTCTCCTTTTCTTCCTCCACCTCTCTTAATAGTTACTTTAAAATTATTCTTCATCTACATCCCCTCATTTTCATGACTTATAATATTGTGTACATTACTCCTGTTCCCTTATCTAATGGATGGAGCCTGTTTGTTCTGTATGACTTTAATCCTGCTAACATACCTAAAAGTGAGATGATCAGCTCTCAATCACCTTCTCATTACTGCATTTATACATACACTATGGGAACCATGGTTACTAAATGAAGGCTGGTGTGCAGCAAGAATTTTTAAAAGACAACCCTATTTGAATTCTTTCTCTTTCCTCCTTGTACTGCCATTCAACACTGACAGGCAAGTCTAAATTTTACAGGCCTAATGACATAATCTTTCCCTTTCTGTTTGGAATAAAACCACTGCATTGAGGTAATTGTTTTTATTAGAGAATAGCTGATAATGTGATTATCATATTTGTAGTTTGGGATGTAGGACTCAGTTTTGATGGAGTAAGTAAGGTGGAAATAACAAGCTCTGCTAGTTCCAAGTATTTTTTTAAGATTTTGTTTGTTTATTTCTTTGAAAGTCAGAGTTACAAAGAGGGAGAGGCAAAGACAGAAAGATCTTCCATCCCCTGGTTCACTCCCCAGATAACTGCAACAGCAGAAGCAAGGAGCCAGGAGCTTCATCCAGGTCTCCCAGGTGGATGCAGGGGCCCAAGCAATTGGGCTATCTTCTGCTTCTTTCCCAGGCCAATAGTAGGGAGCTGGATCAGACGTGGAGCAGCCAGTATGCCTCTGCTGCAGATGGTAGCTTAACACACTATGCCACACACTGGCCCATAATTGCAAGTATTAACCTGAGTTCTTTTCAAAGTTATTTGTGAGAGTATAGATGAGGTGGTAAGGGCAAACGTCTTCCTTTGTAGTCCCTTTGTTAAAATAATTAACATTCTGTAAAGAAGATAAACTAATACTCTGCCTCTCTTCTTTCTCTCTTTCTTCTTGTTAGGTCCATAGATAATTGATAGATGATAGGTAGATTGATCTAACATTCCAAAGTCAATGTAAGAGATTTTGCAATCCTCTTCTAAGAAGGCATTGCACCTGACTCTGTCCTTTTTATTTTATTTATTTTTATTTTTGACAGGCAGAGTGGATAGTGAGAGAGAGAGACAGAGAGAAAGGTCTTCCTTTGCCGTTGGTTCACCCCCCAATGGATGCCGCGGCTGGCGCGCTGATCCAATGGCAGAAGCCAGGTACTTATCCTGGTCTCCCATGGGGTGCAGGGCCCAAGCACTTGGGCCATCCTCCACTGCACTCCCTGGCCACAGCAGAGAGCTGGCCTGGAAGAGGGGCAACCGGGACAGAATCTGGAGCCCCGACCGGGACTAGAACCCGGTGTGCCGGTGCTGCAAGGTGGAGGATTAGCCTAGTGAGCCACGGCGCCGGCCGACTCTGTCCTTTTAAGTGTATTCTCACCAACACTTTAAACTTTTGCACCTGCAATCATGCCAGGGCCGACTGGCTCGAATCTCTCCATAACTTTGCTACATCACTGATCACATAAGTTATTGGACACTATGACACTTTACCAAAGGGGTAAGAAAGGTCAGTGAGGAGGAACAGAATGTAAATTTTTTTTATTTATTTGTTTATTTATTTATTTATTTATTTTTTAAAGTTCAAAATGCAAATTTAACTAGAAACCACTGTCCCAAAAATTTGTCATCCCTCCCATATCACGGGAAATGTTTTGTTTATTGCGTCGCTTCTTTAGACGTCAGTGGAGCACAATCTCCATGGGTCCCTTTCTCAACCCAATAGGTATTTGTTGCTTCCACCAGGCTATCAAACTGCAGTCTACACAGTGCTATTACTTATGCACAGGCATGTTATTTTATCTTCTTGTTTTACTCACTTATGCTAAAAAAAATCCCAGAGATCTTTAGCTTTTCTAACTGTGGATTCAGCAAATGTCTACAGACTGTTTAATGCACTAAAACAATGAAAATCATTTTCTTTTCTTTCTTAAAAGCAACATTTGATACATTCTAGATCTACACCTAGTGCTTTTTTATATCTGTTGAGAT
This sequence comes from Oryctolagus cuniculus, assembly GCF_051225735.1. Taxonomy (NCBI): domain Eukaryota; kingdom Metazoa; phylum Chordata; class Mammalia; order Lagomorpha; family Leporidae; genus Oryctolagus; species Oryctolagus cuniculus. The sequence continues at coordinate 133,707,747 of NC_142874.1, forward strand.
TCCTTATCCATTTCCTCACTTCAATTATAATTTGAATCCTAGTTCTGAACTCAATGATTTAAATCATTTTTGAATAATCGTAGTATAAAAAGCAGTGAACATGAACCACATTGCATTCAGATTAAGTTTTTCCTTTAGACAGCTTGAAATTTTTCCTCTTTAAATTTAACTATTAAACTTGGCATAAAAGGTGAGATTGAATGGAGTGAGAGTGGGAATGGTAAAAAGGTAGGGAGAACAAAGAAATCTCTCTTGCAATGTGGAACATTTTTCTTAGCCTAGCTGGGAAACCTGCCTGAATTGGAAAGCAAGTGTGATAATGAAAGAGACATAAAGAATTTAGTTGATAAGTCAGGAGAAAACAGGTTTTGGTGCCAAGGTCACCCAGAAGGCCAGGTGGCTGGAGTTGTCTGTGACCAGTCTCCCAGTCCTGGGAGCGTGGTAAAAACAAAGAGCTTCCCCCTACACACTCCAAGATAGAACTTGTTTTCTGACCCATAGCAGTCACTTCCAAACTGGGGGAATGGGAGATAAGAAGGCAGGATGAGCTCACCACACAAGAAATGCTTTTCTCAAAGAACCTTGCACAGATTTTCCAGTGGGCATGAAACCTTCAGAACCCTTCCCTTTAATGGGAGCTTTCCCTCTTGCTCTTTCAATCTCTCTCTGCTTTTTGTGAAGAATTGTCTTCTCGGTTTGTTCATTTGCTTTTTTTTTTATTTATTTGACAGGTAGAGTTATAGACAGGGGAGAGAGAGAGAGAGAGAGAGAGAGAGAGAGGTCTTCCTTCTGTTGGTTCACTCCCCAAATGGTCCACATGGCCAGTACTGCACCGATCCAAAGCCAGGAGCCGGGCGCTTCTCCCTGGTCTCTCATGCGGGTGCAAGGGCCCAAGCAGAGAGCTGGACTAGAAGAGGAGCAACCGGGACTAGAACCCAGTACCCATATGGGATGTCAGCATTGCAGGTGGAGGATTAACCAAGTGAGCCACGGCGCCAGCCCCTGTTCATTTGCCTTAAACTTCATTGCAGATATAACTAGAATTCAGGATTCAAATCACCTGTAACATCTTGGTGCATTGGCCAGGAATTCTCCTCTGAACTCTTAGCTGTAATAAGATAAAGTAATTATTAACAAAATAATAATAATTTACAATATAGCCTGGATTGGAATGCTGGCACAAATTATTTGCTATAGTTTGGGGAAGTCAACTTCAGCTTTCTAGGACTCTGTTTTCTTCTCTGTGGAGACAAAGGTAATAATAATGCCCACTGAATGGGAGAGTTTTTGTCAGTATTAAATCACTGAATGCATGCAAAATACCCACAAAGATGCTAACACATGGTAAGAGTTTAAAAAGAAGACTCCTTTCTCTGCTTCATGCTTTTGCAAGAGAAGGCCCGGACTCTGTTCCAGTGTCCTGGAATCACTTTGTCTGTACTTCCTGGCTTTAATAATTCAGAGATGTGTGATAAATGTGGGCCCGTATTAGTACTGCATTCAAACAACAGTAATGGAAAAGAGCTGGTGTAAAACGCATTGCTGCGAATATAGATACAGTAGAGTTCTGTCCAGAAAACTGTAAAAATGCCCCCCATTGGGAAATCTGAGGCATGCACATGGAGGCTTCACTGGGTACAGTCAAAGTCCAAATTGAAATCATCCAATCCTGAGAAAGAAAATGCCTTTCCTTTGGGGAACTGAAGGTACCACTTTAAAGAACTCATTACAGGAGGAAATAAATGGATTATTTTGCCACGCAAGCCATTTCTGCTATTTTTTCTTTAGTGCTCACACTTGGGTATTTAGCCGGTTGAAATGTGTATAATGCATCACATCCATTTATCATGATCATGCTTTGGTAAACAGAAGTTATGTGGTGGATTTTATTAGGGTTTTCCGAACATTGTAGGAGCCTTCTTATTGCTCATTGGCCAGCGTTTGCTCCAGATCTTGGCTCTTGTTCATGGTGTTTGTACCTGGCAGGGATCAGCTAAACCTTAGAAAAAGGTTAGAAGAGCTCATTTGGAATCTTACTATAGTCTTATTCAAATCCATGAGTCATTCTTTAGTTTTAGGAATTTGGGTCTGGGAAATTTTTGGCTCTGTTTGGCAATGTACAGGTTCTGAATTGTAAGAGAGGTCTGGAAAATTATTCATACATCTGCTGGAAGGCAGAAATCAAGCCAGCCAAACTGCTTGGAAGCAGTTGACTTTCCGACAACAAAGACCAATTGTCTTTGCTTCCACACATGGGATTCTGTGCACAAAGGCAGAGAGGGGAGTAATGAGTGGTATGTGGCCTCTTATTTACCAGGAAGGGACTCTGCAATTTACCAGCATCTCCAAATATCTCACTGTGTGACTCTGGGAATGTATGCATGGAAACCAGTATAAAGCTGAGCAAACAGGCAACAATGAACACAAAATCCCGGCATCTTTCAGAGTTGGCAAAAATAAATGAAGTAGCCTCTGTATGAAGGACAAAAAATGGATTCAGATGAGGAAGAAAGCCAATCTCATACAAATTGACAAGGCTAAAACTGAACTATGATCATTTATCATGTTGCTACAGTATTTTAAAAGCAGTATGTATCGTGGAAACCAGCTATTGGCAGAGTTTTATTTGGCAAAAACTTTTCCTTTGCAGCATTTTGCAATCAAGTTGCGTGTTTTGATTGAAATCAGACTTTAATTCTTAATGTATACAGACTTATAGTGTTAAATGAAAATTCCAGGATGATTTTTTGATTGTCTCAGACAGGGTGGTACGTGCATCACTTGTTAGTTCATTTAACTGATGGTTAAGCACAGACTTTCTTAAAACATAATACAACTATTGCAAATTTAAGGTTTAATGTTGGGAACAGCAATGATTTTTGAACCTGTTCCTTTATAGAACTCAAGAAGGTGTGAATTGTGAAACTTTGCTCAATGAATAATCCATCGAGTCCTCTGTTTATGCAAAGTATTTATTCAGTGACTTCTGAGTACCAGGCACTTCACTGTCCCTAGAATTATTGCTGTATAAGGGTTATTTCCTGGCCTGGAGAAGGAGAAGATTACAAACTAATTAACAGCCAACACTAAAGAAATAATCTTGATAAAACAGAATCAGCCAGTCCCTGGCAAGAAGCATGAAGAGCGGATGTCCAGGCTGTCAGAGGACTGGCGATCAAGTCCAGCCTCAAGGCTTACAAATGCTTTGATCATTAGTAAGTTATTCACCTCCCCAAGCCTCAATTTCCTATTTCTCTAACGAAGGTAAATTCAGTAGCTGCCTAATAGAACTCTTCTGATTATCAAAAGATTCAGACCTTGTGAGATATGTAATAGTATACAGTAAGCTCTGAAAATTTGTTATGATTAGCTTTGAAACTAATTACAGAAATATGAAAAGTATGACAAAACTCCTGCTTTCCCATAGTATCCCACATGTAGTAATCTTTTTTTTTTTTTTTTTGACAGGCAGAGTGGACAGTGAGAGAGACAGAGAGAAAGGTCTTCCTTTGCTGTTGGTTCACCCTCCAATGGCCGCCGTGTCCAGCGCGCTGCGGCTGGCACACCATGCTGATCTGAAGGCAGGAGCCAGGTGCTTCTCCTTGTCTCCCATGCGGGTGCAGGGCCCAAGGACTTGGGCCATCCTCCACTGCACTCCCTGGCCACAGCAGAGAGCTGGCCTGGAAGAGGGGCAACTGGGACAGAATCCGGTGCCCCAACCAGGACTAGAACCCGGTGTGCCGGCGCTGCAAGGCAGAGGATTAGCCTATTGAGCCGCGGCGCCAGCCCCGCATGTAATAATCTTACCTATCCACTTACCTGACTGTTTTAACTGAAAAGTATAATAATGATATCATGTGCCTTGTTATTAATCCATTTTATACCTTTTGAAGAGCATGTGTATATGATTATTTTTTCAGGCTCTATAACTAATTTCTAATGTAAATGACCATAACTCCTAACTCTTATATCTAATTTAAATACACAATATTTCCTCCCGATTTTTTTAAATTTACAGTTACATTGGCCATATGTGATAAAAATCCTCAAATAACAGTACAGAAGATAATCATTGTGGCTGGGCCAGACTTTGAGGGCAGTTATAATCAAAACAGCCTGGTATTGGTAAAACAAAACAAAACAAACCATGTGTACCAATGGAACATAGTAGAAACTCCAGAAATCAATCCACAAGTCTACAACTTATCTTTGACACAGGAGCTAAAATCAATCCCTGGAGCAAGGACGGTCTCTTCAACAAAAGGTCCTAGGAAAACTGGATCTCCACACGCAGACATTTGAAACAAGACCCTTACCTTGCACCTTATACAAAAATCAGCTCAAAATGGATCAAGAACCTAAATCTACAACCTGATACCATGAAATTACTAGACAATATTGAAGAAACTCTGAAAGACACTGGCACAGGCAAAGACTTCTTGTAAAAGATCCCAGAAGTACAATCAAAGCAAAAACAGACAATGAGATTTTATTACATCAAGCTGAGAAGCTTTTGCACTGCAAAAGAAACACCCAACAAAGGGGAAAGGCAACCTACAGAATGGAAGAAAATATTTGCAAGCTACGTCACTGATTAAGGGTTAATATCCAGAATCTATAAAGAACTCAAGAAATTCAACAATAAAATAAACAATCCAGTTAAGGAATGGAAAAAGGAATTGAACAAGCATTTTTTAAAAGAGGAAATTCAGGTGGCCAACAGACACATCAAAAATGCTCAGGATCATTAGCCATCAGGGAAATGCAAGTAGAAACCACGATGAGGTTTCGCCTCATTCCAGTTAGACCAGCTCATACAGAAATCAAAGAAATAATAAATTCTGGTGAGGATGTGGGGAAAAAGGTATCCTAATTCACTGTTGGTGGGAATGTGATCTAGTATAGCCATTTGTGGAAGACAGTGTGGAGATACTTCAGAAAGCTGAAAATACATATACATGACCCAGCAATCCCACTCCTTGGAATTTACTCAAGGGGAATGCAATTAGCATATGAAAGAGTGACCTCTACACCCATGTTCATCGCAGCACAATTTCCAATAGCTAAGATATAGAATCAACCCAGATGTCAATCAACTTATGACTAGATAAAGAAATTATGGCATATATATGCCATATATACACTATGGAATACTACTCAGTGGTTAAAAAAAAATGAAATCCTGTCTTTTGCAAAAACATGGATGCAACAGGAAGTCATCACACTTAGTGAAATAAGCCAGTACCAGAAGATAAATGGCATTTGTTTTCCCTGATCTGTGGTTACTAATAGAATACCTAAAATGTAATGTATAGGAGTACAATTGACATTTTGAAAATCAATGATTGTTTACAGCCCTTGTCTTTACTGTTGAGGAACAGTGTTTTTATCTTCATACCATTTGTCAAACTCTTTACTTAGTGTGGGGTTAATCTTATGAGTATAAAGTAAACTGAAAATAGGTTTTTGAAAAACTTGAGAGTGGGAATAGGAGAGGTGGAGGAATAACGGTGGGAGCATGGGTGGGATGGAAGGTAGGGTGTATATATAAAATGCATGAAACTTGTATACCTTAAGTGAATTTTTTTAAAAAGGCATAAAAAAGGAAGTAAGATAGTTTCAAGTAGGAGAAGTCTGAAGGTAGAGTCTTTAGGACTTTCTAACTTTCTCCTTTGCCTATAAGTTATACATTTTTTTTTTGACAGGCAGAGTTAGACAGTGAGAGAGAGAGACAGAGAGAGAGAGGCAGAGGGAAAGGTCTTCCCTCCATTGGTTCACTCCCCAAATGGCAGCTATGGCCGGTGTTGCACTGATCCGAAGCCAGGAGCCAGGTGCCTCTCCTGGTCTCCCATGTGAGTGCAGGGCCCAAGCACTTGGGCCATCCTCCACTGCACTCCCGAGCCACAGCAGAGAGCTGGACCAGAAGAGGAGCAACCGGGACAGAATCCGGTGCCCCGACCGGGACTAGAACCCGGTGTGCCGGCACCACAGGCAAAGGATTAGGCAAGTGAAGTTATACATGTTTTACTCTCTTTGAGATGTCTGCTCAAACAGCTGCATCACAACAATCAGGAAGAAGAAAGATGAAAAAGAAGGGTCAAGGATACTTGTAGATACCTAGCAAAGGAGTTTTCCTTTAGCTGCATCAGAACAATTTCTCTTATATATTTTTCATCTTAATGTAGGCACACAACCACAACTAGTCCTAAGTCAGGCTAGGAAGTATGCTCTTTATCTTAAGTAACCATGTATCTATCTATATCTATTATCTATATATCTATATCTATATCATTTATATTTATATCTATAATATATATCTATCTATAGCAAAGGGTGGAGGCCTATAGTAAAAAGGCAGGAGAAAGGGGATACTGAAAGATCCTACATTCAGTGGTTAGGCAGTTTGGATAGAGCAGAAGTAGGAGAAAGACCAAAGTTGACTGCCATCTACTAGATAGAAAACTTTGGGCAAGACACTTCATTTATACCTTCATTTACTTCTTTGCAGCACAGGTATGTTTCAGCGACAAGTGACTTAGTGCATGTCAACACTTACAACAGTGTTGTGCACATGGAAAGTACTTATTTCAATGGATGGAAGCCACATGAGAAGGCTGAGCAGGAGAATGCTGTCATCTGACAGAATGTCAGAATGTTTACTCCATGGGGGGAACCTCTAGAGAATGATGAGGAGTGTAGTGGGGAAAAGTGCTAGAGGACTTTTGCAACAGAGCAGGGATATGGGAAAAAGAGAGTAGCAGTGCAACTGTATGAGAAGTTGTATTTAGGCTTGTATTTTGATGGTGAACAAAATGGATTTACTTATTGGAGTGGAAGGTAAAAGTTAAAATGACCTGAAAAGGTTTTGCTGTGCATGACTTACTTATCCTGTCTTAAAAATCACCACAAGATTATAACCATTACCTTCTCTCACCACCCCCTGCAATGTTCTGCGCCTAATAAGGACTATCCAAATGCTATAAACAATTTGATTTGAAAGTGAGCTGCCCCTAATTATTTGGAGCTTCTTACATTCATTCACAGACTCGTATTGATTTAAACAACGATCCATAAAGTTATAATCATATGAATATAATGGAAGGTGTTGTGATGATTCATGAAAGAAATTGTCATTTAAGTGAATTGAATGTTAAATAATTACATATCCCCTACTAAGACTTTAAAAACCGCATTAATTTTTGCTTCTGTACCATATTTTAAATACCAAAGCCATTAACAATATATAATTTGCTGTTATTTTTAAGGAGACAGATCACAAATCTGATCTAACTTGTTAATTTGTTCTTTAGTAGATTCCACCTTACTATTTACACAACATATTGTTCCATCACATATTTCTTGTTGATGCATTATTGCTGCTTTTCTGATTTAATTTTCTCAGATATTTTTTATCTCCTAAATTTAAATGATATATCGTCACCATTTTAAATGTTATGTCTATCAGTTTCAACAACTCTGCTTTCAATAATAGATTTTCAGTAATTGATTTTGTATTAAAAGTAAATACCTCAGATACTCAACCATTTTTGCCTGTTACTTCATGCTCCTCTAACGAGGATAATCAGTTACACTGTCTGGATTATGGATTGGGAAGGGCTCCAGCCAGCCATGAGTCTGTGTTGGTAACACAAAGTTTAGGGAGAAATGAGCACTTGGTGCCAGAGTAGAGGCTCCCTGGCCAACAAACATGTTAGGTCAAGTTGTCACTCTGAACTCTTGGAAAGAAGCAGCTGTCAGGGAGAGAGTGTCTGCAGGCTGTCATCCAACCATATTGGGAATTTGAAGGGGGGAAGTCCTGGAGGAGTGAATTTTCAGCGTTTCCTGGTCAACCCTCTCCTTTTTCCTTCATGAAGCTTTGTTCTGAGGTTTGTCCTGCTGCTGTTGCTGCTGCCAATTGCTGTGATCAAAGAGCCCACCATGATTTTCCGCAAGCTGCATTGGAGGAAGCAAGAAAAGAAGTTAAATCACATTTCCAATGCCTTCCTGCCACCCAGGCTGCCTTTCTACCTGGCTGGGTGTATACTGAACCTCATTCCTGTGGTATAAGAACATGTCAGTTATACAGTTCCAAGGGGTTCATGATTTCTGTCATTGCTATTTTTGTTAATTGTGATAAGTGCTGGCGTCTCAGTTCCTTGCCAGTTTCCATCATTCTCTAAGTTTCATAAAGGAAAGCAAATAGTTAACTCAGTTTGTGATATTATATGATTTCCTGCTGTTAATATAGAGAAATATATAGGTCTTCAAAAATCTTCACAAAACACATTTTAGGTTATGCTCATAACAGTAGAGACAAGAGCTATAAAGAATAATCAAATCTCAAAATGTCAACTTCACTCATAGCTCTTATCTCTACTGTTGAGGAATGGTGGTTTTTCTTTTTTTTCTTCTTACTATTTTTTGAATTCTTTACTTAGTAGAGGGCTAGGTTGATGATTATAAAACGAACTGAAAGCATGACATTGTAAAAATTAAAACAAAGAGTAAAGAAGGAAGAAGGGGAGGGGATGGGAGTGTGAGAGGGAGGGAATATAGGGTGGAAAGTACCGCTGTACTCCTAAATCTGTATATATAAAATGGATGAAATTTGTTCACCTTATACAAATAAAAAATACTAAAAATCCATGTTCATATCTTGAAATTGCACATATTTAGGCTCTAGTTTAATTTTATAATTTTACTTTACATCCTAAATCCAAAACACATTTTTCTCTCACTTTCATTGTAATCATTGGAAAAGTAGAGTATGTTGTATTTGCTTGTAAAACTACCTGTACTTAGGCACTTTAAAAAAATGACTAACTTCTAAAAAATAAGCTCTATTTCTGTTGTCATACTCTTGAGATGATAAAACAGTAGGCCTGCAATGTGATGCATTATAGTCAGATTTTATTTGTCTTTTATTGCCATGGCCTTGCAAAAACAAATACTTCACCAAAAATAAAGTAGACAAAATAGACTTGGCTATAGAAACCCAGCAAATAAAGTTAGAGAAAGTGACAGCTTTCTGCTCTTCCAAGTATTATGGAAACAATTGCTCCAAAAAGAGATTGTTGCTTTTTTTACCTACCCATTTATTTTTTCTTCTCAAATTTGTGTTGGGTTTCTGTTAGACTATTGTATACATATTTCAGTGACCAAAACCCAATACTTGTATAGGATATCAGACTCATTTACTAAGATTTCTTTTCTTCAAAACTAATTATAACCATAATATACTTATTAACATGCCTCCTTAGTAGAACTTAATGGATATGATTCATTGAAATTTAAAGAAGCAAATTAAATGATAATGGGAATTTCTTAATGACTAAGAAGCATCCTAGACTCTATTAGAAGGAGAGAAAACAAACATGTGCCAGGCTTCCAGCTAGCTCCTTTCTCCACTGTGTAATTTGGAAGTTAACCTAGCACATTCTGCGGTTGTTTAAAACACATTTATTGAATGTTTTACCATCGCATATTTTCCCTGTTTGCTTGGGTAGGTGACCTTTGGTGCAGCTTCTGAGTATGTACACAATCTAATTGGGACTTTTAGAGAGTTCTAAGGAAACAGAATTAGTTTTCCAGATGTTGTCTCTTAGAGAAATCCAGCCAGAAGGCGAGAAGTTTGTGGGATTCAATAGATCCCGATGCAATGGTAGGACTATACCATTTACGTTCTCTATCCTCTTTTCTTTTCTCGTGCCCCACATATGATTTTATTTTCTTGTTGATAGTGTGTATTGTGACTTAACTGGAAATGAGGACTAGCAAATGCATTAGACAGAATGTTTATATGTCCTTCAACTAATCGGTTTCAGACTACAAGTGTGTTAAACCAAGGAGATTAATGTTATGTTATGAATAACACAATCATGAAATATGATATAATCAAATTAAACTTATTTCACATTTTTCATTGCAAAATATGTCATTACAATTATTAATTATTTCCACAGCCAGTGCTGTTTTTTCTAAAATTTTCTGGGATTATAATTTCAATAATACGAACTTGGATTTTTAAAAAACTGAAACTATTATGCAAATATAATCATGATATTATTTGGTTGTAAATATTGGATTATGTTATTTTGGTAATTTCTTTATATCATAGAAAAATGAAATGTAAGTTAGGGAAATAATATTTTTGTAGGCTCTAAAAATTTGTCAAATAGTTCCGGATGTGATCAAAACAACATCATTAAGATAATGCACGAACTTTGAAAAGAACAGCTGTCAGCACCCTTATTTGTGCATTTATGCCCTGATATGTTTGAAGGTCAATGGGACTCCTCCTCACAGAGCCAGCTTTGGTGCACTTGTGCTACCAAATTCATGTACTCTCTAGTCGTTTTATGTGTTGGTAGAAAGGACAAAAAGGCAGAATGCAAGAGGGGAGTGGCTGAAGCCCTGTTTATGTGCATGACAATTCAGCTGGCCTGAAAAGCTTGAAATGCAGGAAGCATCTTCCAGGCAGGACTAAGGTGTCACCCAGCAAATTCACCTGATGCACTGAGTCTGCTGCTCATCACAGGGCAGAAGGGAAGACCTCTCTTGGATTCAGTGTGTCTGGCAGAACACAGAAACATGGGAGAGATAGATAGGTGTCAAGGAAGAAGAAAATAGAAACACACTGTAATCTCTTCCAAGTTTATCTGCATGTAGAAAAACAACTGGAATATGAATTCCGGAGGAAATCCTTGACTGTGGTCTGCTCCAGGGATTACATTGTTATGTGAAAGATGAGTCAGGTGCTATTTCCACACCAAGTTCCTTGCTGATATGTAGTAATGATGTCGGATTCATTTTTTTAAATCCCCAGATTAATAAAAGAAAGCCCAGTCTTGGAGACCAAACAGCTGTAGAGGATACTTGTTCATTTCGTTCCTTTTACTTCTGTGCAGCTTTGGAATCTTTTCCTTACGTTAGGGGATTTCTCTGTTCTTGGGTCCTGTTCAGATACAGCCTGCCTGTGATGCTAGGCCCTGGGGCCATGATGGCCCCTCCATGGACCAGGGACATCCATTATGGTCATGAAGGCAAAGTTACAAGCTGTTCCCTGTTGCAGACACAGTTGTGATGCCAGGAGCAGCCCCGAGTGTGTGCAGGTGCAAAGTTCAGAAAGCGATGTAGACAGAGTGGTTATTATCCTCAGACTGGCAAAATTTTTATTTATTCGTGTTAATACTTATTGAGGTCTCACTGTAGCAACAATTTTCAATCCCATTTGTTCTTTATATATTGCTGCTACTGTTTGTACTGAGTAGAGTAGAATTCCCTTATCTTACTCCTGGCAGTGCATTATAGTCAAGCATGAAATGTAAAGTATTTCTTTAAATAAAAAAGAAAATTTCAAACTTGATAATTGAATTATCTCCCTGTAGCTTTGTGGTTTGTGACATTTCTTGACCTTGCTAGTTCTTTCATTAGACCTGTGCAAGATCTAGTTATCTGGTTAAGCAGAAGCAACCATGAACCCAAGAAACCGTATTACTATTACTGTTGGTCAAACTAAAACTGCTTATTTCCTTACGTATATGAGCCACAAGGATGTGAAATAACTACAAGAAACTGTTTTTGTACACTGTGTATCCTTAGTATTTTACACATATGATAGGGATGCACATTATTTTCCTTTGTACAGACAGCTTAAATAAAGCACTATGTCAATCTGAAAAAAAAAAAAAAAACGATCTGGGGTGGGCACTATTTTAATTTCCTTTGCACAGAGGAAACAGTAAGAAACAGAAAAGATGTGCACTTTGCCTTGAGTAAGGCAGTCACTAATTGGCAGAGCTGTGGTTCAAACCCAGGTGTGTGGCTTTGATATCAAGGTGCTTAGTCAATTTGCTGCCCCACAGAAAATTGGCTTCTGCTTCTTTTCTAAGTCTGGTAACAGAGACTTTCAATAATTTACGAGCTACCCCGTGGTCTTTTATTATGTTACTTTTATGCTCAAAACATCCAGAACCAATTCCAGTTGCTTACAGCTAAGGACACTGCCAGACACCATTGTTGCATAAATGAATAGCTGTCTAATAATCACAAGCAGATCAAGTAATCTCTGGAGACGTGTACTAATATTTGCATATTTTTTCTTTTCTTTTTTTTTTTTTTTGACAGGCTGAGTGGACAGTGAGAGAGAGAGAGAGAGAGACAGAGAGAAAGGTCTTCCTTTGCCATTGGTTCACCCTCCAATGGCCGCCATGGCTGGCGCGCTGCGGCTGGCGCACCGCGCTGATCCAATGGCAGGAGCCAGGTACTTATCCTGGTCTCCCATGGGGTGCAGGGCCCAGGTACTTGGGCCATCCTCCACTGCACTCCCGGGCCACAGCAGAGAGCTGGCCTGGAAGAGGGGCAACCGGGACAGAATCCGGCGCCCCGACCGGAACTAGAACCCGGTGTGCCGGCGCCACAAGGCAGAGGATTAGCCTAGTGAGCCGCGGCGCCGGCCAATATTTGCATATATTTTAAAAAGTTTATTTATCTGAAAGTAAAACAAAGAGAGAGAGAGAGAGAGACTGGTCTTCCATCCACTGGTTTACTTCCCAAATGGCCACAATGGCCCGGGCTGGGCCAGACTGAAGCCAGGAGCTTCTACTGGGTGTCCAATGTGGGTACAGGGCTCAAGCTCTTGGGCCATCCTCTTCTGTTTTCCCAGGCACAATAGCAGGGAGTTGGATTGGAAGTGGGACAGCTGTTGCCTATTATAAGATGCCAATACTGAAGGAAGCATCTTAACTCAGTAGGCTCTAGTGCTGGCTCCCTGCATGTTTTTAAATATTGCTAATTCCTTATCCTTCAGTCAGTATAATGTAAGAAGCAAGTAATTTAATTTCTTAGAGAACTAGTTGGTAAATAAATAAGACTAAGTTCATTTAATTACACATCAACATGCACTGTTCCTAACTTCACAAAGGATGCTTCTTATGATAGATAAAGACTACATCAGGGGAGGTGTTGCTCATAAGCCACCATGGTACATTCTGCTGTTATCCATACAGGACAGCAGAATCTGCTTTAGATGCTCAGAGAAGATCTTACAAGGAATGGGAAAGGCTTGAGAAGCTAAAGGGAGTCTTGTGGCTTTACTGGGACTTCAGTAATTATAGGAAACCCCTGCTGCCTCTGTGCCATATGAGTTAAAGTGAGAAGGAGGTTTGACCCAAAGATCGGTATCTATAGAAATCACATTCTACACCTGGAGCTGCAGACCTCATGTGGGGTTGAGTAATAAAAGACAGTATCTGATACTTCACATTAAAATTCTAGAACCGTTTTAATGTATTACTGGATCTAGTAAAAATACCACTTTGCTTAGCAGCTTATCTTAAATTTATGAAAGTGTTGGTTACAAGCTAATGTTAGCTAGAATTCCACTAAGGATGACTACTGTTCTATGCCTCATTTTGGCGATAGAACTGATACATTCATTGATCATATTCTCTGATATTTCATCAATTCCAAACATTGGGAATATCTTTTGGTCAAGCTTTATAGTCTCGGCTGAGATAATAATTACTCAAATACATAACCGCAATATGATCAAGCTGTTTTAATTTGGCTGGCTACAGCACTGGACAGCTAGTTTTTCCTTCTTTCAACATAATACACAGATCTTGACATACCAAAGGAATATAATTGATTCATCCATATCATTATTATAGAAGGATGGTACCCTCTGTACACTAATGATATGCTTTATGGCTAAGAACTAAATGTAGTACTAAACTGTAGGCATACTGTCAATTAATGTCAGAAAGAAATATTTTTTGCTTGAATTCTACAAAAAAAGAAGCTTTTTGGGAAATCTGTCTTCAATACCTAAATTAATATTACTGAAAAATAATCACCTAAATGTTAATTCAAAATGACCTTTAAGAGTGCATTTATAATGAATTTACCCTGAAGGACACCTTAAGATACACTGTTACAAATATCAGATTAACAGCTTATTCAATAGATAAATATAAATTGATATAACTCTCATCTTCTTTGGTATTTAAAAAATCCAGTCATCTTTCTCGATTTAAAGGAACAGAGTGCTGTTAACATTTGTTGAGTGTATAGTGTATGGTGAGTGCATTTTAATGCATTATAATGTTATCTCATTTTACCTACCACCAATACCATGGTATGTATCAGTAACTCAGACAAGTTAGAGCTAGGAAGTAAAGGAGCTGAGATCTGAATCCCCATTTCTCTGACTTCATGGCAACATAAATTACAGTGCAATTAAATGTATGAGAAATTCCTTGAAGGAAAAATAAGTATAACCATTACCATATACAGGTAATTAATAGGTCCATATAATTTGGTTCTTATAGTTCTAAAACATAAAGAGAATTATGGTATGTAAAGTGCTTGTGTTTATTTTTTTGATCCATACAAAATGGTGGAGTTGGGAGAAGCATATTTACCAATATTACAATCTGATGGCAGCACCAGCACGAAGGAATCTTCATGACGCTGCAGAGGAGGAAGACAGGCTATTCTGGGAGCTGAGTGCAGATTTGCATGTGGAGAGTGGAGAAAAATCCATAGACAATGTTAGGTGCAAGGAATGTGAATGAGGTAGAAAGCGTTGAGTTCTAGGGGCTATAGCGAGAGATGCAAGTCTGGATCTGATCTAGTCATTGGAGGATGTCAGGATCTGAGCTGAGCTGGAGAGAGCTGAGCTGCGGGTGTCACAGAAGATGAGGAAGGCAACTGGCCCAAAAGATAACATCAGGCCTCCTTTAATCACTCACGGAGAGAGTCCAAGCAAGACAGGACACAGAAGAAATCACAGGCTCCCCCAGCATTTCATTTGCCCATAGAATGGCACCCAAGAGGGCACCGTATAAAGACTCCTGCCATTTCTTGAATGAGTGAGCTGGAAAGAGGGGGGAAGGAAGAACTTATGGTGGAAAGTGCTGGTTTCTCCCAAATTCCCATAAGGAGATCTCAGTGGCAAATGCAGCTTGTGGGTCCTTAGGTGAAGGTACCCCCTAAGGAAGGCTGTAAATGGAGGTCACTGGACCAGAGCCCAGCTGCTCTGGTCAATATGCCAGAAATCGTTGGCTGCAGCTCGCTCCAAGTTCTGCAATTCACACTCTGTGCTCTGAGTCTGCTGTCGGCAGTTTTCCCTGTGAAGTCTGCCAGGAAGAGCCTCTGAAAGTGTCTATGGCCATTAACCAAGACTTCTCAAGGTTAGAAGGATGTGCTTTTCTGGTCAGAAGCAGGCTTTGTGTCAAGGCAGATGACTTTCATTGGGGAATAGACTACTTTTAAGTGGAGCGCACCAGAGAACTTTACCCACAGTTAGTGTGCACTTGGCCACATTGTCTCAAATGTTAAAAGACTTGAATTATCAAATAGAGTAGAATTTGGAGTATTATAGAAAAGTCTTTTCCCTCTTTGATTTTTTAGATGATGGCTCCAGGAAGAAAAACAATACATTAGCTTTCATGTTTTTTTTTTCTCCCTATAATATTAGGCTTAAAAGTGGAAATATGATTTGAAACAAATGCAATTAAGGGAAAGGGATGTCTTTCCTGTTCAGAAACATATCACTTTGGGGCAGGTGTTTGGTGCAGCTGTGAAGATACTGCTTGGGAACTCACATCCCAAATTGGCAAGCCTGGGTCTGGTCTTGGCTTTGCTCTTGATTCTAGTTTCCTGCTAATGTGCACCATAGGAGGCAGCAGATGATGGCTCAAGTGATTGGGTCCATGAATCCCACAGCCTGCATGGGAAACTGGATTAAATTACTGCCACCTAACTTTGGACATGGTCATTGTGGGCTTTTGGGGAGTGAACCAGCACATGGGAGCAAGAGTACTCTCTCTCTCTCTTTCTCTCTCTCTCTTCTGTGCAGTTGTGTGTGTGTGTGTGTGTGTGTGTGTATCTGGATCAGAAATACAATAATTAGCAACAATTTACATAAAATAGAATACTCCAGATAGTGGAAAATCAGAAGAGAAAGTTCTGGAAAACTCACTGGTCCTAGTACGGAGTAGAAGCAATGTCCAGGTGAAGGATGGTAGCAAGAGACATCTTAGCAAAGAGAGTCCAGGGCAGACATGACCCTAATTTTCATTCAGTGAAAGACAATAATAATTAACAGAGCTGATGACAGAGGATCTTATGTCCCCGACCTTCTCTCATACTAACAGCTTGTCTCTACAGATGGGTTCACGCCTCTTACATAGCCTGTGGCATGAACTGAGTTTAAGTCTTCAGCCATCTGAGGAGGATGGATTTAGGGTAGGAAAGTAAGCTGAGTTGCATATTCCAAGATGGTGGAGTAGGAATTGACGTACTGTGCCGGGCTAGGTATAAGTAGTAAGAAAAATATTGTAGGGCATACATTCTTAGGGAATAGTTAGAAATCTGCAGTGGAAATTCTATGGAAGGAAGAGGAATGCTGTGGATCTGTGTACAAGGTGCAGAAGCACAGCACAAACATGGACACCACACAGGACTCCAACAGCCAAGAGCCCAAGAAAGTGCCAGTTTTAGAGACTGAGGCAAAGTCAGAGTGCAGTCATCCCTGCACTGCTGATATAGTCGGAGTGAGAACATGGCAGGAGCCCAGCCTGGAGCCCCAAGGGGGAAAGGGTACCTCCGGAACCAGTGAAAAAAAGGAGCATGTTTCTCTCTATCCCATGTCCCCCACAATGGCAACTGGCAATCAGCTGAGAGAGGGCAGGAGCCATTTTGGGCATAAGCAGCAGCCGCAGAAGCACCTGTGTGTGTGCACAGTAAATGGTTAAGATAAGACACCATCTTCTCAGCAGTCCTGTAACAGCTCCTTCAGTGTAAGCAATGGCGGGAAGGTAACATCTGGCCAGAGGCTCTTGTGTACACATGAGATCCAGAGATGCCAGTAGAGGGAACAATCTGCATTTCACACTGACATTGAGTCTGGCTGAGGGGATTGAGAGGGTTGGGCACCCACTTCAGATGATGAAATACCCACAATCTCCCAATATACCCCAGGCTTGGCAGCTCAAACCACCTAGGTGGAGCACCCACAGGCAGCTGGCTCAGGGAATGTCTGCCTTTCTGTGGATGGGACAAGCTAGTGGGGCAGAGTAGATCCTCTGCACTCTGTGACTGGGAGCCTTGTGTGCTGAGATTGTGGGGACTCTGTGACTGCACAAGTGGCTGCAGGGTATAGCTGGGTTTCTGGGTGATTACTACACGGGGCTCCACATGCTCAGAGCTCTCCAGTTGCCTAGAGGGGAATCCATGTTCACCATGAGAACTGCACTGATCCTTTGTGTGGTTCATATGGCAGCACAGGTGAATAATGTACCCACTGAGGGCTAACACCTGGGCATTGAACACTTTGGGAGAGAGGATATGAGAGTATGACCACAGAGGTGACTATACCCCGCTTTGTTAACAAGAAGAGATCTACCATGCCCAACTTGGCTGTCACCTGGATATTTGCTCCACCCTAGAGCACTGACCAGAGATCCATGGTCACACCAGAATATACCTCTAGGTATTCACAAAAAATGCAGACATTCCACCAAGCCACAGAGGCATAGTCTATAGAAAAAAGCCATCAGAGGGAAAAACCAACAAGCATCTCCACAACTACCTAAAAATAAACACAGAAATTTAAGAAACAAGAATAAAGAAGAAAACATGATGCTCCTACAGGAATACAACAACATTTCAATATTAGAATGAGAAGGTGAAGATTGAGAAAATGCCTGAAATAGAATTTAAATGATTAATCATAGGATTAGTCAGAAGCAGTGAGAAGCAAATCCAAGAGTTACAGAAATCCATAGATGACATGAATGAAATATTTTCCCATGATATTGATATTTTAAAGAGAAATCAAAATGAAATATTAGAAATGAAGAATTCAATAGATCAAACAAATGTGGTGGAAAGCCTTAACAATTGACATGGCAAGATATAAGAAGGGACATCTGAGCTAGAAGACAAATCTTTGGAAATTTTTCATATCGACCAAAAAAAAGAAGAATTTAGAAAAAATAAAAATAGTGTTGGAGATTTATGAGATATATTGAACAACCCAACATACAGGTGTTAGGAGTTCTTGAAGGAGTGGAAAGAGAGAATGGACAAGAAGGCCTATTGAGGTCTAGTTAAACTTCCCCAATTTGGAGAAAGAAAGGATGCCCAAGTATAAGAAGCACTTAGATCTCCAGATAGACATGACCAGAAAATATCTTCACCACGACACATTATGGTCAAATTTGCAACAGTAAAACATAAAGAAAATATGCTAAAATGTGCATGAAAGAAACACCAGGTAATTTTTGAAGATCTCCAATTAGACTCACAGATGACTTCTCATTAGAAACTCTAAAGACAAGGAAATAATTGATAGACATAGTCCAAATCTTAAGAGAAAAGAACTATCAACCCAGATTACTGTACCATGAAGAGCTCTCATTTGTTAATGAAGGTGAAATGACAAATAGAAATTGAAAGAGTTTGTCACAACATGTCTAGCTTATAAAAGATGCTTAAGGATATGCTACACACAAAAACACAGAAAGATAGTCATCATTATGAAAGAATGTTAAGGCAGAAAATCTCCAGTAAAAGTACAAAGGAAATCCAAAGTAAACAATGGAAATATTTATGGAAAAATAGCAAGGCCAAGTCGTTACTTATTAATAGTAACCTTGAATGCAAATGGCCTCAACTCTCCAGTTAAAATATACAGACTGGATGAAAGGATTAAAAATCAAGACCCATCTATTTGTTGCCTACAAGGAACACACCTCACCAAAAAAGATACAGACT
Source organism: Oryctolagus cuniculus (assembly GCF_051225735.1). NCBI lineage: Eukaryota > Metazoa > Chordata > Mammalia > Lagomorpha > Leporidae > Oryctolagus > Oryctolagus cuniculus. Next base: position 133,726,530 of record NC_142874.1, read on the forward strand.
GAAAGTCAAAAGATGGAAAAAGACATTCCATACTAAAAAGTACACTCTGTGATAAAATGATATTCCAAATAAAAAAGGGCAGGTGTAACCATCCTAATAGGCAAAGAAGGACAGTATGCAATGATAAAGAGATCAATTCAACACAAAGATGTGACTATAATAAACGTATATGCACCTAATTACAGGACACCTGGCTATCTATAAGAAATGTTAATGAATATAAAGTGAGACATAGACTCAATACAATTGTAACAGGGGACTTCAACACCCCACTTTCATCAATAGACAGATCAGCTTGATAGAAAATCAGCAAAGAAACAACAGAACTAATTAACATTTTGAACCAAATGGACCTAACTGCTATCTACAGAACTTTTCATCCCACATTTGCAGAATACACATTCTTCTCATCAGTGCATGGAACTTTCTCTAGGATACACCATATGCTAGGCCGTAAAGCAAGTCTCAGCATATTCAAAAAAATTGAAATCAAACTATGTGTCTTTTATGACCACAATGGATTGAGGCTGGAAATCAGCAACTCAAGAATCTCTAGAGGGGCTGGCACTATGGCATAGTGGGTAAAGCTGCCACCTGTGGTGCTGGCATATCTTATGGTTCATGTTCTGGCTACCCCACTTCTGACCCGATCTCTGCTATGGCCTGAGAAAGCTGAAGTTGGTCCAAGTGCTTTGGCCACTGTACCCACGTAGGAGACCCAGAAGCAGCTCCACCCTCCTGGCTTCAGATCAGCCCAGCTCCAGCTGTTGTGGCCATTTGAGGAGAGAATCAGCAGATGGGAGACCTTCTTCCCTGTCTTTCCCTCTCTCTGTCTGGAACTCTACATCTCAAATAAATAAATACATCTTTAAAAAAAGAATCTCCAGAACATATGCAGACAATGGAGGCTGAGCTTCATGCTCATGAGTGAACTTCTTGCTCATGATTGAACATAGAAATAAAAAGAGAACCAACAGGTTTATGGAAATGAAGGAAGATGACTATACATCATCTGAAAACTAATGGGCTATAGCAAAAGTAGTGCTAAAAGGGAAGTTTATAGAAATTGGTGCAAATGTGCACCTTGGGAGGCAGCAGTTGATGGCTCAGGTATTTGAGTCACTGCCACCCATGTTGGAGACCTTCCCACTCTGATTGTTGTGGATCTTAGGTCTCTTTATTGTCCTGTTTCATTTTTTCACATTAATAAGTTTAGGGGAAAGATCATGGTGACCTATTTGTCACTTGATACTGGGAGAAGATAATTTTATAAAATAAAACACTCTAAAGAATCAGAGGACCAGAATTTCATGGGCAATATAAATAAAACATTACACTTCAGTTCAGTTAATTTCCATAGACTTAGAATATACTGAGTATGCATAAGGGCTTTAAATTATTATTATCTTGAAAGCAGAGGATCAAAAAAATACAATGCTGCATTAGATTGTATTTCAGATGAAGATAATGGCATTAATAATATACTTGCCTTATTTCTACTTAGGGCATATTTGAAGTTCAGTGGTCAACACAGTCTTTATTGAGTAAGGAATCTACCATATTAGAGGAGACCATGAAAATAAGATGTTTCTTTCTTGCTATTAGCCTGAAGCCAGTCCAGCCATCTATTCACTCTTTTTGCTAGGGATACTGACTTCTGTGAGTTGTTTCTTAATATTATCATATGGCTTAAGGCATGCTTGTCCATAGCCTGCTAGAAATGAAAGTATGGAAAACAGATGGAGAATAAACCAAATCTTTCTGGGGAGAGGCGTAAATACATTGTTATCTGGATGTTTATTTCAGGCCATACAGGAAGATATTTTTTTCCAAGGTGAAAAAATTCTTAGATGAAAATGTGCATCATAATTAAAGACTATTATAGTTTCTATCCAAAATACTTGAAATCATGTGCTATGAGTTACAAAATAAACTATGTAAGGAAGTGATTTTTGGTTCTTTTCTCTGAAAGGGGTACTGAAAGACCTTGGACAACCTGATGGCTTATGATCCTGTTGTCTTTTGACTGTAAGACATAACAATAATAAAAACTACCGTTACGTGTTAGTCTGATTCAGAGCATGGGTTATAATCCTTGATAAATTTGTAAATATGAGCCATAGAGGACTTAGAATATTCAATAATAGTTAATTGTTTTGGCTGTCTTTTGAACTATTTCATTATATTTATTTCCCATAAAGACACTAGATAATGATTGTCAGCAAAAGAGAAAGGACCATAGGGTTTCTCGAATGAATTTGTGCTCAAAACAGTTCTCTCTAGATGGATCTGATCTTGTGAGTAAAAGGTAAGATAGTTGGGAGTTCTATTCCTAATGGCAGATCATGTGGAGATCCAGTACTTCTACCCAATAATGGGTGGTTCTGGGCCACACTGCTCCCAATCTGTTGATGGTATCAGAAGACATGTAAGTGACAGCCATGACTTCTACTACCACCCACTGTAGCAAAGCCTCTCCATGATGTTAGTGGAGCCACATTGGAAGCATTAATTGGACATCCCTGCCCATTCAAGCCAGGGTGATATGATAGGAGGCTTAAAGGAGAGCCTAAACCCCCACCAGCTCCAACCCTAAGGCAGGGCTCCCCTTCCACATCAAGTGTCAAACCAGAGAATTTAGACTCCCATTCTCACTTGGAAGTAATAGAGTAGGTCAGATGAGGGCTAATAAAACACAATAATTAAATAATATCTAGAGTAGTATAATACTCCAACCACCTAGGTTTTGACTGAAAATTGCTCAACATAGGAACAAACGGCAAGATTTAACAATAAAAGATAATAGGCATGGACACTGACACTCTGCATTTCTATAATTTTCTGACAAGAATTTTTAAACACCAACCATTAAAGGCTTCTATAAATAGCCATGAGCATACTGCATACTTAAGGCAGATGAAACAATTAATGTCTCCGTAAAGAGACTAAAGATATGAAGGATATAATGAAAACTTTAGAACACAATAGACAGAATAACAAACTCCATCTATGGCATCTTGTGCAAATTAAGGAGGAAACCAGACCACTGAGGATTCTAGAGTCTGAACAAAAGAAAGCAGACTGATGAAATTAAGGACAGGGATCTACAGGGTTGGAACAGAGGTATAGCAGGTGTGTTACCAGGGTACATGCTGAGGGAAATGACGGTGAAGGCCAAAAAGTTCTCAACTAAATAATGCTGAAGAGTTTCCGTGTTTGCAAAGGACATAAAACTGCAGGATAAATAATTATATGAATATTAAGGAATATAAATCTAAGGAGGTACGAGATGTGCATTGTTAAATTAAAGACAAGAAAACCCTGATAACAGGAGAAAATCAGTGCATTACATTTGAGGGCAAAAACCTTTGAGTTACAGAAAAGTTTGTAATTTTGTAAGTATCCAAGAAGTTTAACAAAGGGTCATGAAATGTTAATGCAATGAGAAAGAAGACCTGTGGACTCAGGATTACACACCCAATGAAATCTCTTTCAGGAATGAAACAGAAATAGACATTCTCAGATATAAGCAAGCTAAGAAAATTTGTCACCAGTGGACCTACCTGCAAAGAGTGGCTTAAAGATTTCACCTAAATAGGAAAGAAATGATAAAACCAGGATTTTGGAAAATCAGCAAAGAAGAAAGAACAAGAGAGAGAGAGTGCATATATGAGTGAATATGATATTCATTCATTTTCTCTTTGAGAACTCTAAATTATATTTGATACATTAATATGGTTTTCACTGTAGGTAAATGAAATAGTTAAGGCAATTTAAATGACGAGAATGATGTCACATAAAGGAAAATAAGGTTTCTATATTTGCTTTGAGAATATTTTGAAACTAGTAGAGTGCACTATATGTATTTAGTCACAGCCTACATAGTTTTATACAACGAACAACTGTGTATGTGGAGGTAATCCAGTAAGATTACAATAGAGCTAAAAAATTCCTGTCTTCTAGTGGCATCATAGCCATTATTATGTTGTAGAGCAACTTTTCAGGCTGGGTTTGTGGTGATGCTGTTTAAAATATACCTATGAAATAGCCAGTCATGCAGGAGTATGGCACTTACAGTTATTCACATTACATACTACTTGATGATAACTATAAACAACTATGCTACTGGTGTATGAATTTACCATACAAAACTTTTTATCACTGTTTAGAGTATCCTGCTTATAAAACAAAAAATCACTGTAAAATAGTATGCTGTATTACATCAGTGGAAGCCTCATATGTCTCATTTACTGTATCTGGAGATAGAAGCATTTTGTCTTGTGATTGAATTAACCTCATGTTGTTTTCTTTATATCATTCTCTAAGCATAGAAAAGCTGATGATAGTGTTTCCAGTAAGATGTCAGATCTAATGATTGAGCTGGAATTGAAATTAAAAGTGATTAACAACTATTAATGTAATAAATAAGTGATGGCTGTTGCTTACCAGTCAGATATGTACATTCCACCACAACTGTGGTCTTGAAGAAAAAAAGCAAAGTGAGAAAAACTGTAAAAAATCTACTTCCTTGAAGAGATTCAGAATTACAACAATTCAGAAAAGACACATATTGGATATGGAGGAGATGTTCATGATTGACTTGCAGACCAGACCTAAAAGCACATGTCAATAATAACCAAAGAAATTTGTGGTGTTGAAATAAAAGGCTGAAGTACTAGAATTTAATGCTAGGTCTGGATGGTTTCAATGATTCAAAATTTGCTATAGTTTACAACTTTTTTTTGTCTGTTCTACTTAATATGACTGGTTTAATTCTGTAATTAATACACAGTTATTCTTAAGTGTTGAAATTTAACTGAAATGTGATCCCTGTTAAACATAAGAGTGGGAATAAGAGAGGGAAGAGATGTACAATTTGGGACATGCTCAAGCTGACGTGCCCCAAATGGTAGAGTTAGAAACATACCAGGGGACTCCAATTTAATCCCATCAAGGTGGCATGTACCAATGCCATCTCACCAGTCCAAGTGATCAATTTCAGTTCACAATTGATCATAATGAAAGGACTAAGAGTCAAAGGGAGCACATAAACAAGTCTAGTACCTGCTAATACTAACCAATAAAATAAATAAAGGGGAGAGTGATCCAGCATGGGAAGCGAGATACTCAGCAGACTCATAGAATGGCGGATGTCCTAAATAGCACTCTGGCCTCAGAATCAGCCCTAAAGGCATTCGGATCTGGCTGAAGAGCCCATGAGAGTATTTCAGGCATGGAAAGCCAAGACAATCTGGCAAAAAAAAAAAAAAAAAAAAAAAAAAAAAAAAAAAAAAAAACTAAATGAAAGATCTCTGTGAGTGAGATCCCAGTGGAAAGAACAGGTCTTCAAAGAAGGAGGTACCTTTCTCTGAAGGGAGGAGAGAACCTCCACTTTGACTATGACCTTGTCTAAACAAGATAAGAGTCGGAGAACTCAAGGGGCTTCCATAGCCTTGGAAACTCATGACTGGTGCATAGGGAGATTACTGATGCCATAGACAGGAGTGTTAATTGGTAAAGTCAACAACAGGAGTCACTGTGCACTTACTCCTCATGTAGAATCTGTCCTTCATGTGCTATACATTGAGGCTTAATGCTATAATGAGTACTCAAACAGTATATTTCACTTTGTGTTTCTATGTGGGTGCAAACTGTTGAAATCTTTACTTAATGTATACTAAACTGATCTTCTGTAAAAAAAAAAAAAGAAAGAAATTATCAATTCCCAACTTGACTCTCACTGGGATTAAACATGACAATAGTCTGATCTGATTTCATCATCATTTAAAAATCATCTATTATTTTTCACTTTATGTTTCTGTGTGGGAGTAAACTGTTGAAATCTTTACTTAATGTATGCTAAACTGATCTTCTGTATATAAAGAGAATCGAAAATGAATCCTCATGTGAATGGAAGGGGAGAGGGAATGGGAAAGGGGAGGGTTGCGGGTGGGAGGGACGGTATGGGGGGGAAGCCATTGTAATCCATAAGCCATACTTTGGAAATTTATATTCATTAAATAAAAGTTTAAAAAAAAAAGAAAGTTAGCAGTGAGTATATGAGTGATAATGAGAAGGCAGATGGAGGGCATTAAGAAATTCTATGTAAACTGTGTAGGTAGCAAAATTACTTGTTAGAGCAAATATAGGAAGAGCAACCTGGCAGAGCAAACCCTTTCAGTTGATAGATTGGTTATACCATATGGCCGAGATGTGTAGCAGGCTATAACTGTGTTTTCGAATACACAAGCTATAATGGTCATACAACAATAAACTCACCTACTGACACATTTCTCAGAATAGATACTTTTTTTTGACAGGCAGAGTGGACAGTGAGAGAGAGAGACAGAGAGAAAGGTCTTCCTTTGCCGTTGGTTCACCCTCCAATGGCCGCCACAGCCAGCGCGCTGCAGCCTGCGCACTGCGCTGATCTGAAGGCAGGAGCCAGGTGCTTCTCCTGGTCTCCCATGGGGTGCAGGGCCCAAGCACTTGGGCCTTCCTGCACTGCACTCCCAGGCCACAGCAGAGAGCTGGCCTGGAAGAGGGGCAACCAGGACAGAATCCGGCGCCTCGACCGGGACTACAACCTGGTGTGCCAGTGCCGCAAGGCAGAGGATTAGCCTATTGAGCCGCGGCGCCAGCCCCAGAATATATAGTTTTTATTGAGTCATGCATAGCTCTAAAATATTATACCAAAGACATCAAAAAGAGATACATTCAAAAACATAGAATGTATATTAAAATAGAATTCTAAATATATTGAATTAATCCACAGGAAAGCAGGGAATATACACATACAAATGCAAAGCAGTAAAAGCAAATGGAAAACAAAAAAAATATGATGGCAAGCTGAAAATTGAACATATTGATAATTATGTACAACATTAAACAGACATTGTTTAGGAGAGTGAATGAAATCATAATCCAACCTGTGCTACCTAGATAAAACTCACTTCAAATATAATGGTGCAGAAAGATTGAAAAAGAAAGTATTATAAGAGGTATAATGTACAATCTCAAAACAAATCATATTTACACATATATAACAGATAAAATAATATCTGATCAAAGAAAATTATACAGATAGTAAAGGGCCACACATAAATGATAAAAATATCAAGAAATATGTACCAATCCTAAAAGTATATGCATAAAACAAAATAATTACAAAACACATGAAACAAACTTACAAAATGTAAAGGACATCCCAGAAAAGATACAATCATATTGGGAGATGACAACACTTTCTTTTCATTAATAAATAGAACAACTTGACAGAGTATTATCTAGTTAATAGAATAGTTCTACCTCATCATCAGCCAATGGGATTTACATAGTGTTATGGAACACTCCTCCCTACAACAGTGAATGCATATTGTTTAGAAACACTTGTAGACAAAATATCAATTTGACCATATTTTAACCGAAAAGGAAGAAATTAAACATTTATAATAATTAAAATCATTCAGAATATGTTCTTTGACCAAAAACTACTGAATCTGTTAGTGACAGGAAGATAATAGGAAAATCATAAATAATCCATAGATCATTATAACTCTTATGGGAAATATAATAGTAAATTATATAAAAGTGAAATTATAATGTAGCAAATATTGTAGGACACAGATAAAGCTATGTCAAGGAGAAAATTTACAACACTAAATGTTTTCTTCATCAAAGAGGAAAACTCTCAAATCAATCTAATTTCTCACCTTTAAAAACCAGAAAAATAATGTATAAGGAGATAACAAAACAGAAAATGAAATTGCCAGCAGAAAAATAATAAAGTACACCAAAAATTTGTACTTTGAAAAGATCAGTAATATCAATAAGCCTTTAGCACAACTGACAAGGGAAAAAGATAAACACATGCAATTACTAATCGAAGAATAAAACAAGGGATGTGTCTGAAGATCTGAAATACCAAACACTAATGAAATAAGAATAATTATGAATACACTTTCTGTACACAAATTTGTCAAGAAAAGATGGACAATTTGAAAAACAAACTTGCCATAGCTGAAATAGTGAACATTAAATAGAAATTTTGAATAGTACTATAACTATGAAAATTTAAAATTAATTAAAAAAATTGCCAGTAAAGATCTCAAGGCCAAGATAAAAAAATTAATCACAATCTCTTCCAGACTATGAAAGAGGAGACTGACCCTCCAATTAATTCCTTGAAGCTGGATCTACCACATATCAAAAACTAGACAATGATAAGTAGTAACTTTGCCCTGCCATTTGCCAAAGATATTTTCTAATATATGCTTTGAACTTCCTGTGATCTTTTGCTGTGAGGTTTCCTTCCTTTACCTTCTTTCATATTGATGACAGTGTTTCTGTGTTTCTGTTTGTAACACATCTTTAAGTATCTTTTGCAGGGCTGCACGAGTGGCAACAAATTATTTCAACTTCTTTTTGCTATGAAAGGTCTTTATTTTGCCTTCATTCATAAATGAGAGCTTTGCAGGATATAATATTCTGGGCTGGCATTTTTTCTCTCTTAGTACCTGGGCTATGTCTCGCCATTCCCTTCTAGCTTGTAGGGTTTCTGATGAGAAGTCTGCTGTGAGTCTAATTGGAGATCCTCTAAGAGTAATCTGACGTTTCTCTCTTGCACATTTTAGAATCTTTATGTTTCACTGTGGTGAGTTTGATTACAACGTGCTCTGGTGAGGATCTCTTTTGGTCATGTTTACTGGGGGTTCTATGAGCTTTCTGTACTAAGATGTCTCTGTCCTTCTCCAAACCTGGGAAGTTCTCTGCAAGTATCTCACTAAAAAGGCCTTCTAATCCTTTCTCTCTCTCCATGCCTTCAGGAACTCCTAGAACCCGAATGTTGGTTTTTTAAATAGTATCCTGTAGATCCCCAACAATATTTTTTAGATTTCTAATTTCCTCTTCTTTTCTTTGGTTTGACTGTATACTTTCCTGTGCTCTGTCTTCTAAGTCTGATATTCTCTCTTCTGTTTCACTGACTCTGTTTTTAAGGCTCTCTAATGTGTTTGTCATTTGATCTATTGAGTTCTTCATTTCATTTTGATTTCTCTTCACTATCACACTTTCCTGTTCTACTTGTTTCTTTATTTCATTTTGATCCCTCCTAAAGATTTCATTTTCTTGAAGGAGATTTTCTATCCAGTTCAGTAAGGACTTCCGCAGCTCAACCATTTGTTTTTGAAAACTTTTAATTGTTCTTATCATAAATTTTTTGTAATTGGTATCTTGCATTTCTTCCATCTCATCATCTTCATAATCTTGGCTTGGGGTGTCTTGTTCATTTGGGGGTGTCATAATGTCTTCCTTGTTCTTGTTTCCTCGGTTTCTGCGTTTGTTGCTTGGCATTGTGGAGATATTCTTTGGATTCTTCTTCCCTTGCTGTGGTGTTTTTTCTTGTTATATTATGACTGTATTAAGTGGACTGTCTGATTTTGATGGAGCCTTAGAGGCTTGAGATGGGTGTGGCCAGAGAGCTCTGTTTGTTTCCTCAGGGTTAAGGGTGTGCCAAAGGTGACACTCCCAGGTTAGGCATGGTAAATCTCTCTCTCTTTCTTTCTTTCTTTCTTTCTTTGATTCTAAAGGGAAGTAATTCCGCACAGTTGAGTGGAATAGGAGGTAGTTAGCAGGCGAATGATATACCCACAGGAGCCAGAGATCAGAAGCTCTTTCCCAGGGACCCCACAGGTAATCTGTACTGCCCTCAGTGTGGGCTCAAATTCTCCTGCAGTCTCCCACTGGGTTGCCAAGGTTACCAAATTGTAGCATCTCTGGAGAGTACTCATGTGAGTTCTCTCCCCCACCATCTCTTTTTTCAGAGTCTCAGTTCATTAGCACCACACATTCACTAGGTCCTAATCTCCTGTTATTTCACCCCCCACCCAGAGTCAGGTTTTTCTGCTTGGCTGTGGGCAGGCAGCAAACCTGAGGTTGCCCCACTTATGATGTATGTCCAAAATGGCGCCTGCTCTTTGTCTTGCTCGCCTTTGAGAGGTGAGCGGAGAGAGAGAAACTCGTGTCCATATCGGTCACTTTTTTTTTTTCCTCTCTCTTCTAGTAAGCCTGGTGATCTTTTCCCCACGGGGTTTCAAGCCTCGTTCCCTCTGGTCTCCTCTTTCTGCTTTCCTGCCGGTGTCTTGGGCTATTGAGGTTCGGCTCACCTCGCGTTTCAGCGCTGGTGAGTTGATTCTGCCGCTGGTGTCCGGAACCGTGGGCTCCCATGCTCTCCACGCAGGTCCACTGTGAATCACTAGTTCCGGAAGAGTTTCCTCTGCTGTTTCTTCCCCTACTCTTCCTTTAACCTGCAGTATCTCCACTTTTATTAAACTGTCTCTTCCTGGACTATCAGTGTGCTCCCTTCAATTCCACCATCTTGCTGCTCCAGCACTCTGGCCTCAGAATCAGCCCTTAAGGCTTTCGTATCTAGCTGAAGAGCCAATGAGAGTATTTTAGGCATGGAAAGCCATGACACTCTGGCAAAAAAAAAGAAGAAGAACCTAAATGAAAGATCTCTGTGAGTGAGATCCCAGTGGAAAGAACAGGGCCATCAAAGAAGGAGGTATCTTTCTCTGAAGTGAGGACAGAACTTCCACTTTGACTATGACCCTGTTGGAATAAGATCTAAGTTGGTGAACTCAAAAGGCTTCCATAGCCTTGACAACTCATGACTAGAGCCTAGGGAGATTACTGACACCATAAACAAGAATGTCAAATTGTTAAGTCAACAACAGGAGTCACTGTGTACTTACGTCTCATGTGGGATCTGTCCTTAATGTGTTGTCCAATGTGAAGTAATGCTATATCTATAACTGAAACAGTATTTTACACTTTGTTTTTCTGTGTGGGTGCAAACTGATGATATCTTTACTTAATATATACTAAATCAATCTTCTGTATATAAAGATAATTGAAAATGAATCTTGATGTGAATGGAATGGGAGAGGGAGCAGGAGATGGGAGGGGTGCAAGTGGGAGGGAAGTTATGGAGGGGCAAGCCATTGTAATCCATAAACTGTACTTTGGAAATTTATATTTACTAAATAAAAGTAAAAAAAAAAAACTAGACAATGGCAGTTCCAAAAATGATTACATATTTCTCATAAATATAGTTGGAAAAATTCTCCACAAACTATTAACAATAATAATTTAGTAATATTTAAAATAATTACATATGATATCTGACAATGTGTAGTTTATTCAATGGATACAACACTAAGTATTTGAAAAATGCACATTAGTTGATGAATAAAAGAATAAAAATATGATCCAACTAATTAATTAAGAAAAAGTGTCTGAAAAAATCAGTATTCATTCTTGATGAAAACTCTCCAAAATGAGTAATGGCAGGGGAAGGTGGAAGAGATTCCTCAACATAGTGAAGAATATTTATAAAAAAAATAGAGTTAGCACACATTTAATTGTGTGCATGTCCACACAAAATGCTATACATGATTCTTCATAGAAAATTCATTTGTAATGTCTCAAAGCTAGAAAACAAGGAAAAATGTTCTCTAATAGATCAATGCTTAAATGACTTTTGGTAAATCCATTAACAGGGAATACTACTCAGTAACATGAAAGGAACAAACTTTTCATACAAACGACATCTTTGATGGATATTCTAGGCATTATGGTCAATTAAAAACCCAATCTCAAAGCATCAGATCCTGTGTAATTCTAAGTATGTACCACGCTTGAAAAAACAGAATTACCGAGATGGGAGGCAGGTTAGTTTGCCAAATACTAGGGCAGTAGAGGGTGAATGTTGGTGTAAGAGTGGTATGCATTACATTTTTGTGGTGATAGAATAACATATACAACTTAAACATCTTCTTTTGGGGTATCCTCATGATTGGAAGGGACCCAACTAGTTTGCCCATAACCTACTGCCAACCAGGGTGTACATTAGCAGGCAGCTGTAATCAGGAGTGAGCTGAGACTCAAATCCAGGCACTCCAGTATGAGACGCAGGCGTCCAAGTTATATCCTAACTGCTACACTAAATCCTTGTCCCTAACTGTTGTACATTTTGAATTCTGAACCAGAGTTCATTTTTTCTGGCTTTCTCTTATCAAATTTTCTTACAATTATTACCTGTGAAAACACTGAATAGCAACAAAACATAAAAGGAAAATATGGCAGGCTCCTTTAGTGAACTTATACCAAAACCAACTATCAAAATAGATACAGAAATGAATGAGTGAGTAGAGGCTGAAGGAAGCAACTGTTTATGCTCTCACAAAAGACTTTTGACGCCAGGTAGGTGATTTTTTTTTTTTTTTCACAGCAAGCAATTACCCAACTCTAAAAATACCAGCTGGGTGTTTAATCCAATACTAACCTGTCTATCTGGAGTCAACACCAGATCCCTCAAGATAAGGGCTCAGAAACATTAAATCTTTTTACTGTAATATAAATTTAAAATACTTTATCTCTAAAACTAAAAACAAACAAAAACACAGAAAGTTAAAAGGAAGAAGGGTGGAAGGGAAGAAGGGAATATCATTATGTTTTTAGACTTGTAGCTACACAATATATTGAATCGGTTAAAATGTAATTAAAATTTAAATAAAAATGAAAAAATAAAAAGAGCTCAGTCACACAGGACTGCCCCATTTCAGACGCCAAGTGCAAATCCTCTGGAAATTCTCCCTGAGGAGCTAAGAATCAGGATTTCCAAGACCACTTTTTTGGTCCAGTGTGCAGACTCAGACCCTCGACTCAGATTTTAAGGACTAACAGAGGATAGCACATAGGAAGAGCATTGTGGAAGGCAAGGTTTTGAGTGTTGGAGCACACAGCTTCTGTGTCTTCTGAAACACCACTCTCCACGCACCTCCATCTGCTCAGCAGCCCAGACAGTTGTCGAATGTCATTATTCAAGAGTTTTTCTAGGATCTCCACCCTGCCCCTCCTCCTGCCTCTTTATTGTATGGGGTTTACAGTTCTTCCTCTCAAAACTCTTCCATCACTTGGTCTTTTGTGATGAACATTCCATTCGGAGTCAACCCAAGAGGATTCACCTAAAGTCCAAATGGTTTGAATCAGCCAATGTACATCTATATACCTCAAACATTTTAAATTATATCATCCTTTCCAAGGTATTTAAATATAGCCATCCACAACATAATTCATATATAATTTATTTGAATTAATAGCACACAAACTGTAGGTGCAAAGCTAGAGCAAATTTCAATTGACAAAATATAACTCAGAAGAATAAGAAACAATACTAGCTATGAAAAAATTAACCAATTAACCATGATTTAAATGACTAACCAAAGCTAAAATGGTTTCCTATTACCAGACTATAAAAGTAAATTCTTATGTGTTAAATCCTGTGTAACAATTTTTTTCTTTTAGATTTATCTATTTCTTTGAAAGACAGAATTACAGAAATTACAGAGAGAGAAGGAGAGATGGGGGGGGAGAAAGAGGAGAAGAGAGAGAGAGAAGGGGGAAGAGAGAGAGAGAGAGAGAGAGAGAGAGATTGATTTCATCCACTAATTCACTCCCCACATGGCTGCAATTGCTAGGGCTGGGTCAGGCTGAGACTGGGAGCCGGGAACTTCATCCTGTGTCTCCCACATGGGTCAAGGAGCTCAATCATTTGGGCCATCTTCTGTAGTTTTCCCCGGTGCATTAGCATGGAGCTGGACTGAATGTGCAGCAGCTGGGACTTGGATATCGGATGTTGGCTTAGACCACTGCATCAGAACCCTGACACCACAGCAGAATTTCTGAGATAGCCAGGTCCTTTGTTTATTGTGGATATTATTTAAAATTAACACAATTCCATATGGCAATTTGCTTTCTAATGTCCTAGAAATAGATGCAGGTATTAGGGTCAGATTCAGCAGTGGATCAATGAAAACAACGGTAGTTAAAACATACACATCTCAACTTCCTTTCCCAGTTTCTGAAGTTTTTGCATCTCTGGGTTTATCGGGTGACTCGGAAATTTAGATCATATTTTAAATGGCTGAAATAAGAAAGACATGGAGAAGAAAAGGGAATAAAAAGATAATTACTTCTTGGTAAAAAAGCAAGGTAGAAGCTGCTGAGCTGCATTTGTCATTGCACCATTGGCTTTGTACTTGTCCATAATGCATTCAGCAATCTTATCTATCTTGTTATCTATACTGTCTCTGATAATATAACAAATTAGTCGAAAACAGAGCAACCACCATTTTGTTTGTTCATAGTTCTTGAGTGAGCTGCTTTGGAATTCTTCTGGTCTAGAGTAACAAGTTTCATCATTGTGTCAGGCTAGTGATCTGACTGAAGCTGAATGGTTCAGGTCAAATTTTTGTAGTTGGTGGGCCTAGGGTGACATAGTTGGCATGCTTATTTTTCCTTTGTGTTAGTCCTCATACTTCACTGGGCTAGCTCAGGTTCCCCACGTGCTAATGGAAAGTTTCCCAACTGAGAGGGAATCAGCTGTGTTGTTCAAGTGAATTCCAAGCCTCTGTGAATATCCTGTTTGGTAATGTTCAACTCCTTGAAGCAAGTCTTAGGAGTGAATAAAGATGCAAAGTTGGAGAGATCGATTTCACATATTAATAACAAGGTCACATGAGTGAGGAATGTAAGAAACGTATGGCCACTTTTTCCTTAAATGACCTGTTGATACCTTGTCACATACAATAGAATGTTCTCCTTCTCTACAACTACTTATAAAATTATTGTAAAAAGCAGCAATATTTTGTTTCTGTATTAATCAACTAGGGAAAGTATATAGCCTTATTGTACAGGGATTTGTTTGTATTTGTAGGCATTCTACTAGAATTTCCCTGTGTTTTGTTTGTAATTTGCTAGAGAAAGCATGAGATAAAAAAAATAAAAAAAAATGATACCAAAAGAAAAAAAAAGATAGAGAAATCTAACCTTTGGGTCAATTGAAAATAAGATTCTTAATAGTATATGTTGGCCGGCGCCACGGCTCAGTAGGCTAATCCTCCGCCTGCGGCGCCCACACTCCGGGTTCTAGTCCCAGTCCGGGCGATGGATTCTGTCCTGGTCACTCCTCTTCTGGTCTAGCTCTCTACTGTGGCCAGGGAGTGCAGTGGAGGATGGCCCAAGTCCTAGGGCCCTGCACCCGCATGAGAGACCAGGAGAAGTACCTGGCCCCTGGCTTCAGATCAGTGTGATGCACCTACCGCTGTGGCCATTAGGGGCTGAACCAACAGAAAAAGGAAGACCTTTCTCTCTGTCTCTCTCTCTCTCTCACTGTCCACTCTGCCTGTCAAAAAAAAAAAAAAAAAAAAAAAAAAAAAGCATATGTTGACTACATTAAATGAAATGCTTAAGAGTATATATTGACAGCATTAAATAAAAAAAAATCTATAATGTGGTTTCCAAAGGAAGAAAAGGGAGAGAAAATTAATTTAACTGCTATTCTGTTTAAAATCTTATCACATAAAACTGATAATGGAAGCTGATAGAAACAAACCGGATTTTTGGCAGAAAATGTACTGGCAGCAATAAAAAAAAAACCTAAGCAAACTGTGAATTATTTATATAGAAAAAATGATTTTGGTATGCAAGAGGAAAAACAAACTATACAACATAGTATGGAGATACCAATTCAATAAATATGCTGAGTATTTTCACATGGAGGACAGGGCAATTGGATTTACTACCACTATGATCAAATGTGAGGACCCCAGATGATTGTTACATTCTGAATCATGATTTGCTTTGTAGCTCTGTACATGCTGTTCTTTCACATTACGGTTACGAGATGGTTATTATTATTTACTGCATAAGACAGAAAATGTACATAGTGAACCAGTCCCAACAAATAACTGATTGTTGTCCCAGAGAGCTTGCAATTAAGCGGCATGACCGGGTATAATGTAGAAGAAACAAAGCATGAATATGAACAGTCTCTTGTAGCTTAAACACTTTACAATGTCTGGAAACTTTATTGAATATTAGACAAAGAGACAGGATATTGTAAAAAAAAGGGTAGCACTTATTATTAATCGTTTATAGGTGTTTTGTGTATATCATTGTATCTATGAAATACAGTGTTACACAAAATATTTATAATGATTTAGCATATTGACCAAAAAGGGTACATGTCTACAAATGTCAAAATAAAGCATAGGAAACAAAAATAAGGTGAGCACTAAAAATAATTCATGGATCTTATGAATAGTTACAATAGGAAATAATCTGCTGATAAGTTTAAATGATGAAAAACTTATCCTATATTGGTAGATAATTCACTGTATCTTATGTTTTATATAGAGTTGACACCTCATATTTTATAGCAAAATTTTGAAGAGTATTTAAAATTTCTTTTTTGGCCTATCAATTCTTTGTAAAGTCAGGTGTCTTAATGTAAGAGATTATTAGAACGACTTACTTAAAGAAGAGTATAAAGTTTATCTTAAATTGTATTGCAGTGCTATTAAGAGATTTTAAAATGGGTAAAACTAACCAAATTTCTTTCTAGAAAGGTCAATCTGGTAACATGAGGTGAAAATGAGTAGAATGGGAAAACAGTCATAATCCAGTTAATAAAAATGAGAACTTGGAGAATGGCAAAAGAAATAACAAAAATAAAATGATTTCAAGGGAGTTGGAAATATCCCTCTATATGTCTCTCATAGGTTTCAGTAATTGATGAAGCAATCAGGATTTGAAAAGGAAAAAAATATGGCATAATAAAAAGTTAGCTGTGTCAATTGCAATTACGCCTTACTAATACAGGGGGCATATATAGAGGCCTACCTGTTAAAATTGTGTTGAGGTGCCCATTAGACATCTGAGTTCAAATATTAAATACTGAATGGGTCTCAATGGAGAATTTTAGATTAAGTCCATAAGGGTTGCAAACATCATACTCACTGTCAGCCCACTGATATTTGTTACAATGGGTACGGCATGCTTTAGGTTCTGAGATAGCTGATGAAAGGACAGCTGTCAGCAACTCACCTCTACTAAAAAATTAGTAGTCTAATGAGGAATGAGTGCAAGAGTTTGAGTTACAATGGGAAATTTACCCATATGATGTTAGATGAATCCACTAGTAAGGTGAAAATGAACATTCTTAGTATCTGTTTTGCAACTATTGATAATTTGGGGTACTTGGAATTTATAAAAATCAAAATATTATTATAACTTAATTAAATAGTTGTGCTTTTTTCAGTGTAAAAACATTATATATGTAGTATGGAAGGTAGAAAAACAAAATAAAGCAGATTACTCACAATTATTTATAGCTCACCTAAAATATCATGTCTTGTGCTGTGTGCTGAATTAAATTATTGTTCTCCCTGCTCTAGCCAAAGAGAAATGTGCTTGCTTCCTAATAAGCTAGAGTTTTGCACATGTGGTATCCACTTGATTTTCTTCTCCGCGTCCACTTTGTTCCCCCGTTGGGCCCCTTTTTCTGGGATGCCTCCTTTGACCCACACCTCCGCATAGATCAGGTTTTGTGCTCTGTGGCATTTCACCTACATCTTGGTAAGTTTCCCAGGATGATGCATTTGCCTGCGTACTAGCACAGAGTACTTTGGTTGATGCTAACTTGGCTAAATTCATATTAGTCAGTTTATGTGCTGAAGATCAATCTGTAGTTTTAGTCAAAGGATTTGATTTTTAACAAAGATAACTTTCTCAGGAATAAAGCTTGTTTGCAAGTCTTCATTACTCATACATTTCCCTAGTCTTTTATGTACTATTTCCGGCTTTTTCTTTTAACTACTAACCCTCCAAATTATCATTCAATCTTTCTGCTTTATAATCTTTGTGACTATTGAATGTGGACATAATTCATGAGATTAGTTCAAGAAAATTAAATGATCAGTGATAGTGATGGGAATTCAAAGCTGGGAAGCTTTGTAGGTCAGAAGTCATTTGAGACATGCATTTCAGTCCATGATCGAAGAGCTACTTCTAGTACTTGGCCTCTGTAGAGGCTGTACTTTCAGTGACAATGGCTCTCTGATTTGAACTCACAGTTACATGTCAGTAGCATAAAAATACAGAATAGCATCCTCAATAAATGATAACCTTCATTATTATTCTTCATTGTATGCACAATAAAAATCAGGGAACACTTGGTATTTGGCACATTTAAAGTAGAGCTGTGAAGGGCTGGTGTTGTGGTGTAGCAGATAAAACCGCTGCCTGTAATGCCGGCATCCCACACAGGCACCAGTTTATGTCCCTGATGCTCCACTTTCTATCTGGCTCCCTGCTAATGTGCCTTGGAAGGCAGCAGAAAATGGCCCAAGTCCTTGCACCCCTGCACCCACATGAATCTCTTGGCTCCTGGCTTTAGCCTGGCACAGCCCCGATGACTGTGGCCTTTGGGAGAGTGAACCAGTGGATGGAAGATCATCCTCTGCCCCATTACTCTGCCTGTCAAATAAGTAAAATAAATCTTAAAAATAAATAAAGTAGGGCTGTGAACTGAGTTGAGAGTTCATCTTTTAATTTCAGATAGCCTAGGGATAAAAGATTCTTTGATCAAAAATAAAAAAAAAAAAACATAGTAGCATGGGAAGCAGTATTCAAAAAGCCACTATAATCCAAAAGTTGTACTTTTGAAATTTATATTTATTAAATGATAAATAAAAGTTAAAAAAAATAAAAAAAATAATTAATTAAAAACCTCATCATCCCAACCCGTGGTCAAAGTCCTCCTAGGGTGAGCAATTGTGTTATCACCAAATAGCTGGCCTGGCCTTTGAAGGGTGACTTTTCTTTATAGATTACACAAAGAGCTCATTAGATTGTATGTGATTGTGTTTATCTCTACATTTCTTTTGACCATTTCCATCCACTTAGTTGGAAAACTGTAATAGTCAACATAGGCTTTTAAAAGTCTTAGAGTTCTTGAAGTATGTCTGGATCAGCAGCAAATATGCCTGAATCATGGCACCATGGATCATGCCAGAGCAATGGCATTTTCTGTTACGAGCTTTGTGAACACAAGTTGGAGAGCCCTGGTCGGTGCCCTAGCAATGCATAGAGACCTAAGGACTATGCCATGCCAATAGCCTGGATGTATTTCTTTTAGTTCTAAGAATAATCCAGAACATGTGGAATATCTCTTCTTATTTCAAACAATGGACTTTGGGTATAATCACAGCTCTTTTGTAAAAAAATAAAACACAGATTTAAAACACAAATATTTCATTTTTACATGTGTGTTCAGAGGAAGACAAACCCAAGGTTTTTTTTTTTTTTTTTTCCCAGTTTTAGGAGCTTACCTAGAGAGATGGTGCCTAGAAGAGGGAGCTGGTGCTTTACTCTGTATCATGGGGGATAGAACAGTTCCTGGGGCTTCTAAAATGCAATTATCAGGTCCTTCCTTTTTCTTTCTCTAACAACACATCAATATCACCATGAACTCATCAAACCAACAAATGATTCTTGAACCTCTAGAATATGCCCAGCACCATCCTAAACGATGAGGGGATAGTAGTGAATAAGTCAGACAAAATTTCTTTATTTATAGAGTTTACAGAAGTGTATTATTTCAAAATTAACATTCACTGATATGGTTTATTGCTGTTTAAGGCATATGAACTTCATTCAACTGTGGTTACTTAAAGTAGAAGTACATCAAAAACTGTCACATTTCCTCCATGATCTGCATGTCAAACATATGATTAAAAATCATCAAACGTTAGGGTATTATCTCTTTGAGTACTTTAGGATAGTTGGTGCACAGAATCTAGTAGACTAGCTGGGCTTAGACAATACATGCAATTCTCTTTGTTGATTTGGTCAGATAAAGGGCAACAGTAGGTTAGAAGCAGATAGAAGTTGTCAATGAGGTAAAGCTTCTACTGAGGATCAAGTGTTAGAAGAGCATTAGAAGGTTTTTTTTTTTTTTTCAAGACTTCTTTATTTATTCTAAAGTGTGGGGAGCAACTGGGAGCAACTCGGACTAGACTAAGTTACTGGAATTAAGACTTATTCTATGCATCTGCTCTCCCACAATATGGCACTGAGAAGGGAGAAACAGCTTCTACACAGCTGCCTCCAGTTCAACCAATAAACTGTAGGACCTGCTCCTGATTGGAGGAGAGCAGCGTACTCAGCGTGTGGGTAGCAGAGTTGGGATTGGCGGAAGAGGACTATAAAGGAGGAGAGAGACAACATGCACCAGGAACATCTAAGGGGAACATCTATCTGCAGGAACACCTGTGCAGCCCCCGAGAGGGCCGGCCGGCGGTGTGCCGCTCCCCCACGGAAGTGGGGAATGTGGCAGGGGGAACCGCCCTTCCACAGAGGTGGAAGGGTCGGTAGCCAACCGGGGAAGAACCAGCAGCAAACCCGGGGAGGGCCGAGCAGACAAAAGAACAGCGCAGGATCCTGTGTCGTTCCTCCACGAAGAGGGGGAGCGACATAATGGTGCCGTGACTTGGATATGAAGCCTAGGCAGGGTTTAGTGTCGTTCCTCCACGAAGAGGGGGAGCGACACTAAAGGCAGAATTACAGAGAGGCAGAAGGAGAGAAAGTCTTCTATACAGTGGTTCACTCCCCAGATGGTCACAACAGCCAGAGCTGGGCAGATCTTAGCCAGGAGCCGGGAGCTTCTTCCAGGTCTCCCCACCTGGGTGCAGAGGCTGAAGGACTTGGAGCACCTTCTACTCTTTTCCCAAGTCATAGCAGAGAGCTGGATCGGGAGTGGCTCCTCCAGGACTCGAGCTGGTGCCCATATGGGATGCTAGTACCACAAGCGGCAGCTTTACCCATTCTACCACAGTGCTAGCCCCTGGAAAGAAATCTTCAGGACACCTACTGACACAGTATCTCACAGGCATTGGTGACAGAATGATGGGGACTTTGGCAAGGAGGGTCCCGTCTCTAATTAGAACTTTAATAGTCCAGTGACTGTAATGTAACTGTGAAAAAAAATTGAGAGTACTTGATTCAGCATTTTGGATATGTTATGCCTTCTTAAATTTCCTTCAATAATTTTCCATGCTTTGATTATTTTTCTTGTTGGTAACTTGTGAGGGAGAGAAAAGAGTCCTACAGTCAATTGTAACAGCCCTTTAGTCTTGTGAAATTTCCACCCCCTCCCAACTCCAAGATTGTCTCCTTTGACCATTTGAAGAGGTATAGTATATTTTTGATCTCTGGTTTTTCATGAGAAATGCAGTCCCAGTGACTCCTTTGTTCTGAAGGGTTGAACTACAAAAACAATGTCGGTATTTCAAACTCACTGTACTCCCTTCCCTTCCCTCCCCTCCCCTTCCCTTCCCTCCCTTCCCCTCCCCTTCCCTTCCCTTCCCTCCCCTCTCTTCCCCTCCCCTCCCCTTCCCCTTCCCTTCCCTTCCCTTCACTTCCCTCTCCTCTTCTCCCCTCCCCTCCCCTTCCCTTCCCTCCCCTCCCCTTCCCTCCCCTTCCCTTCCCTTCTCTCCCCTTCCCTCCCCTTCCCTCCCCTTCTCTCCCCTTCCCTCCCCTTCCCCTTCCCCTTCCCTTCCCTCCCCTTCCCTCCCCTTCCCTCCCCTTCCCTTCCCTCTCTCCCCTTCCCTTCCCCTCCCCTTCCCTCTCTCCCCTTCCTTCCCCTCCCCTTCCCTTCCCTTCCCTCCCCTTCCCCTTCCCTTCCCCTTCCCTTCCCCATTTCTTCTCTCCTCTCCTTTCTTCTCTTCTCTCCCTCCCTCCCTCTCTTCCTTCCTTCCTTCCTTCCTTCCTTCCTATTTTCCTTCTTTCATTTTTTTTGGTGCTGTTATTTGCTTTTTAATACCTTGAGTCCAAGTATAGGGTGCACTGGTTATACACTGCTGCTGTAATTCAGCCATTAGAATATGGGCGATGACAAACAAAACAGTGTAATTCTGTGTAGAACTGGGATTAATATTTGTATATAAAACAATAAAAGGCAGTCTTAGATAGGATGTGTTGAATAAGGACTTTACAATATCCAAAGATGACTGGGCACTTGGATGATGGTGGTCACATTCACTGAGATGGGAAGGGACATAAATGCCTCATGGGAGGTGGGCATTTTGGATGAAATTTTGGATATGCTGGATTGGAGATGTGCATAAAACTCAAAGGACAGTTGTTCCAATGCAGACTGATAACTGTAGAGCAGAGTCCCTGAGAACGTAGATGATGGGGAATCGAGAGCACAACTGCTATGCTTCTCTCTGAAGAAAGAGGAATGAGAGAAAGGGAAAATTGTGGGTCCTGTTTTCTTTGTTGTTGTCTCAGCACAGGAAGTAATTTTTACTGATGTTCCTGATCTGCTCAGCTAAGTGGGAAGCACAACCATGTGCTGAGACTGAGGCATCAATAATACAGGAGCTTTGATTGGCATGAATGTAGGTGCACCTCGTGGGGAAAGTCATTAGGAGAGACAGCAGAAAGACGTCTTCTGTTTTCTGTTGTATTAATGACCCAGGTGATACTACATTTGTAGTGGCTTTGGTTCAGCCATTTGGATAGCTGCTTGCCTTTTTAGTAACCAGAGATTGTTGATTATTCTTTAACTCATACTTTCCACTCATTTTAATATAGTATTATGCTAAGAATTGAATTGTATATTGGTAAGGCAAGTACATTTATAGTGCTTACACTCTTATATAACCCTCATGTCATTCTTGGGGTGCAGGTACTGTTGTTTTGTCTAATTTTACCGATGAGGAGTTACAGTCCGGAACCATTAGTGACTTGCCCAAGCTCACAGGACACAGCTGAGATCATAACAAGTTTGGGTGGCCTCTGAGCTTTTTTTTTTTTTTTTGACAGGCAGAGTGGATAGTGAGAGAGAGAGACAGAGAGAAAGGTCTTCCTTTGCCATTGGTTCACCCTCCAGTGGCCGCCACGGCTGGCTCACTGCGCTGATTCGAAGGCAGGAGCCAAGTGCTTCTCTTGGTCTCCCATGGGGTGCAGGGCCCAAGCACTTGGGCCATCCTCCACTGCATTCCCGGGTCACAGCAGAGAGCTGGCCTGGAAGAGGGGCAACCGGGACAGAATCCGGCGCCCCGACTGGGACTAGAACCTGGTGTGCTGGCACTGCAAAGCGGAGGATTAGCCTAGTGAGCTGCGGCGCCGGCCTGAGCTATTGTTTTAATCACTTACATGCTTCTCAGTGTAGACTTATAAGTAGCTATAGAATCTATTTATAAACATCAAATATTTTATTGTGCTTATTATGTAAGCCAAATTAAGAGGATATAAAACATGAGAATATAAAATCAAAACAACAGTGAGGTAACAAGTGAGCCTCTTAATAGAATGAATGCATTACAGCTCAGTACAGGAAACAATTATAGACAGCATAGCCTCTACAGACTGAAAGAAACATCTTCCAGGACACTCTGTGTAGAAGTTGTTTTGCTCTCACCTGAAGTCAAGATAATGTCTACATTCTTTTTCATTCCAGCACAGAGGACATTCCCAGGCAATCATATACAACCATGGTAATTAAAAGGAGCACTGCAGGATCAATAGTAACATAAATAAAATGTTAGAGTTACATCAATACACATGATGAAGATTCTATTTTAAGGACTGGATTTTCTGGAGGTTGAGATGTTCCTGAAATTAGCATGTCAGTTCTATTACAAGGATATGATATATCCAAGTTAAGCAAAATGGCAAGAGACTAAATTGACAGTAGCCTAATGGTTCACACCTGTAAGTTTTACCAGCACCTAATAACTGAGGATTTTATATCAAGCACATTTTGTGGTTTCCATATTTGCCAGTATGAAAATTTAAATTTATTGCTTAGAGAAGTGGGCTATAATGACTTAATTTTGCCCACTTACCAAATACAACAAGTCACTTAAACTAAATATTTTAAATAAGAAGCAAGTTGAGAAAACTAACATTTATAGCAAGTTTCTAGTGGCTAGAGGTGGAAGTCATGAGTCTCCAAAACATTAGTATAATGCCACACATTAATTCATATTATAAATTATATTAATATTGTATTATATTTTAAAGTCATATTAACCTTGAATTAAGTGAATTTTTATCTTCACTGTAGAGCTTCTTGTATCTTAGTCTTTCATTTTCATACTATTAAAGTTACAAGACTATACCAGCCTTACTTTCACCACCATATGTAAGCATTAATGCAAAGAACATCATGCTTTTTTTTTTTTTTTTTGACAGGCAGAGTGGACAGTGAGAGAGAGAGACAGAGAGAGAGGTCTTCCATTTGCCGTTGGTTCACCCTCCAATGGCCGCCATGGCTGGTGCACTGCAGCCGGCGCACTGCGCTGATCCAAAGGCAGGAGCCAGGTGCTTCTACTGGTCTCCCATGGGGTGCAGGGCCCAAGGCCTTGGGCCATCCTCCACTGCACTCCTTGGCCATAGCAGAGAGCTGACCTGGAAGAGGGGCAACTCGGACAGAATCCGGCACCCCGACTGGGACTAGAACCCGGTGTGCTGGCTCCGCAAGGCGGAGGATTAGCCTATTGAGCCACGGCGCCGGCCAGAACATGCTTTTCAAAATGGCTTGTGACATCCCAAATTCATTTATATTGTATTTGAAGCTAATTCAGTAATGTGGTGTCACTTTGTTGATCTTATAACATGAACAATGTGCTTGAAATAACCTTATGGTGCTTGCTTATGAATGAGGATTGAATACATTCCTAGAGTGTCCCTACTTCTATTTTCTCATCAGACTTTACCATAGCATCTATCAATTCAGTTTGATAAACATCTTTAGGGGCATATACACTATGTGCCTGACAAGAAAGTGGGTGATACAAAGCTATGTGAGACAAACCAGAGTCTTCAATTAATTCATTGTGCTAAGGATAGATGGAGATGGAGAGACAATCTACAGTAATAAATATATTCATTAGACATATATTTATTGGATATCTAGTAAGTGCCCAATTCATACACATAATATAGTCTCATAGCAATTTAATATTTATTTAGACAACTGAACCATAATCTTTATAAACACATGTATTCTTATGTGAAAGGTTGACTTTTACTTTCCTATTTGCTTTGAAAACTCACATCGGCAGTAGGAAGGGCTTCAACTGAAGAGATGTTAGTCTGCAAAAATGCAACTGCATTCTCCATCTCTAGATTTCCCATTTCCTAGTTACTGACCAAGATCACATGAAAATCCATTATCTTTAAATGACGCATTTTCATAGCAAGGGCTGCTCTTGGGTGACTTGAATATAAACAACAAGTAAATCTAGAAACACATAGCACAGCTACTCTTTGAATATTTGTAGCACAAGTTTCATCTACAACAGAAATGGAAACACTTGACTGCTGTAGGTACCAGTTATGATTTCAAAATCAATATGATAGTGACATGGCAACTGCATAGTTTTTGAGAAGCATCCCTCACCTCCCAGGGGGTTACTTAGCACTTCTCCCATGTTTGCAGTTGGATATGATAGTGCTGAAGGCCACTGTGGCAAGGGTAAGCATATGGCCTTGTGATAAGCAGCATCATCAAGTTTCAGACAAGTATCCAAAATATGAAGCTTATGAACATTCTTCTCTCTGTCTCCTTATGTCAGCAGCTCACTGATGATGTCTTTTTAGAGAAGCTGATTAACAGGAGCCTGAGGGAAATAATTCATCACACAAAATGAGCACAAAGCGTTCAACAGATTTCACAACAGATCTGGAGACAAGCCGTCAGAGCCCCAGCCCCAACATCTAGGAACTCTGTCCTGGCATTGGTAGCTGTCACTAAGAGAAGAATGCACATGAAGGATAGACAGTGATTTTCATGTTTAAGGATTCAGGTTCCTCCACTATTTGCTTCATAAACAAGTTCATTACATGAATAGATCAAAAGCCAAAGTTTTCAAATCAAATAAGAAGAAAATGAACTTGTTTTGAATTCCAGAAATATTTAAACTTAAGAAAGTAAGAAAATTTAAAGAATAATGACATATAAACAAAGTAGTTCTATAATTGAAATAATGGCTTATAAAAAGGAAGAGGAAGGTGAAAAAGCAAAATTTGGGAACGACAAGTGGTTTGATATTGCTGAGTGATGAAGTATGAGAAGCAGGAAAGTGAGCAAGTGTCTTAGGCAGCATTACAAAATCTGCCTGAATTATGTGTATAATCACTGTCTTCTACTTTCCTAACTTCAGATGTTTGCCACTGCATGCTAACTCAAACCTGAGAATTTCTGCATGAAAATAAATACACAGAATAAGTGAAATTAAAAAATAAAGAAAAATATATCTGAATCCATTTCCACGTATTCATTCTTAAATTTCGTATTCACTCTTCTCCACGATACTTGACACTTTCTCACTTTGCTCCGTTTTAAAGTTTATTTATTCAAGAGCAAAGAGACCCAGAGGGAAACAGAGATTCATTGACTCACTCCCTAACTGCTTACAATAGCCAGTCTGGGTCCAGCCAGAAGCCAGGATTTGAGAACTGAATACAATTCTCCCACTGGGTGGCAGGGACTTCAGTATATGAGCCATTACGTGTTGCTTGTCAGTGTGTGCTCTGACCAGGAAGCTGGAACCAGGAGTGGAGCTGGGACTCGAATCCCAGAACTTTGCCTGATCGTGTTTTTCTCTATGTCTGGGAAGCTTTGCATATTTGTCATAATCCCACATTTATGGAAAATCACAGTTCAAAATGTATATTTTCAAGATACATTCAAAAATTTCACAAGTGTGTATGGTATATTTCCGGAAATCTCTGATTTACAGCAACTCAGGTCCTTTTTTTTTTTTTTTTTGAAACTTCTTGTAACATTGAGATTTTAATTTGTGTATGTCTTTGCTTCTCCATTACTTTATACACTCTTTTCACAAATGTGTCTTAATCATACTTTCACTGATTGCTAGCCACATTGGAAGGGCATAGGCTATAATTACCAAAAGTGACTCTCCACACAGCACCCTATGTAATGACCATGGAAAAGTGCTGGGTTACCTCTGCGGCTTTCCTCTCCAATCACAAGCACAGAGCAGGCACAGACTTGGCTCTTTTTACCACGTGCCTTTTGAGGTTAACATTGGTTTTAGGATTACAGACAACCAGAAGAGAGAATGCGCATGGGTGTAAGGGTGATTTCATGGGTGGAGCTGGGGAGTGACAGCCCACTCATATTTGTATACCTTAAGTGCAGCTTAGTGGCATGGCCACCCTTAATAGAAAAGCAAGGATTTGTAGTCTAGATTATTTGGCTGTTCAGCTACCAATTTCTGCCATGTTGGATTGCTATCCCATCTTATATGTACCAATATCAGGCAAAGTTTACAGGGCACTTATTATATTACAGTTTTTATTTACAAATGCCGTTGAAAGGCAGGTACTCTCTTATCAAACTGATTTTTTTTTACTTGAAAAGATTGAAACATAGGTGGTTTAAGCAATTTTATGAATAATTCACAACTAGTATGCATGTGGTAAAGCAAAGGTGTGATCCCAGCATCCATGTTCCGAATTACTGTGTGACACTGCCTTTCGGATAAGTGAGCATTCAGTGTAGTTATTTCTAGCAGCTCATTAGCACTAGGAGTTAAGGCTGAAAGAGGAACATTTCCATTTCCATATATACAGAATTAGCAATGGGTTTATTTGAGCTACTTTCAGGAAAAATTCCAGGGATCCATCTACCTGCAAAATGTGTATAAGACACCTTTATAAAGACATTGTTGAATAATTTATGGAATCATATTGAAAGTCTCAACAACAACATGTTATATGCAAATATTAGGCAATGGACAGCTTTTCTTTATATTTCATTATTTTGTATAATTCTTAATCAATCAATGAAAGTCTACAATAAATATAATAGCAGCAATTTACCTATAGTTCATTTAAAACACTGCTTGGAGGTAAGTGGTGTGCCAGACAGCCTGGAGACGTTGTATTGATAGCTGAGTCTCTGAGTAAATCAATGGATTCTTGCCTTGAACCCAGTTCAAAAAACATTTTTACCAATCCATTGAAGAACCCTGGCAGTAAAATTGCAATAGAAAGGCCTTCAGTGAGTGGGGTCATCCATTCTAGTACTCAGTTTTCACTTTTGAAAACAAGATGTAACCAATATGTCTTAGCAGGTCTTCACTTTTTAATTCTTCATTCTAATTGATGCTGTAGTCTGTTTGATCGCCTCTACCAAGAAAAGCATTTATTGATTTCATTCTGGCCACCCAACTGCAAACTTGGAGTCTCTTGTCTCAATCAAGCAAATCTGGAGCATTTGCAAAGCAATAGTTCTGAATAATGTTAGAGGATGTTTGTTAGATGGAAGAATATTCACCGCTTCATAAGCGTAACCTATTATGGGATTTGATGGATGTTAATATTACCGGCATTACCTGAAAGATTTTAAGTTCTTAACAAATATGCCTTACTATTTTCATTTTAGTACTACTCATTTCTCCATCCTTCATTGAAGTGGGTCTATTATCTTTTGGGATTGACCTCAGCCCCAGTCTAGACAAAGGATCACATTGGTTCAAAGATGGTGTAGAGAGATTTATGGACATTTGGCCTGTGGCTAACCACACATGGGGCAAACTCTTTCTTGCTGGACTGAAGTTGGAAGGATGTGATGCCAGAACTACTGAAGCTTCTAACTTTAACTGAACTGTGTATTTATTGACTCAACAAATATTTATCCAATATTTGTCATTTGTCTTAGCATAGGACTTCAAATAGAAAACTTACATATAATTACTGGACAATTGGGTGAAAAATCAACCTGAGAATGGAGCAAACATATTTGAAGTGGAACTGATGAGTGTGGTTGTGCTGACATTGTGACCCAGGATTAAGCCTGCACGAAGAAGTGTTTGCTAAAATAAATAATTCTCTTTCCTTCATAAGCCACTATGAATTAGATCTTCCATCACTTACATTCAAAGAAATGCAAGTTAACATTCAGATTTATACTCATTTTCTACTACAAAAAATGAGTATTTAGTACGAGGTACATGATGTGTCTTGTCACTGTAAGTTCTTCCGTCTCTAGTCTTCTTGCTACTAATGCCTAACATATTTATTCTGTTTTGGTCACTCTAATAATTCTTTTAAAAATATCAAAATTGTATCATTCTCCCCATTTTTATGGTATGAAAAATTTAGTATGAGATACCAGAAAGCATAAATTCCATTTGTATTCTTAGTGCTTCGGAACTGAGATATAAACCATGATGGAAAGACCTGATATGTATACACTTAGTTTTAATTACCAACACATTTACATTATATTGATTAAAGGTTTGATTTATTGTTTACCATGATATGATATTTTATTTTCATTATTACTTATAATAGGTATTTCACATGTCATCTTCATTTGTCTTCTTTGCACACTAATCATATTATTTAAATAAAAGTGTCACATCCTAAAGAAATACTTTTAGATTTAAAATTAAGTGGTGTTTTATTAATTCTGCTTATACTATCTCTTCACTTTTCATAAACACTATTTGATTTTCTCCAAAAATCTTAATTTTTTTTCTGGAACATGGATTTTGTCTCTATTCAATCCTATCTTCTGTAATATCTGTTCTATTTGTGTATGTATGTATGCATGTATTCAGTTTTCTAATTTTTATTAATTTTCAACATTTTTCGTTACTATTGGTTAATGTGGAGTTCAGGAAAACTATGATCCCTTAGGCATTTCACCTAATATGGAATTTTTTGCAGGAAATCAGTTGCTTAGAGCATGAATGGAAGAGCAGGAGAAGACAGAAGCTTTGGCTCAGGTTCTGTGCCTGTATCACTCATTTCAAGAATACAATTCTGGGACCAGTGTTGTGGCAAGGAGGATTGTGATGCCAGCATCCCACATGGGTGCCAGTTTGAATACCAGCTGCTCTGCTTCCGGTCCAGCTTCCTGCCGATGCATGCACCTAGGAAAGCAGCATAGGATGGCCCAAGTTGTTGGGACCCAACACGCTTGTTGGAGACCCAGCTGCTGTACTGGGCTCCTGGCTTTGGCCGGACCCAGCTACTGTCATTGTGGTCATTTGGGGAATGAGCCAACAGCTGAAGATCTCTCTCTCTCTCTCTCCCTCCCTCTCTCTCTCTCTAATTTTACCTTTCAAAAAAAAAAAAAACTTAAAAAAAAGAAAACTTTTGTGTCTGCCAGATATCAAGAGAGCAAGAGACCAACATCGTGTTCTCTAAAACTGTGCATGACTTAAAAAAAATTTTTGTTTGAAAGAGGGAGAGGGAGATACACAAAGAGATAAATTTCATCTGCTGGTTCACGTCCCAGTTTCCCACAACAGCCAGTGTTGAATCCAGGAAGTCAGTCTTAGTCTCTCTTATGGGTGGCAAACCCCTCAGTATTTGATTCATTACCACTTTTTCCAAGCGTGCAAATTAGCAGGAAGCTGGAATTGGACACAGAGTAGCGACCCAAACTCAGGCACTTTGATATGGGATGAAGTGATCCCAACTGGTGTGTCAACTTCTGTTTCAAATATTAAACCCTGCACGAATTTTGGTCTTTGTACATGAAGCATGACCTTCACTAGTGGCTCCACCCCTGTGTGGCTCTGACATTACCTGCTGTTAGAAGAAGCCCCTGTGAGAGGGATTCCACTTAATTTCTGTCTTCCCAGTCTGGCAGGAATACAGCTAATAAAATCTGTTTTGCATCCAAACTTTTTAGCTTCAAATTATTCTGAGAAGTGTAGTTTTGAGATTGTGAGTCTCTGCAGAATTTGAAAGTAAATCTATATTTTGTCTATAGTATTGTATCTTATCAAATGTTACTGCTGAGGTATAAGTCTATTGTATTTGAATATTATAACAACTCTTAATTCAAATTTGTTGTGACACTAGCTAATAAAATTATAAATATTTTATAATTACAAAATGCATGGTATTCATACAAGAAACCAGAAAAATTAGATTAAATTTTAATTTAATTGATTGATTTATAGTTTGGGTGAGGAAAGCATTACAAAATTATATCATCGGGATCTGCGCTGTGGTGTAGTGGGTAAAGCCACTGCCTGCAGCACTAGCATCCTATATGGGCACCAGTTCTAGTCCTGCTGCTCCTCTTCCAATCCAGCTCTCTGCTATGGCCTGGGATAGCAGTAGAAGGTAGTTCAAGTCCTTGGGCCCCTGCAATCATGTGGGAGATCCAGTATAAGCTCCTGGCTCCTGGCTTTGGATCAGTGCAGCTCCAGCCATTTCGGCCATCTGGGGAGTGAACCATCGGATGGAAGACCTCTTTGTCTCTACTTCTCTCTGTAACTGTCTTTCAAATAAATAAAATAAATCTTTAGAAAATCATTAATAATGTCTTATTATAGTAAAAATTTGAGGCATGATGGAATCCTTATTTGATAATTTCATTCTCTTAATCTTCATTTTATTTTCTTCTTGACCTAACTCAAATTCTTGATTGTAATAATACATAATGGGATTTGGGGGTTTTTAAACTTGTTATATTCTTTTTTCTGTGTATGTCTTTTATAAAATTTTTTATTTTAAATTTTAATTATATTTTTAACACAGTCAATGTGCTTTCTTAGATACAATTCTAAGAACATGATGATATTCCCTTCTTTTCTTCCTCCTCATCCTCTCTCCCTCTTACCTTTCTTTCTTTCCCCCTTTTTTTTTGTTGGTTTTTGAGATAATATATTTTAAATTTACATCACAGTAAACAGGCTTAGTACTTCACCAAATAAGAAGTTTAACAAGTGAAAAGTGAAAAGACCCCAGTTTAATGGGGATATAGACAACACTATAAATAACAATTAAATGGAAAAATGACCATTTCATCCACATACAGTAAATGTCAAAGTAATCGTAGATCATTGAAACTATAATAGTATAACATTCTTAACCATTAGTTCGACACAGGTATAAAACAAAGTTTTACAAAATATATTTGCAGCAATACTTATACACACAGACGTTCTTTCTTCTTTTTGTTTTTTGTTTTTTTTGAATTTTAGTTCCCACATATAAGGGAGAACATGTGATATTTTTCTTTCTGGGTCCAACTTATTTCACTCAACATGTCATCCCCCAGTTGCATCCATTTTGGTGCAAATGGTAGAATTTCTCTTTTTTATAGCTGAGTAATACTCCACTTTGTATATATAAACTACATTTTCTTTATTCATCTGATAATGGGCACCTTGGTTGATTTCAAATTTTGGTTTTTGTGAACAGTGCTGCTATGAATGTGGTGGGGTAGGTATCTCTTTGATAGAATATGTTCATGTAGTTTTGGTATATAACCAGTAGAGGGATTGCTGGATCCTATGACAAGTCTATACCTAGATTTTTAAGAAATACCCACACTGGGTTCCACAGTGGCTGTACTAATTCACATTCTGACAAACTGGGATAAGTGATCCCCTTTTCCACATCCTTGTCAGCATTTGTTACTCTCTAAGTTTTGGATTTTAGCCATTCTGACAGGGGTGAGGTGGTATCTCAGTGTGGTTTTGATTTTCATTTCCATGATGGCTAGTGATATTGAGCATTTTTTCATATATTTATTGGCCATTTGTATTTCTTTTTTTGAGAATGTCTATTAAAGTGCTTCGCTCCTTCAAACTGGATTGGTTGTGGTTTTGTTATGAAATTTTTGAAATTGCTGACATATACGGGATATTAATCATTTGCCAGATAGGTGGTTTGTAAATATTTTTCCCAGAATGTTGGATGTATCTTCGCTCTATTGATCATTTACTTTGCTGTGCAAAAGCTTCTGAGTTTGACTTAGTTTCATGTGTTTAGTTTTGCTTTTATTGCCTATGCTTTGGGGTCTAGTCTAAGAAGTTGTCTCCTACACCAATGCCTTGAAGTTCTTCCTCTGTGTTTTCTTCCAGCAACGTCATAGTCTCAGGTCATAAATTTAGGTCTTTGATCCATCTTGAGTTGATCTTTTTACAGGATGAGAGGTATGGATCTAATTTCATTCCTCTACATATATAAATCCAGTTTTCCCAGCATCATTTGTTGAAGATGCTATCCTTACTCCACTGTATGAGCTGAGTACTTTTGTTAGCTGTATCTATGTGGATTAATTTCTGGGCTCTCTATTCTCTTCCATTGATCTATTTATCAGTTTTTTTTTTTTTTCAGTACCATGCTTTTTTTCAAATTGCTATAGCTTTGTAACATGCTTTGATGTCTCCAGTTTGATTTTTCTTGTTTGGGGTTGCTTTGGCTAGCTGGCTTATCTTAGATGAAGTTTGAAAGACATTAATCATGCATTTGATAATATTTTCCAAGCATCTGGATATCTTGTCCTCAAAACCAAATTATATTTTATTGTAAAATACTGCAAATGTGACCATGTTCCATAAATTCTTGCTTCAGAAAATGGTATCAATGAGCTTATAGAATACTTTAAAATATTTTAAAATTAATATTTTGTTAATTTAAAAATGAATTTCAATTTTAACATGTTTTTGAGAATTGTTTTCCCAGATAATGTTAAGTGCTAGACACAAATTGAAATAGATTACTTCTGCTATTACTTTCATGCTTCTATAATTTAAAGACACATCGAATGTGGAAAAGAAGCATTGCATATTGACTTTTGTCACTGACCATTGTGTAATCGGTTACATGATGGGAGAAGACAGAAATTTGGAATTTGCATTTACCAGTATTTTCACATGTTCTATTATGCACTGCCTTCCGTTCACACTGTTGTCAACAACAACAAAAACATAATGATGGCTTAGCTATCAACTTAAAATCATTCCTTTTATAAAAATGTATTTCTCCTTTCTCAATGTGTCAGTTTAATTTTGTAATATTTATGTGAGTAATAATAGTAATATTTTGAGAGTGTACAGCGTTCTCCACCATTTCAGTGTACGTCTGTTTAACATCCTTGTATGCAGTAATATTTGATGAGCTTTCATGATTTAGTATTTCTAATTTTACTATCAGATGGAGAAGTTTGCCAGGACAACACTTCTAGTTTATTAATTCTGTGCTTCACAAGTCTTTTTCTTTATTATATGTGATGTCTGGGTATTTTTATGGATATTTGTGTGTGTGAATCCACAATTATAATCGCTCACCCCAGGCATTGCCTCTCTTTGTCATCATGCCTGTTCCCTTGTTCTTAACCAGCAGTTCTCTTACGTGTTTTTTTAACCCTTCTCTGAGTACTGCATGCAGCAATACCACCAAAAAAAAAAAAAAACAGGATGCATAGAGTTCAAGAGTAAGTTAAACTGAAAGTTTGCAAATCAAATCTCTACCCAAATACGTTCCTCACAATCTCTTTGTTTTATCCTTCTTCCCTGAGTCTGAACCCCTGAAGCTGAGGCAGACTGTTCTACACCTGTTGATTTGCGACTCTGAATGTTAGAAGTTTCTGTAGAGATGGTAGCTAAAGTTCATTCAGGAGTATTATGTTTGTAATAGAGAGAAAACTGAACTGGGAATTGGGAAATTGGATTTCTAGCCTCCTCTGATGTGTTGCACTGAAAGGCACTGTGTTTTCTTTTCTACTTCATGTACTGAAAAGGCAGTGAGAGCTGGAGGGAGAATACTGTTGAGATTAATACTGTGATTGAAGATGACAATTATATACAAGTTGAAGACAAAGGGGTTTTCTAAAGAGGAAGAAAATTGTAGAGTCAGGCTTCATGATGGGAAATATAAATGGAACCCTGGAGGTTTCTTATGTGGATAGAAAACAATTAAATAATGTGC
Source organism: Oryctolagus cuniculus (assembly GCF_051225735.1). NCBI lineage: Eukaryota > Metazoa > Chordata > Mammalia > Lagomorpha > Leporidae > Oryctolagus > Oryctolagus cuniculus. The sequence goes on from NC_142874.1 coordinate 133,761,156, forward strand.
TTACCATCTCCAGCATAATCAATTGATTTCAGCAAAGGCCAACTATTTAAAGGACAAAAGCTTTAAGGTAGCTCTCCATGGTAAAATTGTAGCTTGAAACATCCCTCTGCCACTATATGCAGCTTAATATGACCAAAGAAATTTATATTAATAAATTAATTGAAAATTAATTAATTAAAAATAAATTAATTGAAAATTCACTAACTGAAGTTCTGTTCTTCAGAAAACAGGAAAAGCAAATATTGCTGGTCTCATATAATTAATAAAATAGACAAAAGTATAAATATATCACTTACATTATTTATTATGTAATATATAAAATCTATAAATATGTATTCTTGTATTTTCAAATACTGTATGTTACTGCTGCCAAAATCCTGAGACTCATTGAAAATCCAGTAGAGAAGTGGGTATTTGGTGCCATGGTTAAGGTGCCCTTTGCGATGCCTAAAATCTTTAATGAAGTGCCTGGGTTGCAATCTCAGCTTTGCAATCTATTCCAAATTCCTGCTTATGCATACTCTGGGAGGCAGCAGACAGCTCAGGTTCATTTTTCTCTGCCACTCTTGTGAGAGACCCAGGTAGAGTTCCTAATTCTTGGATTGGCCTAGCCCAGCTCTGGCAGTTGGGAGTATTTGTGAAGGAAACCAAAAGATCAGAGAGTTCCTTCTGTGTCTCTCTACCTCCCTCTCTGTCATTCAAATAAATAAGAAATAAAAAGGAAAATAGTATAAAATAAAGGCAAAAGACTTGAGTAATAACCTATAGGTAATGTTACACAAAAGACCAACCAGCACGTTGAAACAAACTCATCTTCTTTTCTCATCATAGGCAAGTAACAGCACCATACTACTCCATTTTGTGCAGCTATACAAAACCTAGGGCTGGGTAATTTGTAAGGGACAGGAACTTATATCTCTACTTCTCCCTGTTCTGGAAGCAGGGCGGTGCAAGATCGTGGTGCTACCATATTGATTGTGTGGTGAGGACCTGCTCTCTGCAAGCTCTGGAGACGAGGAATGTCTGATTTTCATACTGCTCAGAGGAGAAGGCAAAGATCAAATGCTGTGTGACAGCTCTTTCCCGAAGACCTCATCCCATTCAAGAGGGGAGGCGTCCTCGTGACCTAACTGATTCTGAAAGGTCTCAGCTGTTAATACCATCGCATTGACCATGAAGTTTCAACATTTGGATTTTGGAGGAAGCACATTCAAACTATACCCATCATATTGCCATAAATGAAAATTTTAGGGGAAAAAGACTCATATGTGCCTGGAGAGATTTGGACCCATTTTTCAGAATGAAAATTACTCTGACCACATTGGAAACTATCACAAGCGAACACATCTATTCCTTAAGCATCAAGAATTCTGCTGTCAGGCACACACATGAGACAAATTCATAGGTGTGTTCACACTGGCCCCATCAACAATATTTTAACTGACAAAAACTTGAAAACTACAAAATACCCATAAGCAGTAGGACACAATATTGTAAATCATAATATCACACAATGGAATGGATCTTAAAACACAAAATTAAGTCGAAGAAACGAAACACAGCACACTACATAATTCATGATTTCGCTTGTGTAATAAACAAAACCAGACAAAGCCATTCATATTGTTACAAGTCAGAGTGGCAGCATCTTTAGGAAAAGGGGGGGTTGTGGCCAGAGGGGTACATGAGCAGGACATCCGGAGGCTTGGTAGCATGAAGGCCTTTTACTTTTGAATTGCCTATCAAGGCCTTCACAGTTTGTGGAAGTCCCTTGAGTTGTAAAATTCTGAAATATTTACTTGTATTTATGTATATAATATTTAAATTTAAAAATAAGGCCATTTCCTGCCTATACCTACTGAGTTCTGCCCTGTCAGTGAACTGATTTTTGGAAATGAGGCTAATTCAAGAGACAGCATGAGCTTACTGCAGACTTCTAAGTCCGTGTTGTTTCATGAAAATGAGTAAATGTGCTTTAAACATGACAGGACTATAGATCTCTTAGAAACTTTCATATTTAGATCATTATAGTAGCAAAAAAGTAGAAACTGTAATCCACTGTCCTTTAAACAGAGTTATTAGAAGATAAATAATATAAATATGCACAAATATCATTGGATTCTTTGGAAGAAAGATTTTTCATGAGAGGGGTTTAAAATACATGTACTTGACTGTAATCTGGTTACCTTTCTGGATGGTTGTGTAGTCCTTGGCAAATTACTGCATAAACCCAGTCTTAGTTTCCCACAAGTTCTGAATTAGAATGGCTGGATCATGGTGGACACATAATAATCAATCGATCAGACTTAAGAGGATGATAGTGTACTGATGTGCTTCTGCATTCTGGAGAGTCGCTAAATGCCTGGAGAACAGTAGCCCCTAAAACCTGATGTTTGGGAAATAAGTGAAAGACATTGATATACTAGTGCTCAACAAGCTATTCTGTTACATATTTATAACCTGCCGTATGTTAGAAATTATATATGTGTATACTATTCAGTCTTACTAAATACTTTTTGAAGAATTTGAATCATCTCCAGATGACTGACAGAGACCACCTAGTTCCTCAGAAGGAGTCTTCTGAGTCAACACTAATGATGTATAGTGCTTTTAAATACACAGTAGTAAAATAGACAGTTGTTGTAAATATATAGCAAGAAATATCATTTGGATATTCAATTACAAATAATCTTAATTCATATTTATCCAAGTCACTATCTCCTTAGTGGTACTAACATCATAAATCGAGAGTCTTAATGGTTAAATATTCCCTCTGTTGATTTCAAAATTACCTTCCAAGCAAATTATACCCTTCTGAGCCCAAGAGAATATTTTTTTGAACTCATGGTTTTTGTATTTCTTATAAAAGTGGTTCCCAGTCTGTCAGTGATTATCAAAGAAAATACAAAGACTACTTAAAAAACCATTATCCGGGGGCTGACACTGTGGCATAGCTGGTAAAGCCTCTGCCTGCAATGCCAGCACCCCATATGGACACCAGTTCAAGTCCTGGCTGCTCCACTTCCAATCCGGTTCTGTGGAATGACCTAGGAAAGCAGTAGAAGATGGCCCAAGCAATTGGGAGAAAATCTGTAAGGGAGATCCTAACAAGCTCCTGGCTCCAGGCTCCGAATCAGCACAAGTCTGGCACTTGCAGCCATTTGGGGAGTGAACCTGTGGATGAAAGATCTCTCTCTCTCTGCCTCTGCCCCTCTGTAACTTTGCCTTTCAAGTAATAAATAAATCTTAAAAAAAAAATCTGAACATAATATTGTTTTGATTGAATCAGCAAATTTGCAGAGATTTTTGTTGCAACGTAACTGTACAGATCTATACTATCTGCATTATAAAATTTGCCTTTTTCAAACCTTGTCAAAGGTAATTCATAGGCTCTAGAGTATCTTTAGGAGAAAAAAAAAAAACTTGACACTTCTCAAGTACGTACTTTGTGTAAAAAATCAAACTGATATCATTTAGATGTTAAGCATGTGTTTATTTATTGACAGCCTATGATATGATGGTGTATTTCTGGTGCTGATCATATGGCAAATGGTATAATAAAAAAATGTTCCTACCCTCAAAGAACTTCTGTTCTGCTTCAGGAAAGCATCCACCAACGCAAAAACAGTGAATTGTCATCAACCACTTTTTCAGAAATATACATATTTAATGAACAGATTTAGTGCTCCAGATCCCAATTACTGGCTATTACAGTTAATAACAGCATGCTCTCATACTAGCTAAGGTTATTAAGAACCATGCCTTCAGTGAGCAGTCTAGTCAGTTAATAGGTTCCCATTGTTTCTAGTCAAATGAACTCTTTATGTAATTTCATTATTCTTGGAGCAGAGCTTTAATTAAAACTCTGATTTGCAAACCTTCCATACAATGTTGATTCTGTAGTGGGTGGAAATGCTTCCCAAAATCCATTTGCTAAAGTAAAATTGAAAATTACTGCAATGATACTTTGGAATTCAGCATAAAAAGGAGGGCAGATATTTAAAGTTTTTAATGACAATAATGACAAGTGCTATAACTCCAGGCATCATTATTTGAATTTGTACCCACAAAAGCTATTGTGTATTTGTTTACCATAAATTTCCAATTCTGGCTATTGTTTGTTGTGGTATAACTTCTCATAAGAGAGAAATGTAAATAAAGTGCATAATGGTGGTGGTGGTACAGGAACCATAAGTACGTAGACAAAACTTCAGAGGGAAAAGGAGGTTTACACAAGGTACAGGTACTTGAAAATGTTTTTACTGTGAAGTAATAGTTAAATCACAATGGGAGTAATTATTTGATTTCTAAATTAAATAGATCAGGATTGAGTAAAGCAGAACAACACATGCATCTTACAGCCCTCTAACAATATGAGCTGCTGGTTCACTCCCTAAATGGCCACAGTGGCCAGAGCTGGGCCAGTCCAAAGCCAGGAGCCAGGAGCCAGGAGCCAGGAGCCAGGAGCCAGGAGCTTCTCCTGCGTCTCCCACGTGGGTGGAGGGGCCTAAACACTTGGGCCGTCTTCCACTACCTTTCCAGGCCATTAGCAGAGTGCTTGTTAGAGTATTAGAAAGTCAATGCATTACAGTTCCATTTGCTGCCAAATACAATTGTTTTTCTCTCAAAATTCTAAACATGTTCAAACTCAGCTCTCTGAGAGCAGAAGCATCCCCGCTATTTATTTCATATGTAATTCGAACAGTGTATTCATTACTACCCTAAGAGAATGTTCAATCTAATGAATATTTTTGGAAATCATCCCTAAATGTACTTGGACAGGTCTTTCTGATTGCAACATAACAGGGGTTGATATCACTGATAATGATTGACCTTTAGTCTGCTGGCTTCCAGAGTGTGTGTCTGAAACAGAACTGTAGTCTTGGTTCTGAATGCTGAAAGGCCCAGATGAAGGTGCCAGCAAATTTAGCTTCTAATGAGGCCTCTCTGCATGGCTTATGGATTCCCACCACTACTAGCGTGTACGATTTCAAAATTTTTTCTCACCCAAGTAAACTTACCTTTCAATTCACTTTTCCAAGAACTTTGGGAAGTACTGCTTATGCTATTTAATCTGTGCATACTTGGGGGAGGGAGAGTTCTCTTGTAGCTTCTCTTCTCATATGGATTCCAGACCTGTGGCATAAGTGTCCACCCTTCTGTCTTCATTTCCATTACCTCGTAAAGACCTTCCCAAATACAGTGTATTGTGGGGATCAAGGCTCCAACACGTGAGTTAGGAAAGACACAGCTAACTTCATGTCAGATGGCTTCAATAAAATTTCCCTTTTAAAAATTACTTTATTCTAAAACAGTTTCAGATTTACAGAAAGTTGTGAAGAACATTTGGGCATCCACTATGCTTCAAACTCAATGAGGCTGATTATTAAGATCTCAAGTTCATAAGGTACCTTTGTGATGGTTAATGAATCAATGCTGATACATTATTATTGATTAATCTCCATGCTTTGCTTAGATTTGTTTAGGTTTTATGTGTTTTCTTCTTTCTTTTCCTTCTTCTCTCCTTCCCCTCCTTCCATTCTCTTTCTCTTTCTGTGTAGTCCCAGCACTCCATTCAGGATATCACTTTTACTTAGTTTTCACATCTTAGACCCCTCTTGGCATGAAGGCTTCCTGGGCTGTCCTTGTTTTGATGATTGTTATACTTTTAAGGAGTTTTACTTAGGTGTTTGATAGACTCAATGGGAATTTACCTAACGTTTATGGGATGCCTGGACTGGGATTGTCCATTCTGGAGAAGTTGAGCACAGAAATGAAGTTCTGTTTTAATCACATCATCTGCTACCAACATGGCACCGCTGTTGATGTTACCTTTAATCCCCTGGCTTGGGTGGTGCACGTCTGACTTCTCCACTTGAACTAACTCCTATCTCCCAATTTCCATTCTGTGTTCTGGGAGGAAGTCAAGGAGTGGGCAGAGCATCTACAGAAATTATTTGTAATTCTCCGCACTGGTCATTCGATTATTCTTTGTTTATTTAAGAATTTACTTATATCAAAATAGACTCAAGAACGCTTATTGGATTATAGTCTAATACCACTGTATCTTCTCACATAAATTGCACAAATTGTTATGGAATTAGCCTTTGGGAGATCTTTGATTGGATTCCTGTGCCCCTTCAAAATTTTTGTATTATTGAGGTTTCTCATTTTAATTTGTTATTTTTCAACATTTTTTTACTCCCTAACACTACAATAAGCTTCCGGCTCACCTTGTACGTTTCACAGTGCAGTCCTAGAATCAGAGCTCTGATTCCTCTTATTTGGATACTGATATTAGGAACTAAAATCTGGGTGTGTACTTTTTGCTCCTGAGATGTTATTTCCAGGGCTTTTCAACTGATAGAGCGGGGAGATACGTGAATAGATATTTACTATATGTCTGTCTGTCTGTCTATCATCTGTCTTTCTATCTTCATCACCTTTCTATGTATTTCAATGTATGTCAATCTAACTTTCACACTGATGTCTTCTTCAACTCTAATAAATCACCACGTAGATTTTTCTAGCCTCATCCCATTGCTGTTCTGTAACTTACCACTTCAGTGGTAGGAAATCATGCTCCCACCATCTACTTTACATATACTTAGTTATTCATATAAGCAAACACACACAGAGGTATTATAACTGGTGATACATAGCTCGGTGAGAAGTACTTTATTAACTAAAGGAGTCTTGTGAACAGTTCCATTGCTGTATTGATTGTACCCATTTTTTGTGACTTAACCTAGCAGTTTTTCCCCTTACTCCCTAATGTGCCTTGTCTCATGTATGTAGTTAGATTTTGTTATAACCTGCATCACATCCTGGAGTTCTCCAACCTCCTAAATGATTGTTGGGATTTTTGTATGCATTCATGTTCACTCTTTGTTCTTAAACTTCAATGGCTGGACAAATACACAGTGTCATGTATTCATCAGTAGAGTACCAAACAGAATATTTCCTATTAGAAAAAGAAATACATTGTGCTTTATCTACTCAGTGACAACCACTGATTTATTTACTCTTTTACTTTGTATTTTGTAGAATTCATCGAATATTTCACTTTTTAGACCAGCACCTTCCACTTTGAAACATGGGTTTATGATTCAACCATGTCATACAGCCTGGGAGCACCTTTATTTTTGTTGATAAATAATACTTTACTGTACAAATACATGATCTGCATTTTTTGTATTTGTACTTGTGTTTTCTCTCTTTCTTTTTTGGTCAGCCTGGCTAGAAGTTGATATTTACAAAGAATCACCATTAGTTTCATTGATTCTCTCATTTTCAATTTCATTGATTTACACTCTCATTTTCATTCCTTCTTTTCCAGCTTATTTTAAGCTAAATGGCTCTGCATTCTCTAGATTCCAACATGGGATCTTAGGCTACTAGTTTCAATTTTCCTTATTAGAAGTGGAGCCGCCAGGATTCTGTTGGTCTGGTGAATGGTGTTGGAAGAGGAATTGTTCTATAATCTTCTGATAAAATGTCAGACCTTTTTTGGCCCTATGTCTCTGGGCTGTGACTCAAAATTACTTCTGTGATGTAAAGTCTTTGTTGGACCTCAGATGAGATAGGAAGGCTAACAGGCACTGAATGAGAAGAGTTCCCTTTCCTGTGATGGATAAAGCTTTGATATAGTCATTGTTCTAGAAAACAAGTCTTTGCTATGGAGAATGTCCAATGCATGTCATAGTTATGCTGTTCTTTCTCCCACCTGAGCCATTATGGAACTAGGGTTGTCACTACGAAATGCTTCTTATTTAGAACTTGGCAGTAGAACCCATGAAAGAATAGGAAAGACTTTCGCTTCCAGGAATTTCTGTCTCATTCTTGTCTATTTAACCTCCAGCAGTTCATCAGAATACCATGTAAGTGCTCCTGTTAGTTTGTGACTCTAGCAATCCGTGTTATAGTTAAGCTGATCTCATCTGTGACTCTACTCTTCTCTCTAGCTTTTGGGGTGACAATTTGTTCTAAGACCTCAGTCATGTGAAGAGTCAAAAAGTAATTGATTTTAGTTAGTTCAGCATTTCTTTGTTATAAGACGGGGATTGATAACTTTCATCTCTTTACATGGCAAAGTTAAAACTGGCAGTCTCATATTTGTGTTCTAAAGATTTATGGGTCCAGATGTTTACCCAGACTCTTAGTATAAACATCTGTGGTTATTTAGACAATTCAATAAAATGCTAATAATTCCCCTTACGTATTCATGGCAAATGACCATCTGTGATTGCTGTAGTCAATTAAATTGCATATGGTCACTATGTGTGGCAACTTCTGAGTTCATGTAGAAGATAAATTTGTGTTCTTGATTCTCTGAGAATTTATGTGGTCTAACAGCCATGATAAACATCCAAGTCAAAATTTCACAATATCTAGATTATAGATGTGGAAGGCAGAATCCTAAATTAACTGTTCCCAATATGTTGGTATACATGACCTGTGTAATGTCCCCACCCTTTGAGAAGACTTGTGATATGATGAGAGGTCCCTCTTATGATTATGTTGAGTCATATGACAGAAGGGATTTTAAAGATGTAATCAAGCTTCCCAATCAGCCACTTTGATTTAATCAAAAGACAGCTTATCCTGGTTCTGTCTATGTTAATCATGTGAGGAATGAAAAGAGGTCAGAGAGACTCAAAGCAAGAGAAATGCCTCCTGCTGACCTTGAAAAGTAAAATCCTCATTTTTGACCTTCCTATTGAGGGGGCAGTATGGCAAGAAAGTCAATGGTAGCCTCTAAAGACTGCGAGTAGGCTTTGGCTTACATCTGGAAGAAAACATGGGATTTCAGTCCTATGATTACAAGGAACGAAACTCTTTCAACAACCTGCAATGGCTTAAGAGAGTCTCAAATCTCAGATGAAAACACAATCCTGGACATTATCTTAAAGAAACCTTGAGTAAAATCCCAGCTATCTCATGTCTGACTGGGGACTGCTAAGTGGTTAATGTATGCTGTCCCATATTTCTATGTATGTGCTAATTTGTTACATAGAAAGAGAATGCAAATGATGAAAAAGGTCCATTGTAGAAATGTTTCGATATCTTCTTAACAATAGCCGTAATGCAGCATACACTCAGAATTTAGAATAAATAGAATTAAGCTTCCTATTCATTACTGCAATTAATTTATTTAAAAATAACATATTTACTTGATTCCTCTACAAAAATAGAGGAAGACATGCTTAGATATGTTATTCCCTTAACCTGAGTGTTATTGTCATGTGGTCACTCCAGTCAAGCAATATTCGGGCATACAAAAGCACCACAAAGCCAGACATTGTGGGTTATCAGTCTGACACTAGCTGGTGATTAGTACGTGTTGTTGCATATAAAATCTTCACTTGTTTCAGAACATTTATTTGATTTTGATTCTGATTTTATGAAAAGTAAATATGACTGATTCATGTGTACTTCATTGCCATATAAAAGTGCTACTTAATATAGAAAACATATAAATAAATAAAAAAATTTAAAGTTGATAAATGACAAAGAACATCAAAGAGAAAGTGAGAATAAAAGCTAAATGCTGAACATTGTGGTTTTAATAAGACTTTGGATGGATGTTACCCAAAGACCCCCGTGCTGAGGGCTTGAGCCCCAGAGTCTTATGTTAATAGATCAAGAATAGAACTTAATTCAATTCCGATGTCTGAAGCTGGGGTCTGGGAAAGGGATGACATAGAATTAGGTTGTAGGGTACAGTCCAAATGATTATATCATGGTTGACTTACAAGACAGACCACATACAGAGTACAGGTTCTGCTTCTGACTCACCTTAGGGTCTTCCCCCATCTCATGTCCACCACCCACGGCCCTCATCAGACTCCAGATGAATGGGCCATCTGAGTTTGAATTGTGAATCTCCAAAACTGAATAAAAACAAATCATTTTTTTTGTAAATTAGCTTCTCAACAGTATTTAAATTTTAGTGACAATAAATATCTCACTCACCATATGAATAATGAATGGCATCAATTGTATGTGATAATGTAATAGTTTGAGATGCAGAATTATAGAGAGAATACAGTTAAACGTGAGCTCTGCTTTCTGATGCTCCCCCCCACCCCTTCTGCTCAACTTGCCTATTTGGTCTGTTCTCCTGTGACTTTCATCTGAGAACAGTTGAGTTTTAATTTTCACAGTCAAAAGAAGTCATTATCTTATATGTTAAGCTACAATAGCCAAAATTGGCTTATGTCTTCAAAAACTGAATTAAATTTCTCGAAATTTGCATCTTTGTATCACTATTTAGTGTTAATGAGACAGTGATTATTTATATTTACACTGAATACAATAAAATATTAGTATATTATGACTAATTGAAAAATCTATTGGAATGTCATACTACACTGTAATAAATAAAATACCCATCTACTGGGGATTCTTGCTTATTAAAATAATTAAAAACTGTTTTACTTCTATTTGGCCCTCATTGCATTAAGAAAAAAATAGGTTAGTCATAAATATTAAAAATGATTTTGGATTATATTTTACTAATCATTTATTTATTAAGTAGCATTTACTTTAGCATGGATGTTAACTTACAGAAAAGAATTGTTTTGATAACTGTACATTCAATTGTATTTTTATTCTTTCTATTTGAAAAGAGGAAATCAGAAACAAAAATAAATATATCTGACCATATACATGGCCATGATATTCTTACTATGGTAAATAGAAATGAAGTATATCCCCAATCACACCCACACCAAAAGTCTTTAGGGAATGGCATTGTGGCACATTAGGTTAAGCTGGTATGTCTGATGCCTGCATCACATAATGAAGTGCTGGAGTGCTCATTGGAAGACTGGCTGTTCCACTTCTTTTTTAAAATTGTATTTAAATTATGCAAGTTTGGCTTGAGTACCTGAGTCTCTGTCACCTACATGAGAGACTCAGATGGAGTTCCTGCATCATCTCTTTGACCTGGCCCAATACTGCTGTTGTGGGGATTTGCAGAGTAAACCAGAAAATGGAAGATCGCTCTCTGTCTTTCCCTCTGTCACTGTCACTTTGCCTTTCAAATAAATAGATAAATAACTTTTTAGAAGAAACCTTTAGCAGTGCACTAGCATTTTTCAAATTTTGTTTTATTTTTGGTTTTCCAAAGTTATTATATTTTTCCTCATGGTTATTTCCCCCTTGTAAATTAAAATTCCCCAAAAGGCATCCCTTGGGATTACATCTATCAGCTGAAATACTTTTATGTTTCTGGCTTCAAGATCAAGGTCATTGATGGTAACCTCTCCATTTGCTGCAAGTTGCTTTTCTGCCAACGCCATTGGAAGTGCCTTCTCGTTTCCTGACCACCTCGCTGCTTCACATGCAGACTCTACTCATTTGGCTCTTTTCTCCTCTGGACCTCCAGTAACCCTTTTCCAACTCCTGTTAATTCTCTGTCTCCAGCATCTACAGTGTCTGGCCTCCTTTGGATGCTGGGGAATCCTCCAGGTTTCACATGGTTACCTCCCATCTTGATATGCTCATCTCTTCTCCTTGATTAACCAATGGGTACCAATATGTTGTATGAAAAAAAAAAATGTTTTTTTCTCATGCTCTTTTATGTTGCCTCCTTGATCTCCTATCTTGTCAATGGGTGTGGCAGTTATAATCCTTTCTATACTGAAAATACCAGTATAGTTCCTGTTGCCATACATGACTACCACATTCCTATCTAACCCTATCATAAGTGATATTTTCTAAACACATGAAAAGCCATGAACTTAATATAGAATACAAATGAGAAAATAGTGTCCATGCAGCTAACAAAGAAAAGGGACTTCTGACTCTTCCCTTCATCAGAAATTACTCAGTTCAGTTTAAAACACTCCCGTGTGTGTGTGTATGTGTGTGTACGTGTGTGTGTGTGTGTGTGAGAGAGAGAGAGAGAGAGAGAGAAACAGCCAACTAGAAAAAAAATGCTGATGTCCTTTATAGATATTTTTAAAATAAGGGAGAGACATTTGTGGTGTCTGTAAATAAACATTTGTATAAATTAAGGATACTTTCTCCCTGAATCTGTGTTAATAAGTTTCTGTCTAAACATATAATACACCCACTGTTACTTATACTGCTATTCCATGTCACAGCCCTTTTGTTTCTTACACACAGCTAGGTTTGCAGTTAAATTATGTAGTTAGGTGGGTATTCTGGCACCGGGGGTTAAGCCCCAACATCCCAGAGCAGAGTTCCTGCTTCCAGTCCAGTTACTCAGCTTCTGGAATAGCTTCCTGCTAATGCATATCCTAGAAGGCAGGAGATGATGACTGGATGGAGTTCTTGTCTCCTGAATATTTAATTTGACCTGGCCCAACCCTAACTTTTGCAAACTTTTGGGAGTGTGAATAAGAAGATGAAATATTCTCCCCACCCTTGTACCTTTTTGTATTTCAAATACATAAATAAAGTTATAAATAAATAAATGAATAATGGATTAATTTTGCAACCACAGAATTAGTAATTATTTATATTTGCTGTAAGGTAAGATAAAAGAAAATAAGTTTATAGAGGAATCCACTACTGAAAATCTATTTACAATCTGCTGTACAGATTATCCTAAAAATGAACTCAGTGTCCAAGTATCAGTTTTGGATACCAAGTCCTATCATCTTAAAGAATCTTCTTTGCCAAAGTGATGACAATAACTTCTTTGGGATGACAGGATCCAGTTAGAATTATCAGCTTCTCCTCAAAAGCTTTCAATGTACAATTTAATAATTGTTTCTATAAATCAGAATAAAAGGAAGCAGTATTTGATGGAAACTCAGACAGCAATCTGTTTTATACATCATTAGTTTATTTGTGCAAATATCTTTTTCACTTATTTAATATTTAAACTCTATTCAGATTTATTTAAAGTTGATAGAAACAAACATACTTATATTGTTTTGCTGCACTGTTATATTAAATGAGGACACCTGTGTTACTTATTGATACAGACACATTGCTTTGCTATTATTTTTAAATTGGCTATTTTCTAGTTTTTAATGTGATATCATTATGCCTCATGTATTGCCTCTTAAAATGTTTAGTATTTATTTACTTGAGAGACAGAATAGACAAACACACACACACATCCTCCAGGAGCCGGAACTCAATCTCGACTTCCCACACGTGTGGTAGGAAACATTTATTTGAGCCATCACCTGCATCCTCCCAGGTTATGCATTGGTAGGAAGCTGGAATTAAGGCTGGGCACTTTGATATGAGACACAGGGGTCTCAACAAGGGTCTTAACTGCAAGGCTAAACACCTGTCCCTTGTATTACCTATTGGCATAAACTAAGACAAAGACAATACAGGGATTTTATATACCTACACATTAATGAAATGAAATTAACTCTAAAGAACTTCTCTTATATAAGTGTTATTGCTAAAATTGTCTAGAAGATCCATTGGAATAGCTGCACATTTATGATTGCTTGTAGGTGATCAAAAGAATAAAATAACTGACAGAGTGATGGACTGCTGTCCTAAGTGAATAGTACAATAAAATAATAGTAATGACATAGTAGTATTATTATCCTATAGTAGTAGTAAAAGTTGTACTAGCTACCCGTTTCTGGAATATGTTATCAATGCTTTTGAGCACTTACAAAGTCTCAGATATTGTTCTGATCACTTCCTAAGCATTAACTCATTTATTTCTCACAATGCTATTCAGTAGTTGTTAGTTTTTCATTCTTTTTTTATTATTATTTGACAGGTAGAGTTATAGACAGTGAGAGAGACAGAGAGAAAGGTCTTCCTTCCGTTGGTTCATCCCACAAATGGCCGATACAGCCAGAGTGCTGTGCCGATCCAAAGCCAGGAGCCAGGTGCTTCTTCCTGGTCTACCATGCAGATGCAGGGGCCCAAGCACTTGGAACATCCTCCACTGCCCTCCGGGGCCCCAGCAGAGAGCTGGACTCAAAGAGGAGCAACTGGGACTAGAACCCGGTGCCCATATGGGATGCTGGTGCCGCAGGGAGGATTAACCAAGTGAGCCATGACACCGGCCCTATTTTCCTATTCTTAATTGATGAAGAGGTTGACATAAAAAGAAATCAAGTAAGGTGTGCAAGGAGTACTTGATACCATGAAGTCTAGGGTGCTCAGACTGTCTTTATGAAACAGAAATACTAGCAGGACCTGACCTTGGTGTTCCTTGTTCTGTGCAAGGATTTCCAGCATGAACTAGACTTTCTGAATTTGTCAAACAAAAATTCATTTGATTGGGTGGGCATGTATTGCTGTGGTTAGGTTTCCACTTGGGACACCTGCCACTTGGGTGTGCCTGCGTTTAAATCCCAGCTCCATTTTCTATTTTCATTTTCTGCTAATGAAAAACATGGGAGGCAGCAAAAGAAGGCTCAAATACCGGGGTCCCTGCCAGCTACATGAAAAATCTGGATTGAACTCTGCAATATTTTGGGCATTTGGGGACTGAACCAATAATGGAAATTTTCTTTTCTTTTTTTAAAAGATGTATTTATTTATTTGAAAGTCAGAAGTTACAGAAAGAGAAAGAAAAACAGAGAGAGAGAGAGAGAGAGAGAGAGAGAAAGAGAGACGAGACAGAGAGAGAGAGAGAGATCTTTCATCCCCTTGTTCATTTCCCAGATGAACTCAACAGACAGTGCTAGGCCAGGATGAAGCCAGGATCCAGAAGCTTCCCACACAGTTCAGGGGCCCAAACACTTGGACCATCTTCTGCTGAATTTCCCAGGCCATTGGTAGGGAGCTGTATTGGAAGTAGAGCATCTGGGACATGAACTGGTGCCCGTACAGGATGCCGGCATTGCAGGTGGTGGCTTTACCAGCTATGCCACAATGCTGGCTCTGGAAGATTTCTCTCTTTCTTTTTCTCATTCTCCTTCTCCTTCTCTTCTCCTTCTCCTTCTCCTCCTCCTCCTCCTCCTCCTCCTCCTCCTCCTCCTCCTCCTCTTTCTCTTTCTCTTTCTTTCTCCTTCTCTTTCTCTTTCTCCTTCTCTTTCTCCTTCTCTTTCTCCTTCCCTTCTCTTTCTCTTTCACTTTCACTTTCACTTTTGGCTTTTCAAATAAATTAGAGGGAAAAAATAAAAATAAAAAAAAAATCAAATGAACAACATAAAGAATGAGATGGATAAGACACACCTATCTCCGGTTATATGGCCATCCTGAACCCCTTTATTTTGAAGGTGTACTACATTTCAAGTGTTCAGATGATCTATATAATTGTTGAGAACTAGGGTAATTATGCAGTAAATAGCATCATATAAATAACACAAATGATAGATAACATTATGTTATAATAATGAATAAAACAATAAAATCATAATAACTGATGTGTTTAGTGTTTCTAGTTTACCAAATATTTATCATAGTCTTTATTTGTCTTGACTCTTATAGTAATATTATAAGATGTTATTACTGTTCTATTGTCAAATAAGTAGAGCTCAGCTTTTCAGGGGCTGGGTCACATAGGCAGCACTTGGAGGAATTGGGTCATTTGATTTTTTTTTAAAAATATTTATTTATTTGAAAGTCTGAGCTACACGGAGAGAGAAGGAGAGAGAGAGAGAGAGAGAGTGAGAGAGGGAGAGAGAAAGAGAGAGAGAGAGGTCTTCCATCCACTGGCTCACTCCCCAGTTGGACGCAATGGCCGGAGCTGCGCCAATCTGAAGTCAGGAGCCAGGAGCTTCTTCTGTGTCTCCCATGTGGGTGCAGGGGCCCAAGGACTCAGACCATTTTCCACTGCTTTCCCAGACCATAGAAGATAGCTGGATGGGAAGTGGAGCAGCCAGGACTAGAACTGGCGCCCATATGGGATGCGGGACTGTAGATGACAGCTTTACCCGCTGTGCTGTAGCACCGGCCCTGGGGTCTTCTGATTTCAAACTCTTAGTAACAAATGCCCTATGATTTACTGGCTTCAACAGCACGATTCATTCTTCAGGTCAGCAGTTTTGGCTGGATTCATCTAAGGGGCTGCTTTGCTGATCACAGCCAGACTACGGAAGTATCTATGGTCAACCACTGGCCAATGAGGGATCATAGCTCTGAGGGTTGGCTGGCTGTCAGCTGAGATGAACGAGAAGATTGGGCTGCAGTCTCTGTCACCAATAAAATGGCTCCAAAACCAATAAAAGCAGTAGAGAGTTCCAAAATCACCGAAAGGAGGAAAGAATCCATGCTTAATCACTTTTCTAGCCTTTGGTTGGTCAAAGAAAGTGACACAGCCATCTAAGATCAGTGAGTTAGGACCACACATGGACATTGTTACAGAGCTGTTGCAGCATTTTACTGTGGTTATATAAAAGAGAAAGACCTTCCATTCTGACAGGTTCTATTGGTGTTGTTTCTGAGTGCATATTAAGAAAAATGAAAAGAAATCTTTCAAAGGTTATGGACAGTATATCACGTGAAGTAATAGTCTCTGAGGTCTCAAGATTTTCCAGAGATGGCTGCTTCCATGAATTCTTTAAAAAATCTATTTTTGCCATCACAAATGAAAATACTCATTTCCTGTCCTACCCAAACCCTGAACTTTACATGTTAGCAGTTCTTGGTGGTTAGTTCTTTTTGTGTCAACTTGACTGATCCAGAGAATGTCCACACATTAGGGCAAACATCACTGTGGTTGGTCTATCCGTGAGGGTGTTCTGGTGAGAACAGCATTTGAATCAGCAGACCAAACAGAGCACACGTTGCTCTGACTGACCTCATTCAACAGAATACCTGGATACAACAAAAGGCTAACAAGGAACACAGGAAACTCTTCCTGTCTCGCAGCTGTGCTGGAATGTTGGTCTATTACTTGTCTTCAAACTAGCATGATCTCTTCTTGGGTTTCAAGCTTTTTTTAACTTCAGATTGGAAGTAAAACATCAACTAATACCTTTGTCTTGGACGGGAGCTACATTGTCAGTTCTTCTGGGTTTTTAGCTTGCTGTTGCACATGTAATTTACTTAGTTCTAAAAACACTTCTAGTTCCTCACCTAAAAATAGAATAATTAAAATGATTGTTGTGAAAAATGATATAACACTTCCATATCTATTTTTTAAACACTAAATTGTCTAAATAAATTTTCTTCTAGACACTGCTCACCAAATTAGAGTCATCAAAGTTATCATGATTATCCCAACGTGAGTAAATCCAACACAATTTTTAACCACAAGACTATCCTTCCTCCTATCTGTGCAGTATCCACCAACTTCCAGTGCTGATAGAACTGATATTCCAGTGAAACACATTTTATAAACTACATTTTTTTAAAAAGTGGAAAGACTAGGGGGGCAGTAATTTAAAATTTTGGTTTGCATTGTGAAAATTTGACCAGTCAGACTTTTAAAAAATATTTTACTTTTTCTTTGTGTCATGCATTTGAAGTCAAAATGAAATGACAGCATGTCCTTGTTCTAGACACAGAAGATTCTCATCAACATGAGTTTTCAATGGGAATTCTCTAACTGCATCTATTTTGAGGGGGGAGAAGATGATTACTGAATATCTAGGGGGTAGCTTTGCATATACAAGAAGGTAATACTATATATTAAATAATAGTAATAACAATATAATGTAGTTCACATTACACATTTATTTTCAGAAAACTTTTATTACCTGTTGCCTCATTTTAAAGAACAGTTGACAGATCAAAGAAGCAGAACAGTTGATGTGACCACAATGTCCGTGTACTGATGGACAGAGCAGCAATAAAGCAAACAGAAAGAGGGTTTTTCATTTTATGCAAAGGCCACGGACACATCGGGCTCACAACCAGGCACACACACTGACAGAACAGATTACTCCACAATATAAAGGTAAAACCATCAGTTTTGGACTTTTAAACATCACTTCCATTCACTGGAGAATATTAAGTAAGCCCTACTTTGACAAATCCTGGGAAACGGAATCCTGAGCATTAGCACCATGGAGCAGTGGCTTAAGCTGCTGCACGCGAGGCTGGCGTCCCATATCAGAATGTTTGATTGTGTCCTGGCTGTTCCAATTCTGATCCAGCTTCCAGCTATTGCATCTGGGGAGGCAGGGACTCTTGCCATTCGTGTGGAAAGTCAGGATAGCTTCGTTTTGGTGTGGCCTGGCCCCAGCCATTATGGCTTTTTGGGGAGTGAGTTAGTGGATGGTAAACCCTCTCTCTCTCTCTCTCTCTCTCTCTCTTTCTCAACTCTCCTCTCTGCCCTCACCTCTCTTTGTCCTTCTGCCTTTAAAAATATATGTTTGAAAGTTGAAGTTACAGAGAAGGAGAAGCAGCAGAATGAAAGAGAGGGAGAGGGAGGTAGAGGAGAGAGGAGACAGAGAGGGAGAGAGAGAAATAGAGAGAGAGAGAGAGAGAGAGAGAGAGAGAGGAGAGAATCTTCCATCCACTGATTCACTGCCCAGATGACCACAAGGATCAGGGCTGGGCCAGGCTGAAGCCAGGGGCCAGGAGCTTCAAGCATTTATGCCTCTGCATCCATTCTCTGTTACTTTACCAGGCACATTACCAGGGTATGGATGGGAAGTAGACTAGCAGCCTGGACTACAATAGGCTCCCATATGTATGCTAGCAATGCAGGGGGCAACTTTACCAGCTACGCTACAACACCAACGCTGTCACCTGTCTTTTAAATAAATGAATCAATAAAATATTTTAAAATGAATACTGGGAATTTTTAGGAATGTATGAGTGAATTTTATTTTTTCAGGAGTACATTTGTATACTCTTGATGCTCCCTGCCACCCCAAAAACATTTTTTTTTATCAGAAATGAACTGCTTCCAGTGTACATAAAAATTTGATGACTCTAATTACACCTTCATTACCACTTCTCCCATTAGCTTTTAATTAATACAGACTTATTTTATTTTGTTCTTTTTCCTCTCCCTGTGACCTGTAAGCTCAAGGTTGGGGAAGCTAGAAATCTCTGAACATTCTATTAATGATCACAAAACCATGCTAGTATTTCCTAACTGAAAAGATAAAACCTATTGCTTCTTAAATAATATGGTTTTAAAAATAAAAAAGATAATCAGAAATATGACAGCACTTTGTTATCATACTTGCCAGTGAGTGGGAAAGGCAGCCAGGCAAGTGCAAATGATATTTATTTTGCTCTCCACAGTTACTTTGCCCCATATAACAGACTCTACCTAATCCAGATAATTATTTCTACCTCTGATTTTCTTTTTTCTCAATGGCTCCAGGCAAAAAGTTAGCTAACTGATAAATTCCTAGGAACACAAATCTCAGCTGCAACAGTAAATTAACTTAAATGCCATATTGCAAAGGATGGATTGAGCACTTTATGAAAATCAAAGAAATGAAGATGGTCGTTAGAGTTACCTGCTGATTTCCCAGACACATTTCATAATTCGACCTGTTACTCCCTTTTCCCCCACAGATTTCAGTTCAAATATTTTGTTTTT
This sequence comes from Oryctolagus cuniculus, assembly GCF_051225735.1. Lineage (NCBI taxonomy): Eukaryota > Metazoa > Chordata > Mammalia > Lagomorpha > Leporidae > Oryctolagus > Oryctolagus cuniculus. Next base: position 133,780,567 of record NC_142874.1, read on the forward strand.
GTTTTATCACCCCTCCTTTTTTTTCAATTTCAGAGGGAGATGGAGAGAGGGAAAGAGTGAGAGAAATAGAGAAATAGTCCCATCCGCTGGTCCACTCTTCCAATGGCCTGGGCTAGGTTTATCTGGCTCTCCCATATGTGTATAAGGAACCCAAATACTTGAGCCATCACCTGCTGACACCCAGGATGCAGACAAGAAGCTGGAATCTTGAGTGGAGCTCAGATTTGAATCTGGGAACTCTGACCTGAGATGTGGCTGTCTGGACCACTATACCAAGCAACTACCCTCATAGTCAAATATTAATGCTTTGCAAGTCTTTCCTGACCAGTCCACCGAAGGTTATCTTTTTCTTTTTATCTTCCACAATAGTATGTTCTATTCTGTATTTTGCCTTTTTCACATGAGTTGTCCATCTGAAGATGTAAGATTTAAGATCTACCTCTGCATTTCTTCTTCTTCTTCACTTAGACAGGTTTTTAATATTCCCCAAACTCCCTTGGTTGTTCATCCATGAGGTATGATGTGTGTATTTTCCTATAGGGATGATTATATACTAATTACTATAATGTCTGGTGCATCATATGAATGATTTTTATCATAGTCATTCTTTAACTACATTTGAGCTCCAAAGAGATGAGGACAAGTTCTTTGTGGCATTCATTTTTCCACTCCCACATTGCCATCACTGTATTGCTCATGGTAGGTGCACATAGAATGCTTACAGATTAATGGCTATCTGACACCAGTAAAGAGGGAATACAAAGAAAGATAATGGGTAAGATAACTTTATATTGACAATAGTAATGCTTAAATTCATATCCTGGAGTCAACAAAATTCATACCTTAGCTTTTATATGAAATCAATAGAGTAAAGATTAATTTAGACCAAGATTCTTTCAGTTTATGCTCAAATAAACATTGATTCTGCTAATATGAATAAGATAACATTTTCAAAGGACTGAGAGCAAAGGAAGAAATATCTGTAATGTTATGGATGTGTGAAAAGAGAGGAATATGAGGCTACAAATGGAAGTATTCCAGAAATGAAACTAAAAGATAAATATTCTGGTTTAAAAACTTTTTTTGAAATGCATTCTTAGTTTCTTCAGAGTATGCATTTTCCATGAGCACTTTGAAGACCCATCCTATATAATGTAACAGCTATATACTGCTTGAATGTGTTCTCCAAAAATGTGTGTGTTGGGAAATTATTCCCCACATTCTTATGTTAATGACATTAGGGATGGGGGCCATGATGATGTTAACAGCTTTATAAGAAGAAGACAGACCATATCTAGTATGCTTGCTCAAACTGGCCACGTGATTCCTTCTGCCACAAGAAAACCCTCATCAGATCCCAAGCAGAAGGCACTGCTATGTTTTTATACTGCCCAGCCCTCCAAAGTGTGAGCCAAACAGACTTCTCGTCTTTATAAGTTACTTAGGATCAGGGATTTTATTAGAGCAAGCAATCCTCTGCAATTATCTAAGCATTGTGGTCAATTCTGGGATTACAGTGATTACAAGTCATCCTAAAGCATCTCAAGATCAAGATTGCAGATAAAGAAGCCATACTGATGAGAAACTGGTACGCCCTACATACAAGTTTATTCATGATGTTCAGAAGACACAGAGGAAGGGCACACCTGCAAGCTAGGAGAAGGGGCCTGGGAAGCAATGAGGGAGCTAGAATATAATTTTGCTGAATCCTGAAGAGAAATAGGTGTGAGGCTGCTGTGATTGTCTAGCAGAAGTTGTTAAAGAAGCTGAAAGTTAATTAGGAAAAGGCATGGACCAGAAAAGTAATATGGAAAAGCCCTGTGATAGCTCACCTCAAGTTAATCCAAATTCGGAAGTTCTGAAATTAGTAATTAGCTTCTTTCCTAAACCCAACATATGTCCTTAACCAGAGCAGTCATTTTCTTCTGTGGGAAGACAAGGCCAGCCAGGGAGACAGCAGACCATGGCACAACGAGCAGAGGGTCCTCATATCATTATTACTTCCCTGGCCTGACTCCTCCAGAGATCGTCTCCGAGGAAAAGGAGAACCAGTGACTGACTCTCCCCAAGAAGTTCTGGCTGGTTAACATGACCCAGAATCATCTCCATTTATTAAATAAACTGCAGGGAGTACCAGCCACCAGGTGGCACCAAATTGCAGGCAGGCCTTGGATGGATTTGGGCAGCACAGGCTATGAAACACTTAGGGTCATCCTGCATCTCCCACTAACCTCTCAACAGAATGACTGAGCGTTTTACAGTGATGGCATCTTTACTCCTCCTCTCACATTGTAGCAGGGCCTTTATTGCATTTCCAAAGAAGAGAAGAAAACTAAAGCCTGGTTGAAGGAAAAGAAATGCAATGCAATCTGCATGGGCTGGCTCATCACTGTGTGAAGTGGTTCAGTTGTTGGGGAGAGACTATCAGGTTCCTCCAAGGAGAGAGCTGCGTCAAATCTTCAGCAGCTTAATCTGTAAGAGAAGCAAAGAGGAAAGAAAGGCCACCTCAGGGAAGGTGGAACCGACTTGCTGGTTTATTTCTTAAGCAATGCATGGACAATGGTGAAGCAGGGACACCATTCACTGCAAAAACAGGAGCTTCTGATGTTCTAGTTTTTTTTTTTTTTTAATTTTGTATTGATGCCCATTTTTAGTAATAGAGTGGTTCTTTTCGGAATTATTTCTACCGGATGCTTTTTCAGAGAGTGACATTTGAATCATCCCTGACTTCTGATAATGGATAGGTATTTCCAAAGTGAGTGGCCGAGGCCACAAATTTTAATTCAGAATCTTTGAAGGCCTAATTGTCATGTGACATTTCCAGATTTGTGGTATAGCATTTTCTGCTGTAGTTTCAATTAAGCATTTTTTTTAACATTTTTTTAAAACTTTTATTTAATGAATATAAATTTCCAAAGTACAGCTTATGGATTACAATGGCTTCCCCCCCATAATGTCCCTCCCACCCACAACCCTCCCCTTTTCCACTCCCTCTCCCCTTCCATTCACATCAAGATTCATTTTGTTTCTCTTTATATACAGAAGATCAGTTTAGCATACATTAAGTAAAGATTTCAACAGTTTGCTCCCACACAGAAACATAAAGTGAAAAATACTGTTTGAGTACTAGTTATAGCATTAAATCTCAATGTACAGCACACTAAGGACAAAGATCCTACATGAGGAGTAAGTGCACAGTGACTCGTGTTGTTGACTTAACAAATTGACACTCTTGTTTATGGCCTCAGTAATCACCCTAGGAACTTGTCATGAGCTGCCAAGGCTATGGAAGCCCCCTGAGTTCACTGACTCTGATCATTTTTAGACAAGGCCATGGTCAAAGTGGAAGTTCTCTCCTCCCTTCAGAGAAAGGTACCTCCTTCTTTGATGACCCGTTCTTTCCACTGGGATCTCACTCGCAGAGATCTTTCATTTAGTTTTTTTTTTTTTTTTCCCATGCCTGAAATACTCTCATGGGCTTTTCAGCCGGATCCGCATGCCTTAGGGCTGATTCTGAGGCCAGAGTGCTGTTTAGGACATCTGCCATTCTATGGGTCTGCTGTGTATCTCACTTCCCATGTTGGATCATTCTCTCCCTTTTTTATTCTATCAGCTAGTATTTGCAGACACTATTCTTGTTTATGTGATCCCTTTGGTTCTTAGTCCTATCATTATGATCAACTGTGAACAGAAATTGATCACTGGGACTAGTGAGATGGCATTGGTACATGCCACCTTGATGGGATTGAATTGGAATCCCCTGGTATGTTTCTAACTCTGCCGTTTGAGGTAAGTCACCTTGAGCATGTCCCGAATTGCACATCTCTTCCCTCTCTTATTCCCACTCTTATATTTAACAGCGATCACTTTTCAGTTAAGTTTCAGCACTTAAGAAGAACTGTGTATTGATTACAGAATTCAACCAAAAGTATTAAGTAGAACAAACAAAAAAAATACTAAGAGGCATAACATATCAAGTTGCTCATCAACAGTCAGGGTGAGGGCTGATCAAGTCACCGTTTCTCATAGTGTTCATTTCACTTTAACAGGTTTCCTTTTTGGTGCTCAGTTAGTTGTCACCTATCAAGGAGAACAAGTGGTATTTGTCCCTTTGGGATTGGCTTATTTCACTCAGCAAAATGTTTTCCAAATTCCTAACAGGGATCACTTTTCAGTTAAAATTTAAACACCTAAGAATAATTGTGTGTTAATTACAGAGTTCAACCAACGGTACTAGAACAAAAAAAATACTAAAATGGATAAAGTATTACATTGTACATCAACCGTCAGGACAAGAGCTGATCAAGTCACTGTTTCTCATAGTGTCCATTTCACTTCAACAAGTTTCCCCTTTGATGCTCAGTTAGTTGTTGCCGATCAGGGAGAACATATGATATTTGTCCCTTTGGGACTGGCTTAATTCACTCAGCATGATGTTTTCCAAATTCCTCCATCTTGTTGCAAATGACTGGGTTTCTTTTTTTTTTTTTTTTGACTGCTGTATAGTATAGATGCAAAAATCTTCAATAAAATTCAGGCCAAGAGAATGCAACAACACATCAGAAAGATCATCCACGCAGACCAAGTGGGATTTATCCCTGGTATGCCGGGATGGTTTAATGTGCGCAAGACAATCAATGTGATACACTACATTAACAGACTGCAGAAGAAAAACCATATGATTATCTCAATAGACACCGAGAAGGCATTTGATAAAATACAACACCCTTTCATGATGAAAACTCGAAGCAAACTGGGTATGGAAGGAACATTCATCAATACAATCAAAGCAATTTATGAAAAACCCACAGCCAACATCCTATTGAATGGGGAAAAGTTGGAAGCATTTCCACTGAGATCTGGTACCAGACAGGGATGTCCACTCTCACCACTGCTATTCAATATAGTTCTGGAAGTTCTAACCAGAGCTATTAGACAAAAAAAGAAATTAAAGGGATACAAATTGGGAAAGAAGAACTCAAACTATCCCTCTTTGCAGATGATACGATTTTTTATTTAGGGGACCCAAAGAACTCTACTAAGAGACTATTGGAACTCATAGAAGAGTTTGGCAAAGTAGCAGGATATAAAATCAATGCACAAAAATCAACAGCCTTTGTATACACAGGCAATGTCATGGCTGAGGAAGAACTTCTAAGATCAATCCCATTCACAATAGCTACAAAAACAATCAAATACCTTGGAATATATTTAACCAAGGACGTTAAAGATCTCTATGATGAAAATTACAAAATCTTAAAGAAAGAAATAGAAGAGGATACCAAGAAATGGAAAAATCTTCCATGCTCATGGATAGGAAGAATCAATATCATCAAAATGTCCATTCTCCCAAAAGCAATTTATAGATTCAATGCAATACCAATCAAGATACTGAAGACCTTCTTCTCAGATCTGGAAAAAATGATGCTGAAATTTATATGGAGACACAGGAGACCTCGAATAGCTAAAGCAATCTTGTACAACAAAACCAAAGCTGGAGGCATCACAATACCAGATTTCAGGACATACTACAGGGAAGTTGTCATCAAAACAGCATGGTACTGGTACAGAAACAGATGGATAGACCAATGGAACAGAATGGAAACACCAGAAATCAACCCAAACATCTACAGCCAACTCATATTTGATCAAGGATCCAAAACCAATTCCTGGAGCAAGGACAGTCTATTCAATAAATGGTGCTGGGAAAATTGGATTTCCATGTGCAGAATCATGAAGCACGACCCCTTCCTTTCACCTTACACAAAAATTCACTCAACATGGATTAAAGACTTAACTCTATGACCTGACACCATCAAATTATTAGAGAGCATTGGAGAAACCCTGCAAGATATTGGTACTGGCAATGACTTCTTGGAATACACCCCAGAAACACAGGCAGTCAAAGCCAAAATCAACTATTGGGATTGCATCAAATTGAGAAGTTTCTGTACTTCAAAAGAAACAGTCAGGAGAGTGAAGAGACAACTGACAGTATGGGAAAAAATATTTGCAAACTATGCAACAGTTAAAGGGTTGGTCACCAGAATCTACAAAGTAATCAAGAAACTCCACAACATCAAAACAAACAACCCACTTAAGAGATGGGCCAAGGACCTCAATAGACATTTTACAAAAGAGGAAATCCAAATGGCCAACAGACACATGAAAAAATGTTCAAGATCACTAGCAATCAGGGAAATGCAAATCCAAACCACAATGAGGTTTCACCTCACCCCAGTTAGAATGGCTCACATTCAGAAATCAACCAACAACAGATGCTGGTGAGGAAGTGGGGAAAAAGGGACACTAACCCACTGTTGGTGGGAATGCAAATTGGTTAAGCCACTATGGAAGTCAGTCTGGAGATTCCTCAGAAACCTGAATATAACCCTACCGTTCAACCCAGCCATCCCACTCCTTGGAATTTACCCAAAGAAAATGAAATTGGCAAACAAACAAGCTATCTGCACATTAATGTTTATTGCAGCTCAATTCACAATAGCTAAGACCTGGAACCAACCCAAATGCCCATCAACAGTAGACTGGATAAAGAAATTTTGGGACATGTACTCTATTAAGCATTTTCTGTCCTCTGTCCATTGGCTGCTGTTAGGCCTCATGTGAAGGAATTGATTATGCCTGTGAAACTTGCCTCCTGGAGAAATTTTGTTTTTAGTACCCATAATTTTTTGTCTGTAGAGTTACCTTAGGAAGATTCCTAAAATAAAGGAACTCTTAATCTGTCCAGAGTTGTTCTTCTAGGAGCCCAGCCACAAATAATGCCATCACCGGGCCTATTTCAAAATACTGCATTTACTTGGCTTTGGGCAAGGGGGACCTATCAGTCAAATCTGCCTCTAGTGCGGAGCCTCTGAGTTTGGATTCCACTTGGAATCATAGGGGAGTTCTTTAAAAATATTCTCACCCCTCAGAGTTTTAATTGCAATAGATCTGAGCTAGGACAAGAGCCTTAATTATTTTTCAAGATGCCCTAGTTATGTGAGTACTCACAATATTGAGAAATGTTTTCCTATTCCTTTAGGAAGGATCAAATGATTCTTCTTTATATTTGCACCTGCTCCCTAGCTTAGTGGTTTTTTTTTTATTATTTAATACAAGCAGGGCTACTGTTTGCTGAAATTGAGAGCCTAATTTGTTTTATCAGTTTTTGTACATTCTACACTAAAACTGCTTATTTGTTTTTAATATGCTTCTCTGGATTTCTATATTGAGATACTCCCTTTATAAGTAGTATAGAACTGCCAAATCAGGGCCAGCACTGTGGTGTAGCGGGGAAAGCTGTCGTCTGCAGTGCCAGCATCCCACATGGGTGCCAATTAGAGTCCTGGCTGCTCCACTTCCAATCCAGCTCTCTGCTATGGCCTTGTAAAGCAGTAGAAGATAGCTCAAGTGCTTGGGCCCCTGCACCAATGTGAGAGACCTGGAAAAAGTTCTAGCTGATGGAACCAGCAGATGGAAGAACTCTTTCTCTCTCTCTTTCCCCACCCCCTCTGCCTCTCTGTAACTCTGCCTTTCAAGTAAATAAATAAATATTTAAAAAATGAAAAGATAGACTCCAATTTAATCCCATCAAGGTGGCATGTACCAATGCCATCTCACCAGTCCAAGTGATCAATTTCAGTTCACAATTGATCATAATGAAAGGACTAAGAGTCAAAGGAAGCACATAAACAAATCTAGTACCTGCTAATACTAACTGATAGAATAAATAAAGGGAAGAGTGATCCAACATGGGAAGCGAGATACTCAGCAGACTCATAGAATGGTGGATGTCCTAAACAGCACTCTGGCCTCAGAATCAGCCCTAAAGGCATTCGGATCTGGCTGAAAAGCCCATGAGAGTATTTCAGGCATGGAAAGCCAAGACACTCTGGAAAAAAAAAAAAAAACCCTAAATGAAAGATCTCTGTGAGTGAGATCCCAGTGGAAAGAACAGGTCTTCAAAGAAAGAGGTACCTTTCTCTGAAGGGAGGAGAGAACCTCCACTTTGACTATGACCTTGTCTAAACAAGATAAGAGTCGGTGAACTCAAAAGGCTTCCATAGCCTTGGAAACTCATGACTGGTGCATAGGGAGATTACTGATGCCATAAACAGGAGTGTCAATTTGTAAAGTCAACAACAGGAGTCACTGTGCACTTACTCCTCATGTAGGATCTCTGTCCTTAATGCGCTCTACATTGAGACTTAATGCTATAATGAGTACTCAAACAGTATATTTCGCTTTGTGTTTCTATGGGGGTGCAAACTGTTGAAATCTTTACTTAATGTATACTAACCTGATCTTCTGTAAAAAAAAAAAAAAAAAAAAAAGAAGAAATTATCAATTCCCAACTTGACTCTCACTGGGATTAAACATGACAATAGGTCTGATCTGATTTCATCATCATTTAAAAATCATCTATTATTTTTCACTTTATATTTGTGTGGGAGCAAACTGTTGAAATCTTTACTTAATGTATGCTAAACTGATCTTCTCTATATAAAGAGAATCGAAAATGAATCCTCATGTGAATGGAAGGGGAGAGGGAGTGGGAAAGGGGAGGGATGCGGGTGGGAGAGACGATATGGGGGGGAAGCCATTGTAATCCATAAGCTGTACTTTGGAAATTTATATTCATTAAATAAAAGTTAAAAAAAATGAAAAGATATCCACAATCCAAAAAATCATATCCTTTCATTTTCTTTAAGATTCATTTATTTATTTTAAAGGCAGCATCACAGAGAGGGAAAAGGAGAAAGAATAAGAGAATGAGGGAGAGAAAAAGAGATAGAGAGATCTTCCATAAACTGGTTTACTGCCCAAATGGTCACAATGGCTAGAGCTGGGCCAGACTGATCCCAGGAGCCTGGAACTCCATTTGGGTCTCCTACATGGGTTCAGGGACACAAGCGCTTGGGTCATCTTCTGCTGCCTTCCCAGTTGCAGTAGCAGGGAGCTTGGTCAGAAGTGGAGCAGCCAGGACTGGTACCTGTGCTCATTGGGATGTCATTGTCACAGGCAGCAGCTTAATCCACTGTGCCATAATGCTGACCCAAAATATTATGCTTTCTTATGCTGAGTTGAATAATTCTAGCTAGGAGCTATTCTCCCATCAGAGAAACATCTACTTTAAACTTGGAGTCCATCTGTTATAGTTTCCTTGAGTTCTTTTTAATATGGCTAACTTCAGAGCTACCACACTTGGTTTTTAGGTAGTCAACCCCATGAAGGAGGTACAAACCCTGCACCCATGCAAGAAACTCTGCACCCTTACCTGGTACTATATCTAATCTAAGCACAGAACAACTTATGTTTTTAATTTGCACAGTTTTGCCTCTGGTGTTGTAATGGCCTTGTTCAAAGTTTTCTCTACCTTGCATCCTATATTGAATCCTAACTTAATGTACATTTCAGACATGTATGCTCAGGGTACAGGTACAGATACAGGGTACACCTTCATCCCATTTGATAACAAAGAAATCACCTTAGAAGTGACCCATCAATTCTTTTAGGGTTTGACAGTGGTTTTTTGGTTTTCTCTAAGATATCCACTTGTTTTCTCTAGCCATCTGGTATACCTGTTCCAAGTCTTGGTTTAGCTGGCTTTTCATTGCCAAGAGGGCATTTGTTAATGTTTCTCTGTGTACTAAATCTTGCGTGGGAAGTCATTTAGATCTGCTTTATGAGAGCTTGTTATGTCATGGCCTACTCCGGTGATCTGTGTACAGAATCTTCAGCTCTCAATTTCTTTCCCTGAATATATAGAGGAGTTTAACTCCATCTTCTGTCATTGATATAAAAATATGATCACAATGTTATTTGATCTGTTTGGTCTCATGGATTTATGTTTTTCCCTTACATCAAATAGTTGTTCACCTGAGGTTCTGTGGTAATGATACCAGCATAAAACCAAAAATTAATTGTTGTCAAATATCAAGGAAAAATAAGAGGAAATTTTAAGAAATGCCTCTGTATTTTTAAATTAGGATTTTGTTTTTAAACATTTTATTTACTTATTTGAGAGCTAGAATTACAGAGAGAGAGGGAGAGACAGAATAAAAAAAGGTCTTCCATTTGCTGGTTTACTCCCTAAATGGCTGCAACAGCCATAGCTGGGTCAATTTGAAGCCAGGAGCCAGCAGCTTCCTCTGGGCCTCCCACATGGGTGCAGGGGCTCAAGCACCTGGGCCATTTTCTACTCCCTCCCCAGACCATAGCAGAGAGCTGGATTAGAAGGGGAGCAGCCAGGACATGAATTGGAGCCCACATGGAATGCCAGAAATGCAGGCAGAGGCTTAGCCTAGTACACCACAGTGCCAGCCTCTAAAATCAGTTTTAAAAATACATAGACTTTGATGCTAACCTTTGTAGAATAGAGAAAAATAAATTATACTGGGAATTAGGACCCAGCTTCCACATCTGTAATTCCCAGATTTCTGAGACTTGGAAGAAGAAATATTCTGATGTATATCATAGTTTTTCCAATAGTAATCTATTGATTAACTAGACTCTCCTTAGTTATAAAGCATTAGAATTATAAATAAAAAAGAAAAAATATATGCATATATGTAGTAATACAAATGGTATAATATTTACTGTTCATGCATGCTAAATTAAGAAATGTATGTACTATGATTTTATTAATAATTGATTATCCATTTTCATACAGAAGTAGGTATATTTATTTTATGGCAATATGTTTAATATATTTTATATCTTCATATCTGCAATCAAAAAATATCTTAAAGCATGGACCAAATGGAAGTGGATTGTGGATTATGAAAATAAGACTTTGAGTCATGGCAGCCACATATTTGTCCATTGAAAGGTACTAAATCCTGGAGTAGGGGCAAAGATAAGCCAAAGAATGTCCCAGTGAAGAGCCCTGAACCTCTTTTGTGGCCAAATGTGTACACAGTGCCCTTCCTTCCTTCCTTCCTTCCTTCCTTCCTTCCTTCCTTCCTTCCTTCCTTCCATTTATCTATTCCTATAAATATGTACAGATCTCACTCTAGGATGGAGCCAGGTAAAGACGTAGACGCCTGAGGTATTCAAATGACTGAGCAATTTTTCCTAGCAAGATTAATCACGGTCTATTACCAAGTATATTATATATATTCTTAAAATTGTCACAGACAAAATTTCAACAACTTTAATTAAAGATCAGATTGGCCTTTCATGAATTAGGAAGCATCTCAGTTAAAGATTTCAGATGTACTGAAAAATAGAAGTTGACTTTATAGTCAGATGAGGATTAAAGAAAAAGAAAGGCAACCAAAAGCATATCATTTGGGAGAAGGGTCCTTCAAGTTCTGGAAAGTGTTAAAGCAAGGGGGGCATTTTGATGACACTGATCAAAGCTTGTCTGATGGAGATTTGGCTATTCTCTTGCTCTATCCCCACTTCTCTCCTCATTTGGTGGTAGGTCAGATTAACAATTTAATTTCTATTCAGTAACACAAACTTCTGGGTGAGTGACTCCATTTTGGTTTAGTCCATTGGGCCTGATATGCTTTTCACTCTAAATCAATGTCCTTCTGTGAATTTTACAGCCATTTGACAAACTATTACATGGGTTATGTTCTTAACATGAATCTTCCAAAGTAAATACTTTTTTTTTCCTCTGAGAATGGAAACTCTGGGAGTAATAGCCATGAGTAATAGGCAAACTAAATTAGGCACCTATATAATTGAAGTATTGTAAGTTAAATTTTGATATCCATATATGTCATCCTATAAATCAGAGATCTCAGGCTGTACTCTGTTCTGGTTGTATTCAGGAATACTTTGTATATATAGGTTACATAAAAAGAAATAGCTTCTCAAATTTTCCCAAGCTGTGTGCCCAGATTTAAGGCAGGGCATCTCTGTGAGTTCAATCAAGGATTCCTCAATTGAGATCCACAAACAACAATTCTGAATAACATAGCAGGGGATACTAACGATTTATATAGCTGCTTTATTATATACTGAGGAAGTTCCTCCTTAAATTCTATCCTTATTTTCCTCCTTATGGGATGCTTACAATTTCTTAAGAGCAACACTATGAACAGGAGATAGAAATACAAGGAGGTGACAGTGGGGATGGACAGTAAGATATAAATAGGTCATGTATGTGCTTGGATTACTAAATGAATAACTGGAGGACCTCATGTGTCAGACACTGCTGTAAGTGGTAGGGCAAAAAGGTGCCCAAGGCAGACACAACACTTATATTGCAACGAGGGGAGACAGCACCAAATAATACAGAGTATTCTATCAGATGAAATGAATGCTTTATAGAAAGATTTAAATATATTCAAATGACCAGGAGTCTTTGGAAGTTTCTATGAAGCAGATGATGAGAGACGGATTCTGTGAAAAGAGACAATTAATTTCAGCTCAAGTCAGAATCGTAGAATGAAGCACATTTAGGTGAAGGGAATAAGGCTGTCAGGTCACACTTGGTTGGTAACAGGAAGAGAGCAGAGGATTTTGGGAATGGTGAGGGTAAGGGTAGGACTGCCAGGGGATATGGTTACAGGAACAGAGTTAAACGCTACAAAGCCTCTAGAAGTTAGATTCCTTTATAAGTGGAATTACGTAATGGATAATATTGGTCCCCTGCTCCTCTGGGATCTTTAGGACCCTTTGTGTGCAGATCCCAGCTTCAATGTTTTTCCTCCATGATTCAGTGTGTTTTTCAGTCATTGAGGGAACCTGACTTCTCCCCATTGCAGAGGAGTGTCTGAAAAATTTACGTCCACAATACCTTAATCAATAAGAGTAGTTAATAAATGTGGCCTGTAACTGGGAAAACATGTGAGTTTAAGTCCCTCCTTCTCTCCTCCCCAACCCCACCCCAGAATTCTTCTGTGCAATGGAGCAGGATCCAGCTTGCATGGGACTTCTGTGATCACACCCTCACTTGGGTCACTCCCTTCCTTGGTCTTGCTTTGCTAGTAGACTCCCCCCACCCTCAGCAGCACTGTATCAGTCTCCCTGGGAACAATTTCAGGACAGGGACATCCCTTGCTTACCAAACCTCATCTCATATTTGCATCTGAGACACTCTATCTCTGACATCTGGGAAACTTTGGGAGACTCTAAAGAGAGGCACGAATCCTGAATAGTGCTTTAACAATGTCACCATGGCTTCTGTGTGAAGGATGGAGACGGACCTGGGTGAGAGCCAGGAATAAGGGCCCGAGGTGAGCATAATCTGTACTGGGAAGTAAGCAAAGTGTGTGTGCATGAGAGAGTCTCACAAATGATGCAATGAGGAGTAAAAACCAAAAAATTATTTCTTTGTGTCAGTCTAGAACTCAGGAGATAAACTGTGCTTCAACAGTGTTTAACTTCTAGGTTGACAGAGTTATACAACTTACACTTTAAACGTAAATTTACACGTCATGGGAGAACTTGTACAGAGAAGTTGGCCATTAAAGATGTCTGCTGGATACTGATTTTCACACCAGGCAGCCACATTCTCTGCTAATATGTAGTCTCTTCTTGGCAATTTTATGGAATGCTCTAGGGTATGTATCTCTGGAATAATGTCTTTCCTCTTCCCCTGTCATTTTGGGGGAAGAGATTATTAAATAATTTGGGTGTTCCAATAGGTTTGTTGCTGTGAAGCTGAGGTGATTCAATTTCTTCTAAAGAAATATGTAACTAGTTGTAGGGGCAAGTCTGATAATTCTCTATTATTTTCTGAGGATAAGAAAATTAAAAGTGCTCCGGATGGTTTAAGTGTAATTTTCCATCTACCATAAATTCACTTTAGAATGCTTTCCTCCAACAAGGTCAGGGCATTAGTGCTCATTAAGAACCATACGCATGCACGGTTGTAGAATTCATCAGAAAACCAATCAGCTGCTTGAACTCAAGAAAGTCTGTAAAAAAGCATTGCATTGAATTTTTCCCCCTTACTCAGCAATGCACTGACAACTTCTCCATCAGATGTGGCTGTTTTAAGATGTAGATTGTATTGTTTTTCAGGTATAATAAAGTCAACAGATTTCGAGATTACTCAGTATCCAAGAGGAAGGACATGCCAGGCCAGGCAAGGCCCTGCTGATGGGGAGTCATCTTTGGAATGTGAGGACTCCTGGAAAACCCACTAAAAGAGGTTGAGTATAGTCTTTAGATTGTTTTGCCTATGAACGATGCATGTACATGAGAACCCAGGACTTGGCCCAGAATTTGACCTGCTTTGGTGCAGGCAGTTTTCCCAAGTTTCAAAGGCTCAAAGATGTCAAAGTACCAAAAAACAGGAAATATAAAATTATTGAAAAATGCAATCATAAAATATGAAACAAACTATTTCAATGATAGAAGGCAAGAAAGAAGAAATGGAGAGGGATTATAAGGGAATGGATGAAGGCAGAGGAAAAGAAAAGAAGGATGAGAGAAGGAAAGAAGGAAACAAAAAAAAATGACTGAAAGAAACAAAGGAAAGTGTTTCCCTTAGGCAAACTCCTAATTTGGATGATCTTAATGATATTCTAATAATAATTTTATAGGTTTTTCAAAACTGCTTTTATTCTTATGTGGATGGGCTCATTTAGCAGTGAAGTAAAGTGTAGCTAAGTAGATTTGAGACAAGTGAATGGCTACATATTTCATAAGAATAATTCTATATTGAAGACATATTGAATGCATTTCGACTTCAGCTTTTACATAATTTATTTTTATAAGTTGTGGATGCTTGAATGAGTCCTTCCTTAAATGAATAATGGGGATTTCTGGTAGCCAAGAATTGAGAACTTAACGGGTTTTTAGGAGATGAGTTGGAAATCTTTTTTTCTGGTAAAATAGTGAGAAACAAACAAACAAACAAATATTTTTTGTTGGCTTTTTTTCCCCATTGTTATTAGGTGAAGAATGTGTGCATTGGTTTGAATGAACCTCATTAAAAATTTGTTTATATGAGGGCCACAGAAACAGAGAGACTTCAAGAGCTTTGATATGTTGGTTTGAAGTAGGCAGGCATACAGGTTTGTGAACTGGGAGCCTGCGCCTTTGCCATGCCCCTGTGTGACCTCACGCCCTATCTGATACCTTCACAATGCCACTGTGTGACCTCATGCCCCTGTTTGGCCACACCTGGGTGCCCACTAGCCAGTCAGGTTAATTAACCACTCGCCTTTGGGAGTGGATTAAAAACCTGGGACAAGGTATGTCCTGTCTTCTCTTCTGTTTCTTGGCCTCTTGCCAGGAGGGGGCTGACTGTAGCCCGGCACCCCCAGGGTGTGAGGCCTTTGGACCACCTGCCCTAGACTTCCTGGCCTAGATGCTCCTCCATGTGGCTGGTTCCTAGAGCTCGGTATGAACCCAGATTTACCCCTCTCTCTCTTAGATAAAGCTCTCTCTCTCCTATGATTTTTCTCACTGAATAGAAGCTTAAAATGTACCATGCTGCCTCGTTTATCTGTGCCGGTATTTAGAACTCTTCTCTACATGTTAGGCAAGAAGCCACTCAGGCTTTTTAATATTGGGGACTTATTAATAGGCATATGGTGATATCCTATGGCACCCCAAATTCTGGTAGCATATGTGGCACCCCAGATGGCACTTCTGGGGAACTTTAAAGGGCTACATTTTCATATAGATTTTAGGGGGACCATCTCTGATATCAGGTTCACTTTTCAAATGTGCACAGTGGCTGAGACTGGGCCAGCTCTGAAGCTGGGAACCAGGTACACAATCCAGGTGACCCACATGTCCACCACTGCTGCTTCTGTGGGTCTGCATTGGCAGGAAGCTGGAGTTGGGGGCTGCAGCCAGGAATGGAATCCAGGTATCCCAATGTGGGATATGGATGTCTTAAGTGCTAGGTTAAGACATACCTTGTCTCTAAAGCATCATTTAATTATTGTGAAGACTTCTCAGAAGTCACACTTTGCTTTTACAGTCACCTTTGGCTTTTATTCCTGTTGCAACATCTGCCACCATATGTAGAAGTTTCAACATTTGGTTTCCCTTCATTTATCCCCAAACTGTAATCTCTAAACCTGTCCCATGTGATTCAGAGAATACACAAAGGGTCAGAAGGGCGGGTGCTTCTAAAACTTCATGGGAAAAGGAATGGAAAGAGAAGTTATCTTGGTGCAAAAACTTGTGAAAGTCATATATGGGGGGAACCTTAAAATGTTTTATGGATAATGTGTATTATAATAAATTATTATTGAAGTTCAATTTTTTTGTACCAAAAGTCTTTTCATTTTTCCAAAAACTTTTTCAAGTATACTCTGACACTAGAACTTGGATCTGTAAAGTCTGCAACAGTCAGCATAGAATGCTCAGGGTTTGGCCAGTGATGGGCAGTTTACACGTTTGGGTGCCTCAGGATCTACCAAAGGACACTAAGTTTGCCCCCAAAACCATCACACAGGATGTCTTGCTTCCAGATAGCTCACCTCTGACTTCCCTGTGCCAACAGTTCCAAAACAGAGTGCAGCATAGGGCATTCCTTCTTCACTACCTGGCTATGAATCACTGCCAAACGCCAATGATGCTAACTCATCCCCTAAGGTGGCAAACTCTGAATAAGCAGCCTCTGTTAGTCCTCATCTCAGTGGTCTTCATTCCATTCCCACGTGTCTTTTCTGAGAATGATGTCTTTTCCTCTTGCTATTCATAATTCAAATGAAAAGGAGGGTTAAGCCTTCTGCTGGAACAGGTATTTTTGGAAAATGGATGATCTTCACCAGGAAAAGACTAATATTTCCCATGTGCTCAAATTTTTTAAAAGGGCAAATTAATGCTTTGTTACTCACACTTGTTTCCCCTCACTTAAATTAAAAAAAATTCATTGTGGTAAAATACATATAACAAAATATATCATCACAGTTTTTAAATTTACATTTCAACAGTGTTAATACAGTCACATTGTTGCATGATTAACCTCCAGAAATCTTTTAATTTTGCAAATCTGAAAGTGTATAATAATTGAACAACTCATATCTTCTCTAGGGATGTTTCTAAATTAATATATGATGAAGATGTTTAAGTGGAAAAGATACTGTTTTGACCATAGAGTCAGGTTTCATTATGTAAGAAGAAGAAAATTTTGATGGGCAAGGAACAACTTTGCCCTGGTCGCAGAAGTGGCCTGATTATAACTAACTTAAGAAATGAATTTACATTTGGTAAAAGATTAAGAACTCAAACTGTTAGAATTACTGTTGTGGGGGAAGTCTGCAGAACTGTTCTAAAATATTAGTGACACAGGTAGCAAGCTGGGTTAAACTTTTTCTTATATAATAGAACAATGACCAGTTGTTCTCTCTCTCTCTCTTTCTCTCTTATTTAGTGACTCCACTTTTCCATTTCAGTAAGTATCCCTGAAGTCAAGCTACTTAAAAGGTGAGTAATTCCATTTGCTTTTTAATTCCTTTTCCCTGAATGTGGAAGAAAGCCCATTAAACCACAATAAACAGTAGTGGAGTATTTTCATAAAGTATACCAGGGCAAAATCGAGGTTTTCTAGCATACCAACCTTAATACAGATTACTGAAGTTCCTTTTTATAGTAAAGGAGAGGGGAGGGGAGGGAAGGGCAGGGGAGGGCAAGGGAGGGCAGGGGAGGAGAGGAGGGGGGGGAGGGGAGGAGAGGAGAGGAAAGGAGAGGAAGGAGGTATTAATACTATGCAAATGGCGGCTGGCACCGCGGCTCACTAGGCTAATCCTCTGCCTTGCAGCGCTGGCACACCGGGTTCTAGGCACACCGGGTTCTAGTCCCGGTCAGGGCACCGGATTCTGTCCCGGTTGCCCCTCTTCCAGGCCAGCTCTCTGCTGTGGCCCGGGAAGGCAGTGGAGGATGGCCCAAGTGCTTGGGCCCTGCACCCTATGGGAGACCAGGATAAGTACCTGGCTCCTGCCATCGGATCAGCGTGGTGCGCTGGCCGCGGCGGCCATTGGAGGGTAAACCAATGGCAAAGGAAGACCTTTCTCTCTGTCTCTCTCTCACTGTCCACTCTGCCTGTCAAAAAAAAAAAAAAAAAAAAAACATACTATGCAAATGGCAAATTATTTCCTTGGACTCTGGAGCTGAGGCTTATTAACAATCTTAATATACATTGGAATGTGTAAAAGTCTGGTTATTGCTCAGCTGCTTTCATGTGCTTTCCTACGATTTTCTTTCAGAAAAGTTATCCTCCATGAAGAAAGTATGTGAGGCTTGTCAGAACAATTTACAGTCAAGGAGATACACGCATAGACAGAAAAGAAAGAGTAAGGAGTATTTTCATAGGCAACTGGCTATAACTTTTTGATTTATATTAGCAGACTTGGTTGCTGGTTACTCTGATGGTTAAACCAGCAAAAATATGACAGATTCCTGGGGAGTAAAATCAGATTATTGCTAATTAAACATAAAAAGATGAAACTGGTAGACTTTTAAGGTCTTTAAAACTATAATTTATGTGTTAATCTGTAGTAATTGATTACTGAATTTTTAAATGTTTAAGAGGGAAATTAGATGCATGTTTTCTTTAGTAGGTTATTATTTATTTTAATCCGGGGTAAAATATGAAGTCTAAATTGGGCAAGGAATGACAATTTAGCAACAGATATGATTTATTTATTTTTTTATTTTTTTATTTTTTTATTTTTATTTTTTTATTTTTTGACAGGCAGAGTGGACAGTGAGAGAGAGAGAGACAGAGAGAAAGGTCTTCCTTTTTTGCCGTTGGTTCACCCTCCAATGGCCGCCGCGGCCCGCGCGCTGCGGCCGGCGCACCGCACTGATCCGATGGCAGGAGCCATGAGCCAGGTGCTTTTCCTGGTCTCCCATGGGGTGCAGGACCCAAGCACCTGGGCCATCCTCCACTGCACTCCCCGGCCACAGCAGAGGGCTGGTCTGGAAGAGGGGCAACCGGGACAGAATCCGGCGCCCCAACCGGGACTAGAACCGGGTGTGCCGGCGCCGCTAGGCGGAGGATTAGCCTAGTGAGCTGCGGTGCCAGCCAACAGATATGATTTATATTTGCCAGTATTTTCTGAAGTGGTTTTTTTGCACATAAAGTATATACTCACTTTTTAAAAATTTCTCATTGTATTGGGGTTGCTCCCAGCGGTTGTCATCAAATTAGTGATTTAAGTGCTTTGAATGTAATAGCCCACCTTGAAAACATTGGTTTAGGGGCCTACAATATGGCTCAACTGGTTAACACCCTGGCCTGGCATCCCATATGGGTGCCAGTTCTAGTCCTGGCTGCTCCTCTTCCAATCCAGCTCTCTGCTGTGGCCTGGGATATCAGTAGAAGATGGCCCAAGTCCTTGGGCCCCTGTACCCGCGTTGGAGACCTGGAAGAAGCTCCTGGCTCCTGGCTTCAGATGGGCACAGCTTCGGCTTTTGCAGCCATCTTGGGGGTAAGCCATCAGATGGAAGACCACTCTCTCTCTCTCTCTCTCTCTCTCTCTCCCTCTCTGCTTCTCCTCTCTCTGTGTAACTCTGACTTTCAAATAAGTAAATCTTAAAAAAAAACACTGGCTTAGAGATAATAACTATTCCAAGGTCAACTCCTACTACTCAGTATGAATCAGAAGCCTCAGTCCGTATCTCCAAACTTTAACAACAAAATGCTTTCATTTCCTGCACATGCCTTTAACTGATATGTTAAATCTAAATTTATTTTTGTTGTCTCTTCTCTCTTCGAGTTTCTCCACTCTTACTGCCATGTCATTATCTCACTGAAGTGTATTGGAATTGAAATGTTACCAGAAAGCAAATGAGATAACTCGTGACACAGGATAGCAGTTTCCTACCTGTTTGTCATTGCTATACCTGTATATCAAATACCTGTATATCAAACTTGTAGCAAGAATATTAAGTGAAATCAAAGCAAAATGAAATAGAAATTTGTATTTTGTGTGTTGCGCACACACAAAATAAAATTCTGTAGTATCTCTTCCCTATTTTGTACATTGGCCTTGTTCCAGAAGAAAGGCTTTTCTTCTGCCCTCATGTGTTCTATGGCTGGGCTTGAGGGATAAAGTTACAAAAGACAGATTATTAGGAGAAATATGTGCAAATACTTATCTGATGTAATACTTTACATGTACACGAAGTTCCTCGTACATAAGAGATGAACAGCCAAATTTGGTAATGGTCTTGAGAGCTTATATACCATTTTAACAAAGAACAATAAATTGTGCAGATGTGTTATGACAAAGGGAAATGGATTTTGGACTAGAGATCGCAAGTTCTTCGAAAGTATCTTAGAAATACATGTAGAAAACTCATGGAAGATAAAGATCACTTTAGTTGCTTTGTGCAGATTCAACTCAGCATTGACATCCATCTTTGCTGATAAGGTTGTGTTCCTCTTCCTCGTTCGGGGATGGCAATTTTTCATGAGAAACTGTATATTCTGCCTTTGAGTAAAAAGAAGGGGGTCAAAAGCCTTTTCTGTTTCTGCTTTTCTTTAATATCTTTTAGCTCAAAATAAATGAAATGCCACGTAGCACACTTTGAGGTGGTATGTCCTGATCCCTTCCAGTACAACGTCACTGAACCTGAGGGTTGTCATAAGATTCAATGAAATTATCTATGTAAATCAAGTGCAATGTTCAGTATATTATAAAACTGGGAATTATCTTGGATTTTTCACTTTTTTTCAACTCTACATCTTATCCCTCAGCAAAACAGGTTGATCTGCTTTCAAAAGATCTTGTGAAACAAGCTTTTCAACAGATTCAGGAATGTCACTTTAGAGAAATGAACAGCTACTGCACCTGCCACCTAACTGCATGCTTTGCCTTCACTCTTGCCCTCTACATCTCTCCCTCAGTTATTAAAAAATGAAGTTTCTCTACATCTTTCCACTTTTTATAGACCTATAAACATTTATTTTTATTTTTAAAATATAAGGCAATTTTATATGTGTGAAATTCCACAGTATTGAGTTCTTGGCTTACTAATTTCAAACAAAAGAAATAAACAAAGAAATAAAGAAAAAAATGAAAGCTCCCCAAATCTCAAAACAAAAATAAAAACAACAATAATAGCAGGAGTACTGATCTTAGTGCTTTCAGATTGTCAGTTATTCATGTTATATACTATTGGCTTATTTTTTCAGTTCATTCAAATATTTAAACCAATATTGTATCCTTAAACGTTCTTTATTATCCAAATTAAAATTTCATGGTTTCTCATTTCTATATTTTCTTCCTATTTGTTCCTCCACACAACACAATGCTATTTGGCATTATAGTACTGTCTATTTTCCTATCAATCTACTTATTGGTTTATAGTTTTTCTTACCTTCAGAAATAAATTTTAGGAAGGCAAGTAAGTTTGTTTTTATTTTCTCACTTAACATCAGCATCTGGAATATGGTGAGCGCTCAACAAATATTTATAGAGTCAATGGGAAACTAAATTAATGAATGAATTAATAGAATATAACCAAGAAATACAATTAGCATAATGCAAATAATAAAATACATTATTATATTTATTCCTGCAAACATTCCTATAATACAGTGAAGGAGCATTTTTTATACTTTTAATTTTATAGATGAATACTGAGACCACGAAAGCCAACGTTATTTACTAAATATCTTATACCAAATGGCTTTTCAAACCTAGTTACTTTTGTCTCTAGAAGACCTTATTTTTTTTACCAAGGACACCACTCTTCTCTAGAGAAATGCAGATGCAATATAATCTAATCATTGGTTCTCAGGTCAAACTGCACATTGGAGTTATCTGGGGAAATAATTAAAAAACATTACTGTGTTTCAGGTACATTTTCAGGGTAATTGGATTAGAATATCTGAGAATATGGTCTGAACACAAGTATGGTTTTGATTTTGATACCATATGTTTCATTGAATTGCAATCTAATTGGCCTAAATCAGTCTCCATTACTAAACAATGAATTAGTCCAAAGGGGCCTCTATGTAATAGACCACACCTAACGGAGGCTCAGCTACTCAAGGTAGCTAAACAGGCTAATAGTTGCCACAGTATACCCAAAGAAGGGACATCTCTTATTGCACCAATCTCATCATCTTTGTAAGTCATCCTGCCTTTCTGGTTACAATCACCACCTAGTGAGGATGGTGTTCAGAACCATCTTTGGTCTGGAATGATGTTCAGCTCAGAAACTTTTTCTTGTTCAACTAATCTTTGTTAAGTTGAACTAGTCTCCATTTTGTTCTTAAGAGTTCACTATAATTTCTTTATCCAGACTAGTGTTGATGGGCATTTGGGTTGGTTCCAGGTCTTAGCTATTGTGAATTGAGCTGCAATAAACATTAATGTGCAGATAGCTTGTTTGTTTGCCAATTTAATTTCCTTTGGGTAAATTCCAAGGAGTGGGATGGCTGGGTTGAATGGTAGGCTTATATTCAGGTTTCTGAGGAATCTCCAGACTGACTTCCATAGTGGCTTAACCAATTTGCATTCCCACCAACAGTGGGTTAGTGTCCCTTTTTCCCCACTTCCTCACCAGCATCTGTTATTGGTAGATTTCTGAATGTGAGCCATTCTAACTGGGGTGAGGTGAAACCTCATTGTGTTTTGGATTTGCATTTCCCTGATTGCTAGTGATCTTGAACATTTTTTCATGTGCCTGTTGGCCATTTGGATTTCCTCTTTTGAAAAATGTCTATTGAGGTCCTTGGCCCATCTCTTAAGTGGGTTGTTTGTTTTGATGTTGTGGAGTTTCTTTTTTTTTTTTTTTTTTTTTTGCACCAAAACAAACTTATCTTTTAATTTCATTTGCCCACAAAATTTTTTTTAGAGTTTTTTTTTTTTTTTAAAAAACTTTTATTTAATGCATATAAATTTCCAAAGTACAACTTATGGATTACAATGGCTTCCCCCCCATACCGTCCCTCCCACCCACAACCCTCCCCTTTCCCACTCCCTCTCCCCTTCCATTCACATCAAGATTCATTTTCGATTATCTTAATATACAGAAGATCAGCTTAGTATACATTAAGTAAGGATTTCAACAGTTTGCTCCCACACAGAAACATAAAGTGAAAAATAATAGATGATTTTTTTAAATGATGATGAAATCAGAGCAGACCTATTATCATGTTTAATCCCAGTGAGAGTCAAGTTGGGAACTGATAATTTCTTTTTGAGTTTCTTGATTTCTTTGTAGATTCTGGGTATCAACCCTTTATAAGTTGCATAGTTTGCAAATATTTTTTCCCATTCTGTCGGTTGCCTCTTCACTTTCCTGTTTCTTTTGCAGTACAGAAACTTCTCAATTTGATGCAATCCCAAATGTTAATTTTGGCTCTGACTGCCTGTGCTTCTGGGGTGTTTTGAAGAAGTCATTGCCGGAACCTATATCTTGCAGGGTTTTTCCAATGCTCTCTAATAATTTGATGGTGTCGGGTCGTAGAGTGAATTTTTGTGTAAGGTGAAAGGTAGGGGTCTTGCTTCATGATTCTGCACGTGGGACATGTACTCTATCGAATACTATACAGCAGTCAAAAACAACGAAACCTGGTCATTTGCAACAAGATGGAGGAATTTGGAAAACATCATGCTGAGTGAATTAAGCCAGTCCCAAAGGGACAAATATCATATGTTCTCCCTGATCGGCGACAACTAACTGAGCACCAAAGGGGAAACTTGTTGAAATGAAATGGACACTATGAGAAACAGTGACTTGATCAGCTCTTGTCCTGACGGTTGATGTACAATGTAATACTTTATCCATTTTAGTATTTTTTTTTGTTCTAGTACCGTTGGTTGAACTCTGTAATTAACACACAATTATTCTTAGGTGTTTAAATTTTAACTGAAAAGTGATCCCTGTTAGGAATTTGGAAAACATTATGCTGAGTGAAATAAGCCAATCCCAACGGGACAAATACCACTTGTTCTCCTTGATAGGTGACAACTAACTGAGCACCAAAAAGGAAACCTGTTAAAGTGAAATGAACAGTATGAGAAATGGTGACTTGATCAGCGCTCACCCTGACTGTTGATGAGCAACTTGATATGTTATGCTTCTTAGTATTTTTTTTGTTTGTTCTACTTAATACTTTTGGTTGAATACTGTAATCAATACACAATTCTTCTTAAGTGCTGAAACTTAACTGAAAAGTGATCCCTGTTAAATATAAGAGTGGGAATAAGAGAGGGAAGAGATGTGCAATTCAGGACATGCTCAAGCTGACTTACCTCAAACGGTAGAGTTAGAAATATACCAGGGGATTCCAATTCAATCCCATCGAGGTGGCATGTACCAATGCCATCTCACTAGTCCAAGTGATCAATTTCTGTTCACGGTTGATCATAATGATAGGACTAAGAACCAAAGAGATCACATAAACAAGAATAGTGTCTGCAAATACTAGCTGATAGGATCAAAAAGGGAGAGAATGATCCAACATGGGAAGTGAGATACACAGCAGACCCATAGAATGGCAGATGTCCTAAACAGCTCTCTGGCCTCAGAATCAGCCCTTAAGGCATGCGGATCCAGCTGAAAAGCCCATGAGAGTATTTCAGGCATGGAAAGCCAAGACACTCTGGGGAAAAAAAAAAAAACCTAAATGAAAGATCTCCTCGAGTGAGATCCCAGTGGAAAGAATGGGTCATCAAAGAAGGAGGTACCTTTCTCTGAAGGGAGGAGAGAACTTCCACTTTGACCATGGCCTTGTCTAAATATGATCAGAGTCAGTGATCAGGGGGCTTCTATAGCCTTGGCAGCTCATGACAAGAGCCTAGGGTGATTACTGAGGCCATAAACAAGAGTGTCAATTTGTTAAGTCAACAACAGGAGTCACTGTGCACTTACTCCTCATGTAGGATCTTTGTCCTTAGTGTGCTGTACATTGAGATTTAATGCTATAACTAGTACTCAAACAGTATTTTTCACTTTATGTTTCTGTGTGGGAGCAACCTTTTGAAATCTTTACTTAATGTATGCTAAACTGATCTTCTGTATATAAAGAGAATCGAAAATGAATCTTATGTGAATGGAAGGGGAGAGGGAGTGGGAAAGGGGAGGGTTGCGGGTGGGAGGGAAGTTATGGGGGGGAAGCCATTGTAATCCATAAGCTGTACTTTGGAAATTTATATTCATTAAATAAAAGTTTAAAAAAAAAAACTAAGCCACAGAATAGCATCTATGAAGTACTTTTGCACTGACAAGTGATTAACTACCTGTTATCTTAAGGCAACAACCTGTGTATAACCTACTGTTTTCTATTACTTTGCAAAAAAAAAAAAAAAAGAGTTCACTAAATCTAATTATTTCTATATAATGTCAACTGAGTTTAGAGTTCATCTTCTGCTTACTTTTTATATCTCACAAAAAAAAAAAACATACACATGATGAGCCAACTATTAAATAAATTCTGACACCAGAAAATGTAGTTTACAAACCTATTAACAAAAGTAACAAGATTTGAGATTTCCAGAATTGGTAAAAATGCACTAAAAATATACAGTTTCTTGCACTGCTTAGTGAAAGGCCAATCTAAAAATATGCAGTAAAAGCCTTAAAATGTGTACACCTTTAAATCCCCAATTCTATGTCCAGAAATTAGGCCTATTGGAATTCTCACATGCTCAAAACATACATAAAATATAGTTACTGTAGCATTTTTATAGTATTCAAAGTTGAGATACACAAACATAGAGAATAAAAGGTCAGGAATAGAGAGAAAAATTGGATAAAAATCCCCTGTTACTTGTTATCTCTGAGAACACACACACACACACACACACCTCACTTTTGGAAACATAAAACACTATTTCAGAGGGAAATTAAAGTATTAAATTCGATTGGCTTCCCTCACTGGAGAAGTGACATCAGAACAGAATTCTGTTCCGGGCTCGGTGCCGTGGTTAACAGCTCCAGTCTGGTTACACTGGCACCACTCTGGGCCATGGATGGAGCAGGACAGAAAGCAGCAATCTGACAACTACTGAACCCCACACCAGAAAGTTAGATAAGCTCCAGTTGCCTACTCTGAGTGGCTGAGATGAAAGAATTCCAAGTAGAAAGCCAAATAAATAAGTGAAGACACACAGGATGATCTCTAGTTAAGAGGAGTCCATAGACCAGTGATCTTTCTGAGAGCTC
Source organism: Oryctolagus cuniculus (assembly GCF_051225735.1). Lineage (NCBI taxonomy): Eukaryota > Metazoa > Chordata > Mammalia > Lagomorpha > Leporidae > Oryctolagus > Oryctolagus cuniculus. The sequence continues at coordinate 133,806,622 of NC_142874.1, forward strand.
AACATTTTACTTGGGGTTTTATTTAGTTCTGTTGTTATGAATGGGCTTGTTGATGGAGCTTTGAAATGAGAGAGGAGTGACATACATCTCAGACACAAAACAGCTGCAAGAATCTGATTTCTAAAGCCTGAAACAAGATCCAAAAGTAAAATCATAGTAACAAACAAATAAATAAACCAGAAGAACTATCCTGTAGGTCTTTGTCAAGTCTGACACTCCTTTCTGAAGTGGGAGCTATTCTGTCACTTATAATTGCACCACATTTTCATCAACATTTGTTATGTCAATCTCTAATTCCAGATATTTGAGGGTGTGTGCAGGAGTAGCACAGTGCAGTATCATTTTACATTTCTCTGGTGGTTGATGACATTAAACACATTCTCATATGCTTATCGATTATTTCAGTATACATCTCAGTGGTTGGTTTTCAAGCATTTCATCTCCTTTCAATTTGATGTTATCCTTTTCTTATTGATTTATGATAGTTCTTTATGTATTCCAGATATAAATTCTTTGACAACGAATATTTTTAAAGGGACCAAGAGAAAAAAAAAGAAGAAAACATCAAAGTCAAAATAACATGATCTATAGGATTACATGGAAATTAGATATTATTTTACTTATAGTTATAGGCTACTGTAAAAATAAGCAGAACAGAAAGAGAAATAACAACTTGAAGGAAGATTAATAGTCAAAATTAGTATGCATTTAGTGATCCCTCTGAGTAACAATTCAATGAATTCCCAGGTAATAGTATTGAAATTAGTAAAAGAATTAGGAAGAAGCACAAAGAAACATATAAAATGTAAATGATAACTTAGAATGATAAATACTGAAATTTTAGAAGCCCTAGAGGTTAGGTTATTGAGTATTGGTGATAAAATAATAAAGAACACAGGTCCTTAAGAGAAGACTATAAATGTTTCTAAGAAAATTAGAAACAAGTTCATTAAATGATCATGAACTAGATATTGGTAATCCTCTAATGCTCTTACTGAGATTGAAAATGCATAGAATACTTTCAGAACACTGTGAAAACTATTACCTCACCCAAATAGCAATTGAATAATGGCCATTTCAAACATGCATGATTTAAAAATATTTATTTCCTGGGCATCTTTTCTTAAGCAACACTTTAAAAATTGTTTCAGCAAAACAAGGGAGCAGGCCATGAAAGGAAAGAAAGAACCAAGAAGTATGGGATTCAAAACTGACACTTAGAGAAGGGAGGCTTGGTGTACTCATAGAATGACCGTGGGAGTTGAGTAACTGTGCTGCAAGCCACAAGAACAACCAGTTCAGACATGGACAGAAGGTTCCCCCACAGTAAGGAAGCAAAACACAACAAAAAGTAATGGATTTTTAAAGTATCACATATATTTAACAGATTTGGAAAAGCCATTGTTGGGGGCCGGCGTCGTGGCTCACTTGGTTAATCCTCTGCCTGCGGCACCAGCATCCCATAATGGGCACCGGGTTCTAGTCCTGGTTGCTCCTCTTCCAGTCCAGCTCTCTGATATGGCCCAGGAGGGCAGTGGAGGATGGCCCAAGTGTTTGGGCCCTGCACCCGCATGGGAGACCAGGAAGAAGCACCTAGCTCCTGGCTTTGGATTGGCGCAGCACCGGCTGTAGCAGCCATCTGGAGGGTGAACCAATGGAAAGAAGACCTTTCCCCCTATCTCTCTTACTGTCTATAACTCTACATGTCAAATAAAAAAAAAAAAAACCATTGTAGATGTGTACAAATAAAAGAAAAAAATGTGAAAAAATGCACAAGAAACTCACAGTACTAATTTGTTTAGTCTGGCATAGCAGATAAAACTGCTGCCTGCAAGACTGCCATCCCATATGGGTGCCAATGAGTCCCAACTGCTCCATTTCCAATCCAGTTCCCTGCTAATGTGCCTGGGAAAGCAGCTGAGGATGGCCCAAGTCCTTGGGCCCCTGCACCCACTTTGGAGACTCAGAAGAGGCTCTTGGATCCTGGCTCTGGTTTGGCCAAGTTGAGGCCAATGAGGCCATTTGGGGAGTGAATGAATGGATGGAAGATTTTTTTCTCTGTTTCTCTCTTCTTTTTCTGTAACTCTGCCTTTCAAATAAGTAAAATATTTAAAAAAAAAAGAAGAAGAAACAGCTAAAAGATCTTAAGTGGTGAGTGCCTAGTTCTAAGAGTATTATTTTTCTATGGTTAGATCTTTAGGTCAACTGAGTTTTCAAAATAAATACTACAGTATGAAAATTAAAAATTAATTTAAAATGATCACCATTTTCATTGAATTCCTAAATATTATTGCCTCATAATTTTTACTAAAAGTGACTTGGGAGTATTTATATTTGACAGAAAAAAAATCAGCCACAAAAATATCAAAAAAGGGAAATATTTACTAGAGGCTATATTTACTAGGCTCTTCTTAATGTGAAGGAATTTGCAGAGTTTTCTGCCTGAATCTAATTAGTGTTTATACAAAGAGTGATTGGTACCAGTGACAAAGCAGAAAATTGAAATGAATGATGGAAGTATTAATATTTGGAACATAATTCTGGTTAATATACTATTGCAATACTTAAAGGAATTGGAAAGAGTGAAAAATGTGAATAATTGAGGTCGTTTCTCATATAAATCTGGAAGTCTGCAGAGCTCACTAAGTCTAGAGATTCCTTTGAGTTTGTGGCTGGAAGCCAAGAAATAGCCCTGCTAATTACTAGATAGAAGGGAGACTATGAGGAAGTAATATCATGATTTATAAGCTTTTCTTATAATTAGGTAGAAATGTGGCCAAATGCAGAAACACTCCTCCACAGACCTAGACAATCAGATTTGGTAATTTTTGATTCTGGGGAGTTAAAGAGCTAGACTGCAGGAGATTGCACAGAAAGTGTCTTATGTTGGAAGTGTATCCCCAACTTACTCTGAGACAAAGGAAAATGTGAGTAATTTTCAGAGAAGAATATCATTTTTCAACTCGATCAATTATGTTTAATAAATTAGATCTTCATAATGTGCTTATATACTGGGCATCAAAAACTGCTTTAGTCAACGTGAGCATTAACTTATTTCCTTAATTTTATTCTTCTCTTGTTTTAGTCAGTATCTTGAGTACCTGCTGGATGAAAGGCATTGTGCTGGTATTTTCAATATACCGACAAAAATCCCAGGAACAGGGAGTTTTAGGAAAATTCTGCAAATGAGGAAATTTATCTTCAGAAATGTTAATTAAACTGCCCAATATCACAATGCTAGCAAATGGAAACATAAATATCTTTCTGAACACAAATGTAATACTTTCCCATCATCCTGTGCTACCTCATTTAATACATGTATTCCTTCAATCGCTGTGGTGTCAGTGGAGGCCTAATGTTTGTCATTCTCTCTTCTTGACACCAGTGAAGAGATGAATACACTGTTGTGCCTTTTCTTACAACTCACATAGTCTGCTGGAGAGTGCATGTATTTCGGGAAGCATTCAAATTTGGCATTGACCTCAATATTCCTTTATGGGAATTTTTTACAACTTGGAAAAATGAATCAAGTGCAGAATGCCACTGAAACACTTCCATGAGAGAGAAAGACTCCACACTATCTCTGATATATCATCAATTCTGATATAAAAATAGAGTAAGAAGAAAATGTTTAAAAAAGAGAAAACTGATGTACTAATTTGTTCTGTCTTATCAAACTTTAAAATAGAGTTTTCACGCATGATGTAGGAATGGATTTTATTATGATTTTGAGTCTATAGAGGCAAAAATTTGAAGTACATTCTTATTGAAATAATTGCAATAGAATGTTATACATTTTCTGTGGATGAATATAAAATAATTTTCTCTTTGCTTAAGCTATAAATCTTTTTTTAAGAAATTAATTTCTCACATGTCAAATGCTTCTACTTATTTATTTAACAGGCAGAGAGAAGGAGAGAAAAAGAGAGCCAATTCCCGTTTGCTTGTTCACTCGCCAAATGTCTGACTGGGCCAGACTTAGTGAAGAACTCAGTCCTGCTCCACTGTATCAGCAGCAGGGACACAACCACTTGAACCTTCTGCCTCTCGGGATGTGTATGAGCAGGAAGCTTGAGTCAGGTGCCAGAGCCCATTCCCAATCCCGGGCACTCCGGTAAGTGAGGTAGGTGTCTCCAACACTGTCTTAACCACTGTGGTAAACACCTACCCTGAGCCATGAGTCCTATTTAAAGTAATTCTATTGAGAAGACAGAGTGCTGAAACAGAGTTCTTGAAATATGCTTCTGTGAACCCCAACAAAAAGTTAGCAATATGATAGAATCAGTACTTTACGCATTTAGATAAAAGGGTATAATCCATTTTTTCTAATTATGACTATGCTAAGCTAATAAAGAATTTAATTATTCTGCTTTACTTATTGAGGAATTTCTGGGTCTCACAGAACAAATAACTGAGTGAATCTGATTGATAAACTATTTATGGAATGGGAAATCAGTAAAGAATATGTCATATAATCATGACAGACAATGAAACAAATGTAGTGAAGGCTATGAGTGTCTTGGGAATAAGAAGACAATGCATTTTTTCTTCACATCCTTTAGTATGTGATGAAAAAATAATTATAATGAAAGCATACCAGAATTACTGCCCTTAAGCAGGAAAATAATGAGCTTGTGTTATCACTCCGTTTAATCCTCAAACAATCCACCTGACATAAGAGAGATGATGGAAGTGCTTTGTCAGATATCATATGTTCAGACCAGATGGAACTGAAACTAGAAGACTTTTTATAAAGATTGAACTAAAGAATGCTTTAACACTCTACACTGCCAATAACAGAGTAAGATACAAGACAGTTTGCTTGTAGAGAACATAGTTTGTTAGAATCTGCTGAAAAAATAGCTAAACTGGTATGACTTAGGAGAAATAAGTCTTACATTATGCTTGCTATATTGAGTCTCCCAGCATTTTGCTTCACACAACATGCTGAAATTAGTGTGCATAGAATGAAAGCTGAGTTGCAGGTGGGGATTTGGAGATCTGTTATATGAAAGCAATTAAAATCTCCATTGCTACATTTCTAGATCCAAGATTAGGGAACATTTTATGCATGGTAAGTATAAAGCAACAACTTAGCAAAAATATTCCTGATGAAATAATATATAAGACATTTTTAGATCTCATGAAAATATGCAGAATCTTCTTCAAGTATCGCAAACACTTTCAATTTGAAGGATTAATTTAGTGAATTTACAGAATTAAAGAGCTCATAACTATTTACCATGACAATGGAAAACTTTTAAATTAGCAACATTATCATCAACAGTTGCCCATATTGGCAGTTATTTCAAACTATTTTGCACACCTGCTGTCCACAGTGGAAGAGATTCTTTTTCCTAACCAAAAACTCAAATTCTTAGAAACTGATTGTTAACATTTTTGCTAGTGAAACATCAGTCATAATTACACTTCTGGGAATTCTTTTTAGATGTATATGGAAGTATCATAAATTAATTCTAGGATACTGTTAGCTAGCTTCCTCTAAATGTTTATTTTAAAATTTAACTGGATGTCATTCAAAAGAAAAGTGTGTTGAATGCACATTTACAATTATGTGATGTGATCATCACAGGTATTAACTCAGTGTTACCAGTTAGTAGATACAGTAGGTAGTGGATTCTATGGTAGGGTGTCAAATAAAGACCTACACAAATATTTGGTATAACAGTTTACCAAATGACAGAGGCACTTTTATTGCAGTATTTAGAAAGAGATGAAGATGATAATAATCATATATAAAGGTGTTAATCAACCTATAAATACAACTGCAATATGACTTTATTCCTTTTGAACAGATATTGCTATGTCTTGTCTGTTTTATGTATAGCCAATCAAATATGTGCTATAGAATAAATTTATAAATATTATGTAATATATTATGTCTGAATATTTATATGAATGTTTGACTTACAGTTAAATAAAGTGGGATAAATTTATTTGGACAAATTATGAAAGCCAAAGATTTTATTTTTATTTACTTATTCTAGAATATACTGGTATTTTCCTTATTTTAACATTTATTTCTTGTAGACTCAGGCATGTTTGTTTCTTCTATGATCTTTAGGAATTATGTGAATTATCAAAGTCTACCATTTAAAACTGCATAAAATGCCACCACACTGAATTGGAGGTGAAGTTTATTTTTGTTTTATTTTATGGAGGGAGGACAGATTAAGATAAGGATAGAAAAAATAAATGAATATGAATTCTATCAGTTGATTTCAGTTCTAATGTCATAGTCTTTTGAGAAGGGGTAGGAAGACCGGAGGCAATGGTCCTCTTTATCCACCCCAAATAAGCTGAGCAATCATCTCCTCTTGGCCGGTCCCGGCTGCACAGAAAAGCAGTGTGTGATTTTCAATTTACAGTCACCTTGCAATGTTCAGTGGGAGAACACAATTCTTATGGATCAAAATCAGTTCTTCCAGTGGTTATGACTTTTTTGTGTATAATTCAATTTGTTATCCACTTGACCTTATCTTTTGAACACAATATGATTTGCTTTTATATACTCCAGATGTGAAAAGTGGAGCCCACTGGATCACTAAATTTCATCTCATAATCCTCCTTATTATTCTGCATATGATTATTCTTTAATAGTGAAAGAACCACACATAAGTCAGGCTTCTGGGAGTGGGTGTAGTGTCCTTTAGAAACACAATTTGTTTATTTTTGAAGCAGAGGGAGGGAGACAGAGAATGAGACAGAGAGAGAGTCAGAGACCACCCAACCATTCACTCCCCAAATGCCACTGATGGTCAGGGATGGGCCACACTATCTGGGAGGTGGAAACTCAACTCAGGTCCCTCATGTAGATGACATAGACTGAACTGCATGAGGCATTGTGGCTGCCTTCCAAGATGCACATTAGCAGGAAGCTGGAAGAGGGAATGGGGCTGGGACTCAAACCCTGGCACTCTGCCCAACCCATGTCTTACTTCTTAGAGCAAATGCCTGCTGCTCTGTGTTCTTTAAAACCCTGCCATTTTGCCGGTGCCGCAGCTCACTAGACTAATCCTCCGCCTTGTGGCGCTGGCACACCGGGTTCTAGTTCCGGTCGGGGCGCCACATTCTGTCCCGGTTGCCCCTCTTCCAGGCCAGCTCTCTGCTGTGGCCAGGGAGTGCAGTGCAGGATGGCCCAAGTGCTTGGGCCCTGCACTCCATGGGAGACCAGGAGAAGCACTTGGCTCCTGGCTTCAGATCAGCACGGTGCGCTGACCGCAGTGCGCCGGCTGCGGCGGCCATTGGGGGGTGAACCAACGGCAAAGGAAGACCTTTCTCTCTGTCTCTCTCTCTCACTGTCCACTCTGTCTGTTAAGAAAAAAAAAAACAAACCTGCCATTTTGCAGGGCACTCCTGCCAATACACACACACACACACACACCTTTTGTTTCACTATTTTGTTCTATTACATTGTGACCTCTACGTTTTTTACAGAATGAACTAATTTCATACATCCCTGATTTCTCGGTGCATTATTGCAATATTTCCTCTCTCCTTTTCTAAAAGACCTTCCCTAATAGAATCTCCTATCATGTTTTGCAAGTCTCTTTTCAAGTACATTAAGATGACTTGAGATGATGCAAACTAATGTTATTGATATTTTGTTCACAAAGGGCTGCATTGTTTACTACTGATTTTCTTTGAAGAAATAAATGGTGCATGAGTTCAAATGCAAAATTTTGATTGTCAAAGAAAGCATGATATTTACCTTTTAAAATGTGCTCCATTTCAAATGGCCTCTACAGTATGAGTGATTTTCTGTAAATCACTGTACCATTATGTTCCAGGCAGCCTGGTTGAAGGCAATTAGCTTTAATTCTCATTGAGAAATCCATTGAGAGCAGGTCAGTGGATAATGAATGTGAATCAAAAAATCTTCAGAACATTCATTTTTAAACAATACTACACAATAACCAGTTGTTTCTGTCCTGATCTCCTCTGGACCAGGACAACACTGGGACCCAGGAAACTTGGCACTGACTCCACAGCACTAGGTAATGTCAGTCAAGTCTCCATGAATGGTATTGCTACTTCAATTTTTACTCTCGTTACGCACATATAGACTCTTCTTCTTCATTAATTTCATTTGGATCTTATAAAAGCCGACCAGATTTAAATCAAGTAATTTAAAAAATGTGTTTGAAATATAAATGCTTGCAATCATTCGTGAGACATGCATGGCACATCTGGAACTTGAACAGTATGGAACATTGCCTTTTAGGGGAAATGAGAGAGTGAAGTGGAATTGATGGTACAGTTTTTTGCCTTAAAATAATATTAATTTTATTTTATGGGTTCCTGTGAGGGAAAATACTGGTAAAGATCTCCTTTTAAGGGCTCAAAAGAAAGCTGGTTATTCTATCAGAATCAATTTCAGTATTTCTTAAGAATCCTTCCCATAAAGCATATGTGGCAAATTTTGTTTTACAAACACTGATGAGTGGATTCAACCACTTTAATATAATTGATCAGTTAGAATAGGGACTTACTTACATTTTGTAGTTATGTAATGGGACACAATTAAACCGGATATAAAAATAAGAAAAAAATATATACAATAAAGATTAAGATTTCTCATTCTAATACTTTTTTTTTTTTTTTTTTTTACAATTTCGTGATGGCAAGCAAGTTTTTCATGCCACAGCTGTGTCTGTAGTAGTCTCTTTCCTCTACCTGAACTCAGGAGCATGGTGGTGGGAGGCAGTTTGTGATCTTGGCAGCAAGGATTAACAGGAAAGGGAGTTTAGAGGCTAAAGCGGATGAAGAAAGCTTTGGTGTCTATTCGAGCAACTACCTCTCGGAGGCACACTTGGCAGGTCAGTTGCTTTCAATGAAGATGTAATTTCTCCATTTAGGAAGATATTACGTACCCTCCATAGATACATCTAGGAAGATGAATAGACAATGAGCGACCCTAGGATCCTGAGTTCCAGATTCTGCTTTAAGGAGATTAATTAGAAAACCAGACCAGAGGCTTACATTGTGGCACAGATGTAAGCTGCTGCCTATCATTCTAGCATCCAATTTGAGTACTGGTTCCTGATTTGGTTGCTCCACTTCCAATTCATCTCCCTACTAAGGCACCTGGGAAAGAAGCAGAAGATGGCCCAAATGCTTGGGCCACTGCAACCCTCGTGGGAGACACAGATGAAGCTCCTGACCACTTCATGCTGTCCCTGTCCTGGCTCTTGCAGCCAGTTGGAGAGTGAACCCATGGATGGAAGGGCTCTCTCCTCTCTCTCTCTCTCTCTCTCTCTCTCTCTCTCTCTCTTTCAAGTAAACAAATACATCTTAGAAAAAACTCAGAATATATAGGATATGAGCTCATTGCTAGGTGGTATAGAAACTCCAGGGTTCTTAAGAATTATGCGAAGTGCTTGTTATCAACATCTTTCCTTCATGCTGCTTCAGAAATTATGGTTCAGCAAATATATTTTAGAACCCTTGAAATGGTAATTTTTAAAATTCAACTTTATTTTTTGAACAATCTGTGTTTATGGAAAACTTGCGAAGATAGTGCAGGGTTCCTGTATTTCTCATATCACCGGAGCTGAGTTTTAGCAAACACATGTGATTCCAAGGCATGTGCTATGACCTTACATTCTGCTGTGGAGGAAGCAGACTGGGTAATATTTGGATTTCAGGCTGAGATTGCTTTTCTGAATACAGCCATATCTGGACCATCTGACAAAATTTAATAGGGACGGGCCGGCGCCACGGCTCAATAGGCTAATCCTCTGCCTGCGACGCCGGCACGCCGGGTTCTAGTCCTGGTCGGGGTGCCAGATTCTGTCCCGGTTGCCCCTCTTCCAGGCCAGCTCTCTGCTGTGGCCAGGGAGTGCAGTGGAGGATGGCCCAAGTGCTTGGGCCCTGCACTCCATGGGAGACCAGGAGAAGCACCTGGCTCCTGGTTTCAGATCAGCGTGGTGCGCCAGCTACAGCGCTACAGCGTGCTGTCTGTAGAGCCATTGGAGGGTGAACCAATGGCAAAGGAAGACCTCTCTCTCTCACTGTCCACTCTGCCTGTCAAAAAAAAAAAAATTAATAGGGATAGCAGGCTACAGCGGGAGGAATCATAAAGAAGATGGAGATCATTTTCCAAGGCTGATTTTGGGATTAAATTTGAGAAACTCAGGCTGTAGATGCATTCCTCTTCAAATCAAAGCAGGCCTCGCTTGAGGCTTCATGGGAAAATTCTATACATTTAAGTAAAATGAACCATAAGAAAACAAAGAGTTAGGACTTTATTTAGTATATTGGACTGGGTACTTGATATATCTCATGGATAGCCTCATCTATAGACTGCTTTGATGTAGTGATAATACTTTTTTATTGAGTCCTATAATTAGGAAGCTTCTATTATTATGAAATGACATGGAATCTTCAAAGTGCAAATGATGTCCAATTCTCTTGTCTTCAAAGTAGTTTGTTTCAGTCTACAGGTAAAATAATCCTTTTAAAATGGATGTTGGGGATCCAACGGTAGCAAAGAAATGTGGTCTAGAATTATGTGATGATAGTTATTTTTTAAAAGGATATTGAACAAGTACTTCTGAACATGTAATTCAGAAAATGGTTTCATAGTTTATAGAGCAGTCTAGTGTTTAAATGAATGTATCATAGAGATGAATGTTATAGTGAAAGGATTGATAGATTCTGACAATGCAACAACAGCTGAATTAATGTGTGTGAAGTGTCAGAATTAATGATAAACATTAATAAATCTTCACATAGTTGAATTAGCAATGGCATAAAACAATCTTTTTTTTTTTAAACATTTATTTATTTATTTTTTTGACAGGCAGAGTGGACAATGAGAGAGAGAGACAGAGAGAAAGGTCTTCCTTTGCCGTTGGTTCACCCTCCAATGGCCGCCGCGGCCGGCGCGCTGCAGCCGGCACACCGCGCTGATCCGATGGCAGGAGCCAGGAGCCAGGTGCTTTTCCTGGTCTCCCATGGGGTGCAGGGCCCAAGCACCTGGGCCATCCTCCACTGCACTCCCTGGCCACAGCAGAGGGCTGGCCTGGAAGAGGGGCAACCGGGACAGAATCCGGCGCCCCGACCGGGACTAGAACCCGGTGTGCCGGCGCCGCTAGGCGGAGGATTAGCCTAGTGAGCCGCGGCACCGGCCACAATCTTTTGATTTTTTTGCAAAACTCATTTAACCAGGTATATATAGTATTTTCCTGTACCTAATATGCATACTTAATTTCAAGCCAGAGCCACTTATTCAAGATTATCAAAGATGCCACTTATTTTGCTTATCCTTATAGTCATAAGACAATTTTCCTTTGTGTGACTTCTTAAAAATTTCACAAATTTCATGATAAAAGCTAATATTTATAAGTTAAAATTTTTGAAAATTATTTGAGTGCTCATAAGGTATTAAAATGTATTGAATATGCCATTGTTCCTATCACTTGGTTCAATTGTAGGACCGTATGCCTTACACAGTGCCGGCAGTCTATATTTCATTCAGGGCTTACATTGTATATTGGTTTTTGAGTGCTTCCAAAGCAAGGGTACTTTGGATTATTCTTGTGTTAAATTAATTCTTACAATGAATGAAAAGAAGGTGATGTCAAAAATAAGGCATACCTCTCATTGCTTTTAGCACTTTAGTGAATTACTTTGAATCAAAAGAAGATAGTGTTGCTGAGATATTATTTGACTCAAAATTGATGGATCTGGTCCATGGATGGAAGGAAAAGTGACCTTGAAAATGTTCTGGAAAAGTTCAGAGAATCATAAGGCAAACATTTTCCTGTGGCCTTATTGTTGGAACATAGACATGTACAGAAAGACCAAATCATGGCTGGGATCCTACACTGCAGGAATTTTGATCATCACTATTTATATATTCTGCCACCTGTTGGATTCCAGCCTTTATTGAAATACATACTCCCTTAAAATGAGTCAGACCATTGCTTTTCACTCTGGGTTATTTGTCAGATCTTACTGTTTTGGTTCTTTTATCTTCCAGCATTTCTTTCCTATGCTTTTTTTACTATGGTAAAACTTACTTGGGAACCCATATGATATTGTTAGAGGTAATGGAAAATATTTTATGCACACATGCATTTGAAGAAAATATGCACACAACCAAGAGGATCACTATTATCCAACATCTAGAGAAAAAAATAAATATTACTAAACAAAGTTGCTTCATCCATTGGAGTCTAAATAACATTGTCCTTAGATGTGAAGTGACTTTGTATGTAACTATTTTAAGCATTCTAATTCTCAACACAACCTTTGCAAAAAGAGACTTAATTTTTACTTTAGTTAATATTATTATGGAAATTATAAGTCATACACTAGGCTGGAGAGAAAAGAATAATCAATATAGTCCTGGCTTATACTGTTCTCATGACTGAGCTGTAGTAAGAGATAATTAATTGATCATTTAGTTCCAGACTGAACAAATGAACACTGAATATCTAATAATGCATTATAGTTTTTTCTAAGAGTTTTCAATACAACATCTTCTCATTTATCTTCTATAAATTCTATATGAAAGTCATTATTGTGCTCTGCTTCTGCTGGGAAAAATGAAAGTGAGTAAAGAGAAGTGAGCTGCTACTCACGATGTGGACACACGGTGAATCATTCTGCATCCAGGTCTGGTCTGAGGCCCTTTCATTCTCGGTCTCATTCTTTTTCTGCAGCTCCAAAGAAGGAGAGGCAGATGCTCCTGAGAAACCAAGAGATGGAGCAGGAAGAAGACGGAGATGGATGGGAATCCTTGGAGACCATAAAAGACAGAGCCAGACTTACCATGCCAGATCTCTTTTCCCAAGAATGAGATAGTTGAGAGAGGATGCAAATTCTTGTGATCAAGGACTCTAAACGTCTCCTCTGACAGCAACTGGAGCTGATGGTTGTTTGAAGAGATTTGGGTATAAGTCAAATTTGGCAAATATAATAGGGTGATCTTGTCCTCTGACATAAGAGTGTCTAAACAATGAATTATTCTTCAGATTACCAAGGTATCTGGTTTTGGCTAATAGTGGTAGGTGCCAGTAAGTCAGATTTGTTATTTTTGTTACCATTTGTTTAATTTTAATGAGGGAAATGATTTTCTGTTAAGTGAGAGTTTTTCCACTTAGTTAATAATAGCTTTAATAGGTCAGAGACCATGTAAACTGTGGAAAAATTCTTTGTATGCCCCACCTCTTCATTGGAACCCTTTTTCCAATTTTCCCCCATGAGATTTAAAGATCAAATGCTTGACTTTTTGGATGCTTAGTTTGTTTCTAAGTTTAGAAAATTTGAATTTTATTGAGTCATAAAAAACATAGTGGATCATCTGGAAAAGGGAAACATGTTTTCTTTTTCTTGCCTTGATTTCTGTTGATTTGGATATAAGAAATTCTTGGGATTGTATTTTGGGAAATGTCCTTAAAAGGCTTCTGTCTCTTGACAATCCCTGGGAAGTTGTCTTTAAGCTGGATGACCATCTCTCACAGTGAATTCACCATGCACTGAAGGAAGCAGACTCGGGTCCGATGAGGTGGGTTTCAATCCCAGCCCTGCCCCCTATTGTGTCTCATTATGTTGTTGTTATGATTTGATAACATCATACATAAACATTATTTGGAATAGGATGTTACATAGTAACAGCCAAGCAAGGATAACTTGTATGTCCCAAGCCCACTCATTTTATCTCTGAATTGATACACATTCAATATTTAAACTATATCTTTAACTTAAAATACAATTTTGCACATTTTTCTTGTGACAGGCTAGCTAGTAAATATTTCTACCTTTGCAAGCCACTGAGGCTATGTTCAAATAAAAGCATATTTATAAAAGTAGGTGATGGTCCAGACTTGGTCCATAGGTGAAATGAAGCAGACCTCTGATTTGGAAGATTTCAATTCTGATATAAATATGTAATTCACACTTGAAGCATTCCTTGAACTCTACTTTAAATAAGTGTTCCTTATAGAAGGAAATTATGAACCCTAGAGCCCCTTGACAATTGATCCATTTGGTCCACTGGCCAAGGGATGACTGCCCACACAGCAGTGTAGCAATGCCATTTACAAAATCACTATTAATCAGAGAGAAAATGTGAAAAGAAATATCAAGTCTGAGTTCATGACAATAATACTAGCCTACCCAAAGAATATGTTGAGGAAAAACGTTGTAGACAGCTTTTAAATGAAGATATTACATTTGCTCTGTTATATTATCATTTTGAAGTATGAACAGCATACATATTTATATGATGTATTAAGACCTTGTCTGTCAGTATGTTACAAGAAAATGTTAGTATAGGTTCACAGAAATTTGATTAAAATAATATTTCATGTAAATAGGAGATTTAAATAGAGCATACAATGATTTGGAATTTAAATTTAAAATATTAAATACTTGGACATTTTTTGAAAGAATAATAGCAACTAGATGTTATAGTTTAAAAGTATGCAAAAACATCAGAAAAGATATGTAATTAGTTAATAAGTACTCAATAAATTTTTATTTCTTTATTTTTGAAGATTTATTTTATTTATTTGAAAGGCACAGTTAGAGAGAGACATAGAGATAGACAGATCTTCCATCAGCTAATTCACTCCCCAAATGGCTGCAGTGCCCAGGGCTGGGCCAGACCCAAACCAGGAGCCAGGAACTTATTCCAGGTCTTCAACATGGGAGGGAGGCCCCAACATTTGCACCATCTGCTGCTAGTTTCCTAGGTGCACTAGCAGGGACCTGGATTGAAGTGGAGCAGCTGAGACCCAAACCTGTACCCATATGAGATGCCAGTCCTGCAGGTGGTGGCCCAACCCACTACACCACAGTGCTGGCCCCTCAACTTTAATAAATTTTTAAAATTTATTTATTTAAAATATTTTTATTTTTGAGTGGCAGAGATAGAAAGAGACAGATCTTTAATTTGTTGGTTCACTCTCCAAATGCCTACATCAGGCCTGGCTGAAGCAAGGAGCCAAGAACTCATTCTTGCCTTCCCACATGTCTAGCGGGGATCCAATTACTTGGGACATTCTTCCATTGCTTTCCTGGGCATATTAGCAGGAATATGGATTGGAAGAAGAGCAGCAGGGCTGTGAAGGGGCATTCCAATATGACGTGCCAGTGTCTCAGGTGATGGCTTTAATCCCCTGTACCAACAACACCAGTCCCAGTGTTCAGGATCTGTGTTAGGCTGCCCCATCCGTGGGGGTGGGGGTATTCATAGGGACAATTAGTCCTATTTAATAATATTCAGCATATGATTCTCAAAAAAGTGATTGTACAGTTGACCACTAACATTTCCAACCAGATCCTGTTTTAAGGGAGGATTTCTCATTTCTTTTCACCCTTGTTAGTAACTCAATTATGACCTAGCATGTAGTATTAAGGGCATAGTAGTGAATTGTGTAGAATACTCTATGACACTTTTCGGCTTAGCTAAGGTTGAGCAAGAGGGGATATTACACTCAAAGAAAGCTCAATTCTTTCAGGCTCTGGGAAATGTCATGAAAGAGAAAGAAGAAAGAAATAGGGAACTGAATCAACGAGACAGATGCCCAGTGTGCACTTGTCTGAATCTTGATGGAGATAAGCAATGCATGTTTTGCAAAATTAGGAGAAAAATAGCATCACCTCTGTCTCCTCTCTGGAACTCTGTAAAGAATGCAAATTTCACTATGTCGGTATGGGATGTAATGCAGGAGGAGGCTGGGCAGAAGGAGGAGTTCAGGGTTAGCTCTGCTGAGCCCAGTAGTTAGTGTTTGTTCATGTCACTGAGCCATTAGGCTTGGGCCAGAGCCACATTGGCAGACGGGGATGACTGCAGCCAACACGGAGTGGGCCACTGGGCTAGGTGCTGAGCACAAGGAAGGATTATAAACTTAAGTGTCTGAAACCAGTGGCTTCAGGTGGAGAGGAACATTGTGCCTGGAAAGAAGTATTTTGGGGGAGAAAAAGATGAACATATATTATTTTTTAAAAAAGCATCATTATCAGATTATAGCAGAGTCTGGCTCTATGGTGCAGCAGGTGAAGCTGCTGCTTGAGACACTGGCATCCCATAGCAGAGTGTGTGTTCAAGTCCTGGCTGCTCCACTTCCTATCCACCTTCCTGCTAATGCAGTGGAGAGTCCAGAGTCCAATTACTTGGGCTCCTGAGGAGTTCCTGACTCTTGCCTTCAGCCTGGCCCAGACATGATTGTTGTGGTCATTTGGGAAGTGAACCAGCAGATGGAAGTTTCTCTCTCTCTCTCTTTCTCTCTCTCTGTGTGTGTGTGTGTGTGTCCCTCTCTGTGTAACTCTGCCTTTTAAATAAAAAGAAAATTGCAGGAACCTCCACAGCCAATGGGCATGTGATATCAACCACACTAGTCCAGGATCAATTCTTGCTCATTGTGTCTCCCAGTGGCTCATAGACACACATCTTCCAGTACTCCCTGTCTCATTCCATTCATACTACTATGACCAAATGCCAGAGTCTGGATAACGTACAAACAGGAACTTATTTCTTATGGTTCCAGAAGCTGGGAATCCTAGAAGAAAACACTGATAACTGGAGTGTCTGCTGATGGCATGGACTGTGCTGCTAGGATGGTGTCCTGTAGCTCCTTCCTCACATGCAGAAGGGGTCACAGAGGCAAAGCTCTCCCTTGCACCTCCTTTACATGGTCTGTAATGCAATTCAACACCTCCTAAACGCCCCACAGCCCACTATTGTCACAGTGGTGATTGAGTTTCCACGTAGGAATTTGGGGAAAGCACATTTCAGATCATCACACTCCAGAGGTCACTGCTGGGGAGGAGGGAGATGTAAGGTGAATTTTATTAGAGATTGACTATCCAGACTGAGTACAGATGGAAGGTATTTTTACAATTATCACAGTGGTTTAACTTCAAACAAAATTAGGTGTTCAGATAGGTCTCCCCACCTCAGTAACTGATCCAGGCTTTGATGGAAGACAAGGCTAATTATAAGGAAATCTGACACACATGAGTTGTAGTGATATTTTTGTGGCTGTTTCCTGGTCAGTTTGTAATTTGTAAATATCTTGATGGAATCTCGTATCGAAGATGGCACAATAGATCCCCCCACATTTCATATTTTCAAATCTAAACCTTCTACATGGTAATTTTCAGAAGTGGAGTTTCAGAAAGCAATTAGGTCACAAGAATGGAAGTCATGAGAATGGAGCCCCCATGAATGCAATAAGTTCCTTTGTAAGTGGGTCTTTCTGAAGTCTTTATTTTGTTTTCTTTAATTTTTAAATTAGTTTTAGATTCAGTATGGTTCAGAGACACAATTCTAAGACTATAATGATATTCCCTTCTCCCTCCCTTTCTTCTCTTCTCTTCTCTTCCTTTCCTCCCTTCCTTTCCTTTCTTTCCATTTCCTTTTCCCTTCCTCCCATCTTCCCTTGCTTCCTCCCACCCTCCCTCTCTCTTCTTTCCTTCCTCCCCTTCCTCCCTCCCTCCCTCCTTCCTTCCTTCCTTCCTTCCTTCCTTCTTTCCTTCCTTATTTCCTTCTCCTTTTTTTTTTCTTTCCACAAGGGTTTACAAGAAGTCTTCTGCCTTACACCCAGAGGGACCCTTGCTAGAACAATACCATGATGTCACCCTGATCTTACATTCCAGCCTCCAGAACTGTGAGCACCAAATGACTGTTGTTTTTCCACCAACATCAGGTCTGTGGTAATTTATTGGAGCCCCAAGCTGCCCAAGACTAGACCTAAAATTAAGCTCCAATATTCTAGCTCCTTGTCTCAAGCACTTCACAAAACTCAAAGATTAAAGAGTAGGTTTGGGGCTGGCATTGTGGAGGAGCAGGTTAAACCACCAACTACAGTGCTGGCATCCCATATGGGCAGCATGTCCCTTTCATGTCGTGGCTGCCCCACTTCCCATAAAGCTACTTTTTAAAAAACTTTATTTATTTGAAAGTCAAAGTTACAGAAGCAAAAGGCAGAGAGAGGAGAGAGAGAGAGAGGTCTTCCATCCACTGGCTCACTCCCCAAATGGCCACGATGGCTGCAGCTGATCTGAAGCCAGGAGCCTGGAACTTCTTCGAAGTCCCCCAGTTGGGTGCAGGGGCCCAGGGACTTGGGCCATCTTCCACTGCTTTCCTTGGCCCTAACAGAATGCTGGATCAGAAGTGGAGCAGCCGGGACTTGAACTGGCACCCATATGGTATGCTAGCATTACAGGTGGAAGCTTTATCCACTACACCACAGTGCCAGCCTCACAGCTACCTTATAATGGGCTTGGAAAAGCAGCAGAATGTGACCCAAGTCCCTGGCTTCTGCACCCATGTAGGAGACCCAGGTGAAACTCCTGGCTCCAGGCTTTAGCCTGGCCCAGCCCTGGTCATTGTGGACGTTTGGAGAGTAAACCAGCAGATGGAAGAGGTCTCTCTCTCTCTCTGTGTAACTCTGACTTTCAAATAAATCTTTAAAGTAATAGTGGACATTTATTATAGGGTTGAAGTGTTTAAGACATAATGAAATTAGAAATGTGTAAACATAAATGAATCTGCATAACAGTAACTCTGCTAGAGTTTAAATTTAGAAGGTACAATGAGTAAAGGAAAGAAAAGTAATGTGACATCAATATAAATGTCAAAGTGTTTGGAATCACTGAACACAACCCTGTCTGAGATTACTAATTACAGGCTGTATTATGTTGGTAAATTGTTTTCTTAATCTAGAAAGCAATAATTACATTATCTACATAATGGAGTTATGAGAATTCCAACACATCAGATATACATGATATATATATCTGTGGACACCAATGGCGGAATTTATGCACCAGCCCTGGAACGTGAGGTGAGCTGAACCTCAATAGCCCGAGACACCGGCGGGAAAGTGGAAGGAGGAGCCTAGAGGGAATGAGGCTTGTAGCCCCATGGGGGAAAGTTCACCAGGCTAACTAGAGGAGAGAGGAAAAAAAAGGGACCATTATGAACACGAGTTTCTCTCTCTCTGCTCACCTCTCAAAGGCGAGCAAGAAAAAGAGCAGGTGCCATTTTGATCATACGTAAAAGCTGCGTGAACTCAGGGCTGTGCCCACCCACAGCCAAGCAGAAAAACCTGACTCTGGGGGCGGGTGTGTGTGTGACATAATAGGAGATTAGGACCTAGTGAATGTGTGGAGCTAATGAACTGAGACTGTGAAAAAAGAGACGGTGGGTGAGAGAACTCACGGAGTTCACGTGAGTACTCTCCAGAGACACTACAATTCGGTAACCTTGGCAACCCTCTGAGAGACTACAGGAGAATTGAGCCCACTCTGAGGGCAGCACAGATTCCCTGTGTGGTCCTTGGAAAAGAGCAGGTGAATGCTATACCCACAGGAGTCAGAGATTGGAAGCTGACTACCTTCAATTCCACTCAGCTGTGCAGAATTACTTCCCTTCTGAATCAAAAAAAGAAAGAAAGAGAGAAAGAGAGATTTACCACACCTAACCTGGGAATGTCACCTTTGGCATACCCTTAACCCCGAGGAAACAAACAGAGCTCTCTGGCCACACCCATTTCAAGCCTCTAAGGCTCCATCAAAATCAGGCAGTCCACTTAATACAGTCATAGTATAACAAGAAAAAACACCACAGCAAGGGAAGACGAATCCAAAGAATATCTCCACAATGCCAAGCAACAAACGCAAAAACCAAGGAAACAAGAACAAGGAAGACATTATGACACCCCCAAATGAACAAGACACCCCAAGCCAAGATTATGAAGATGATGAGATGGAAGAAATGCAAGATACAGATTTCAAAAATTTATAAGAATATTTAGAAGTTTTCAAAAGCAAATGCTTGAGCTACATAAATCCTGATTGGACAGGATAGAAAATCTCTCATGAAAATGAAATCTTAAGGAGGAATAAAAATGAAATGAAGAAACTAGTAGAACAGGAAAGTGTGATAGGGAAGAGAAATCAAAATGAAATGAAGAGCTCAATAGATCAAATGACAAACACATTAGAGAGCCTTAAAAACAGGGTCAGTGAAACAGAAGAGAGAATATCAGACTTAAAAGACAGAGCACAGGAAAGTATACAGTCAAACCAAAGAAAAGAAGAGGAAGTTAGAAATCTAAAAAATGTTGTTGGGAATCTACAGGATACTATTAAAAAAACCAACATTCGGGTTCTAGGAGTTCCTGAAGGCATGGAGAGAGAGAAAGGATTAGAAGGCCTTTTTAGTGAGATACTTGCAGAGAACTTCCCGGGTTTGGAGAAGGACAGAGACATCCTAGTACAGGAAGCTCATAGAACCCCTAATAAACATGACCAAAAGAGATCCTAACCACGACACGTTGTAATCAAACTCACCACAGTGAAACACAAAGAAAAGATTCTCTCAAAGAAAAGATTACTCTCAGAGAATCTCCAATTAGACTCACAGCAGACTTCTCATCAGAAACCCTACAGGCTAGAAGGGAATTGCGAGACATAGCCCAGGTACTAAGAGAGAAAAGTGCCAGCCCAGAATATTATATCCTGCAAAGCTCTCATTTGTGAATGAAGGTGAAATAAAGACCTTTCATAGCAAACAGAAATTGAAAGAATTTGTTGCCACTCATCCAACCCTGCAAAAGGTGCTTAAAGATGTGTTGCACACAGAAACACAGAAACACGGTCATCAATATGAAAAAAGGTAAAGGAAGGAAACCTCACAGCAAAAGATCACAGGAAGTTCAAAGCATATATTAGAAAATATCTTTGGGAAATGACAGGGCAAAGTTACTACTTATCAATAGTCACATTGAACATTAATGGCCTGAACTCTCCAGTTAAAAGACACAGATTGGCTGATTGGTTTAAGGAACAAAACCCATCTATTTGCTGCTTACAAGAAACACATCTTGCTGGCACCGCGGCTCAATAGGCTAATCCTCCGCCTGTGGCGCCAGCACCCCAGGTTATAGTCCTGGTCGGGGAGCCGGATTCTGTCCCGGTTGCCCCTCTTCTAGGCCAGCTCTCTGCTGTGGTCCAGGAGTGTAGTGGAGATGGCCCAAGTCCTTGGGCCCTGCACCTCATGAGAGACCAGGATAAGCACCCGGCTCCTGCCTTCAGATCAGCGTGGTGCGCTGGCCGCAGCCCGCTGACTGTGGCGGCCATTGAAGGGTGATGCAATCATAAAAGGAGGACCTTTCTCTCTGTCTCTCTATCTGTCCACTCTGCCTGTCAAAAAAAAAAAAAAAAGAAATAAAAGAAACACATCTTTCCAACAAATATGCAGGCAGACTGAAAGCGAAAAGCTAGAAAAAGATATACCAAGCCAACAGAAATGAAAAAAGAGCGGGCGTAGCCGTCTTAATATCAGACAAAATAAACTTTAACACAAAACTGTTAAGAGAGACAAAGAGGGGCACTATACAATGATTAAGGGATCAATTCAACAGGAAGATATAACGATTATCAATGTATATGCACTTAATTACAGGGCACTTGTTTATTTAAAAGATTTGTTGAGGGACTTAAAGGGAGACTTAGACTCCAATACAATAGTACTGGGGTCTTCAATACTCCACTCTCAGAAATAGACAGATCAACTAGACAGAAGATCCACAAGAATAAAGTAGATTCAAATGAAACTACAATCGAAATGGATCTAACAGATATCTACAGAACTTTTCATCCTACACAGAAAGCATTTACATTCTTCTCAGCAGTATATGGAACCTTCTCTAGGATTGACCACATACTAGGCCATAAAGCAAGTCTCAGCAAATTCAAAAGAATTAGAATCATACCATACAGCTTCTCAGATCATAGGGGAATGAAGTTGGAAATTAGCAACTCAAGAATCCCTAGAGCATATGCAAACACATGGAGATTGAACAACATGCTTCTGAATGAACAATGGGTCATAGAAGAAATCAAAAGAGAAATCAAAAACTTTCTGGAAGTAAATGAGGATAACAACACAACATACCAAAACTTATGGGATTCAGCAAAAGCAGTGTTAAGAGGAAAATTTATAGCAATAGGTGCCTACATCAAGAAATTGGAAAGGCACCAAATAAATGAGCTTTCAATGCATCTCAAGGATCCAGAAAATTTGCAGCAAACCAGACCCAAATCTGGTAGGAGAAGAGAAATAATTAAAATCAGGGAAGAAATCAATAGGGTTGAATCAAAAAAAATTGCAAAAAATCAACAAAACGAGTAGGTTGTTTTTTGAGAAAATAAACAAAATTGACACCCCATTGGCCCAACTAACTAAAAAAAGAAAAGACCCAAATCAATAAAATCAGAGATGAAAAAGGAAACGTAACAACAGATACCACAGAAATAAAAAGAATCATCAGAAATTACTACAAGGACTTGTATGCCAGCTGTGGGGAGCAACTCGGACTGGACTGTTACTGGAATTAAGACTTATTCTATGCATCTGCTCTCCCACAATATGGCGCTGGGAAAGGAGCAAACAGCTTCTACACAGCTGCCTCCAGTTCAACCAATAAACTGTAGGACCTGCTCCTGATTGGAGGAGAGCAGCGTACTTGGCGTGTGGGTAGCAAAGTTGGGATTGGTGGAAGAGGACTATAAAGGAGGAGAGAGACAACATGCACCAGGAACATCTATCTGAAGGAACATCTGAGCAGCCCCCGAGAGAGCCGGCCGGTGGTGTGCCACTCCCCCGGGGAAGTGGGGAAAGTGGCAGAGGGAACCGCCCTTCCACGGAGGTGGAAGGGACGGTAGCCAACCCGGGAAGAACCAGCAGCAAACCCAGGGAGGGCCGAGCAGACGAAAGAACAGCACAGGGTCCTGTGTCGTTCCTCCACGAAGACGGGGAGCAACACCAGCAAACAGGGAAATCTATCATAAATGGATAGATTCCTGTACACAGGCAATCTACCTAAATTGAACCAGGAAGACATAGAAAACCTAAACAAACCCATAACTGAGACAGAAATTGAAACAGTAATAAAGGCCCACCCAACAAAGAAAAGCCCAGGACCACATGGATTCATTGCTGAATTCGATCAGACATTTAAAGAAGAACTAACTCCAATTCTTCTCAAACTATTCAGAACAATCGAAAAAGAGGGAATCCTTCCAAATTCTTTTTTTGAAGCCAGCATCACCTTAATTCCTAAGCCAGAAAAAGATGCAGCATTGAAAGAGAATTACAGACCAATATCCCTGATGAACATAGATGCAAAAATCCTCAATTAAATTCTGGCCAATAGAATGCAACAACATATCAGAAAGATCATGCACCCAGACCAAGTGGGATTTATCCCTGGTATGGAGAGATTGTTCAATGTGTGCAAAACAATCAATGTGACACACACCACATTAACAGACTGCAGAAGAAAAACCATATGATTATCTCAATAGAAGCCGAGAAAGCATTTGATAAAATACAACACCCTTTCATGATGAAAACTCTAAGCAAACTGGGTTTGGAAGGAACATTCCTCAATACAATCAAAGCAATCTATGAAAAACCCACAGCCAACATCCTATTGAATGGGGAAAAGTTGGAAGCATTTCCACTGAGATCTGGTACCAGACAGGGATGCCCACTCTCACCACTGCTATTCAATATAGTTCTGGAGGTTCTAGCCAGAGCTATTAGGCAAGAAAAAGAAATTAAAGGGATACAAATTGGGAAGGAAGAACTCAAACTATCCCTCTTTGCAGATGACATGATTCTGTATTTAGGGGACCCAAAGAACTCTACTAAGAGACTATTGGAACTCATAGAAGAGTTTGGCAAAGTAGCAGGGTATAAAATCAATGCACAAAAATCAACAGCCTTTGTATACACAGGCAATGTCACGGCTGAGGAAGAACTTCTAAGATCAATCCCATTCACAATAGCTACAAAAACAATCAAATACCTTGGAACAAACTTAGCCAAGGATGTCAAATATCTCTACAATGAGAATTACAAAATCTTAAAGAAAGAAATCGAAGAGGATACCAAAAAATGGAAAAAACTTCCATGCTCATGGTTTGGAAGAATCAATATCATCAAAATGTCCATTCTCCCAAAAGCAATTTATAAGTTCAATGCAATACCAATCAAAACACCAAAGACATTCTTTTCAGATCTGGAAAAAATGATGCTGAAATTTATATGGAGAAACAGAAGACCTCGAATAGCTAAAGCAATCTTGTACAACAAAAACAAAGCCAGAGGCATCACAATGACAGATTTCAAGACATACTACTGGGCAGTTGTTATCAAAAACATCAGGGTACAGTACAGAAACAGATGGATAGACCAATGGAACAGAATAGAAACACCAGAAATCAAAACAAACATCTACAGCCAACCTATATTTGATCAAGGATCCAAAACCAATCCCTGGAGTAAGGACAGTCTATTCAATAAATGGTGCTGGGAAAACTGGATTTCCATGTGTAGAAGCATGAATCAAGACCCCTACCTTACCCCTTACACAAAAATACACACAGCATGGATTAAAGACCTAAATCTATGACCTTACACCATCAAATTATTAGAGAACATTTGAGAAATCCTGCAAGATATATTTACCAGCAAGGACTTCTTGGAAAACACCCCAGGAGCACAGGCAGTCAAAGCCAATATTAATATTTGGGATTGCATCAAATTGAGAAGTTAGGTACTGCAGAAGAAACACTCAGAAAAGTAAAGAGGCAACCGACAGAATGGGAAAAAATAATTGCAAACTATGCAAGAGATAAAGGGTTGATAACCAGATTCTACAAAGAAATCAAGAAAATCCACAAGATGAAAACATACAACCCACTTAAGAGATGGGCCAAGGACCTCAACAGACATTTTTCAAAAGAGGAAATCCAAATGGCCAACAAGCACATGAAAAAATGTTTAAGATCACTAGCAATCAGGGAAATGCAAATCAAAACCACAATGAGGTTTTACCTCACCCCAGTTAGAATGGCTCACATTCAGAAATCTACCAACAATAGATGCTGGTGAGGACGTGGGGAAAAAGGGACACTAACCCACTGTTGGTGGGAATGCAAACTGGTTAAGCCACTATGGAAGTCAGTCTGGAGATTCCTCAGTAACCTGAATATAACCCTCCCATACAACCCAGACATCTCATTCCTTGGAATTTACCCAAAGGAAATTAAATTGGCAAACACAAAAGCTGTCTGCACCTTAATGTTTACTGCAGCTCAATTCACAATATCTAAGACCTGGAACCAACCCAAATGCCCATCAACAATAGACTGGGTAAAGAAATTATGGGACATGTACTCTATAGAATACTATACAGCAGTCAAAAACAATGAAACCCAGTCATTTGCAACAAAATGGAGGAATCTGGAAAACATCATGCTGAGTGAATTAAGCCAGTCCCAAAGGGACAAATATCATATGTTCTCCCTGATCGTTGACAACTAACCTACCACAAAAAAAGAAACCTTTTGAAGTGAAAGGGACACTATGAGAAACAGTGACTTGATCAGCCCTTCTTCTGACTGTTTATGTACAATTTAATGCTTTATCCCTTTTAGTATTTTTTTTCTAGTTAATACTATTGGTTGAACTCTGTAATTGACACTCATTTATTCTTAGGTGTTGAAATTTAACTGAAAAGTGATCCCTGTTAAATAAAAGAGTGGGAATAAGAGAGGGAGGATATGTACAATTTGGGACATGCTCAAGCTGACTTGCCCCAAATGATGGAGTTAGAAATGTGCCAGAGGATTCCAATACAATCCCATCAAGGTGGCCTGTACCAATGCCATCTCACTAGTCCAAGTGATCAATTTCAGTTCACAATTGATCACACTGATAAGTCTAAGAGTCAAAGGGATCACACAAATAAGACTAGTGTCTGCTAATACTATCTGATAGAATAAAAAAGGGAGAGAATGATCCAATAAGGGAAGTGGGATACACAGCAGACCCATAGAATGGCAGATGTCCTAAACAGCACTCTGGCCTCAGAGTCAACCCTTAAGGCACTTGGATCTGGCTGTCTAGCCCATGAGAGTATTTTAGGCATAGAAAGCCAATACACTATGTTTATAAATAATTTTTAAATAATGAACATAATCTTTATGAATGAGAAAGGAAGTCTTTTTCCTCTACTTTCTCTCCTGATATAATTACATCAAAGCAAGTTTAAAAAAAAAAAAAAAAGAGGTGATGCCAAATCATTTGGGTCACTCTTTTGGCTGTATAGATTGGGACTTTTCTTTTTTTTAAAAAACTTTTCTTTAATGAATATGAATTTCCTAAGTACAGCTTATGGATTACAATGGCTTCCCCCCATAATGTCCCTCCCACCTGCAACCCTCCCCTTTCCTACTCCCTCTCCCCTTCCATTCACATCAAGATTCATTTTCGATTCTCTTTATATACAGAAGATCAGTTTAGCATACATTAAGTAAAGATTTCAACAGTTTGCTCCCACACAGAAACATAAAGTGAAAAATACTGTTTGAGTACTAGTTATAGCATTAGATCTCAATGTACAGCACACTAAGGACAAAGATCCTACATGAGGAGTAAGTGCACAGTGACTCCTGTTGTTGACTTAACAAATTGACACTCTTGTTTATGGCATCAGTAATCACCCTAGGCTCTTGTCAGAGCTGCCAAGGCTATGGAAGCCCCCTGAGTTCACTGACTCTGATCATATTTAGGCAAGGCCATGGTCAAAGTAGAAGTTCTCTCCTCCCTTCAGAGAAAGGTACCTCCTTCTTTGATGACCCATTCTTTCCACTGGGATCTCACTCACAGAGATCTTTCATTTAGTTGTTGTTTTTTTTTTTTTTTTCCCCCAGAGTGTCTTGGCTTTCCATGCCTAAATACTCTCATGGGCTTTTCAGCCAGATCCACATGCCTTAAGGGCTGATTATGAGGCCAGAGTTCTGTTTAGGACATCTTCCATTCTATGGGTTTGCTGTGTATCTCACTTCCCATGTTGGATCATTCTCTCCCTTTTTTTATTTTATCAGTTAGTATTTGCAGACACTATTTTTGTTTATGTGATCCCTTTGGTTCTTAGTCCTATCATTATGATCAATTGTGAACAGAAATTGATCACTGGGACTAGTGAGATGGCATTGGTACATGCTACCTTGATGGGATTGAATTGGAATCCTCTGGTGTGTTTCTAACTCTACCATTTGAGGTAAGTCAGCTTGAGCATGTCCTGAATTGCACATCTCTTCCCTCTCTTATTGCCACTCTTACATTTAATAGTGATCACTTTTCAGTTAAGTTTCAGCACTTAAGAAGAATTGTGTATTGATTACAGTATTCAACCAAAAGTATTAAGTAGAACAAACAAACAAAAAAATACTAAGAGGGATAACATATCAAGTTGCTCATCAACAGTCAGGGTGAGGGCTAATCAAGTCACCATTTCTCCTAGTGTTCATTTCAGTTTAACAGGTTTCCTTTTTGGTGCTCAGTTAGTTGTCACCTATCAAGGAGAACAAGTGGTATTTGATTGGGACTTTTCTTAGAAAAAGGTATATTGGTGTGTCCAGAAAATGAATAAAAAAGTAAAACCAAAATATCTCAAATGCTTTTGCACTTACAAATTAATAAGTCACAGAGTGAGCCATTTACCTTAAAAAGATTCTAGGCCAACTTGATAAATAGTTCATGCTACACAACATTATCAACACTTATTAAGTAACTTATTAATGCTTTCTCAAGATTCATTTTAAGGTTAGACAAGCACCAAATTCCCTAAATTTTAGAATTAATTGGCCTGGATTATGGAAAACTGACACTTGCTATTTTCCAATCTTTTATGAAGTATGTATATTATTTGGTATAGTATGTAGCTGGGTATTGTAAGTGACAATATAATATAAAAAATTCCATTATCATCCCATTTTCTAGAGTTATAGCTCTAGGTAACATTTCTAATTTTCTAGTTCTTTTACAAAACTTACATTTGATGCAGCATAATATATATTAAATCTTTTGTGAAATTATACAGTCAATTTGAATATGTCCTTAAGCAGAATTAGTATAAAGGAGGAAGAGTCAAAAGAACTAGACATGCACTTATATGAGCATAGAACAGTTTTGGAAGAAATTATGAAACACCATTTATATTTAACTCTACCAGATATTTATAATTGCAGAAATGATCTCAATATTGCTTTAATCATCCAGCATAAATGTTAATAGTTCTATAATATTTGAACATCACCCTTTTATCATCCCTTAGACTTATACTTTAAAAATAGATTTTAATTAAATATACTTCATTAAGCAAATACCATTTTATTCTCTTATTCTTTGTATATTGTCTTTGAGTTCTGAGACTTTGCTGCAATTCTTTTATGGTTTTCAGTCATTTGATTATTTAATACACACAATTATATCATCTATGAATAAAGGTAATATTACCTCTTACTTCTCAGGTTTTATCACTTCTATTTCTTTTTCTTGGCCTTGAGCACAAGGTTGAATAGAAGTTATACAAGTGAGTAATCTTGACTACTTAAGAAATCTTGCGTTCTTTGAAAACATCCAATTGGTTTTAAGTGGATCTTCCTACTTTAAAAATTCCTAGACTTCATTTGCTAAATGTTCTATCATAATTTGAATATTCATATGATAGAATTTTGCATAATTTTCTTTCTATTATTTCACTTTCAGATCACTGTTATGCCAGCTTTACAAATTGTGCTACAAAGCGGTATATTTTACTGCTGTTTTCTCTGAAAGATTTTTAAAGAATTCTTCATTCATTGTAAGGATTTACAGGCTGAACTATCTGAACATGGAGTGTACTTTCTGAGATAAGATTAAATTATTCTATTTAATAAATAAGAATCTACTCAAAATTTTAAAATTTCATCCTTTGGAAGTTTGGGAATTTCTGTATTCTCTGTATTTTTTTCTTAGAATTTTTTTCTTCTCATTGAAATTTTCGAATTTGCTCACAGAAATTTTGTTTGCAATAATATCTCATGAATTATAATATCTTTAGGACCTCTAACACTGCCCTTTTCCCATTCACAATATTTTATAATTTTCCTTTTTTTTCTCTTGATCCTTCATACAAGCAGCTTTACAATTTTATTTTATTATTGTTTCTTACTGTTTTGTGTATTTCTTCCTCTTTCTCATTTTTTAAACAAATATTTTAAGGTGCATGTTTTATAATTTTTAAAAATATATTTTTATTTATTTAATAGATTTTTTTTTTAATTTGAAAGGGAGAGAGAGAGAGAGAGAGCAGGAGAGAAAAAGATCTTTCATCTACTACCTCAGTTCCCAAATACCTGAAACATCAGGGTTGTTTCAAGTCGAAGCTGGGAGACCAGAACCCAATCCTTGTCTCACACACAGGTGGCATGAACCAAACCACCTGCTGTTTCCCAGAGTGTAGGAGAGCAGGAAACTGGAATGTGAAATAGAGCTGGGACTTAGGCACTCTTATATGAGGTAACAGTGTCCCAAGCGACATCTTAACCACTATGACAAACATGCACCCACTGTTGCTGTGGATTCGTCCTGAGATCCATGGCGGACAGTCTGCACCCCACAAATGTCTTGTTATCACAGTTTCACCTATATTCCACAAATGTGGATTATATGATACATTAAAAAAAGGTTCACTGTGTTCTGTTTTGGTGAATGACTTAGAACTGTTGCTTTTTTCCCAAATATTTGGGCCTTTTGGGTCATCTTACTTATCAGTTTCTTTTTTTATTTTATTGTGCAAGAGTTGGATGTATGTTAATACTTGCTGCATGAACATGCAAATAGCTAGTGCATGTAAATATTCCAAGAAGACAAGAAAATTTTCATTCTGAAATTTGTGGGTGATTTTCATTCTGAAATTTGTGGGTGACATATGTCATGTGCATCTACGTGGTGAAGTCATTTAAACTTGTCAGATCTTCTGCCTCTATGGTTCTTGCTTCATCAGTTATTGCAAAACATGTTATTTAACCCTTATTAAGGTTGTACATTTAGTTACATGTGGGGAGCAACCCGGACTAGACTAAGTTACTGGAATTAAGACTTATTCTATGCATCTGCTCTCCCACAATATGGCGCTGAGAGGGGAGAAACAGCTTCTACTCAGCTGCCTCCAGTTCAACCAATAAACTGTAGGACCCGCTCCTGATTGGAGGAGAGCAGCGTACTTGGCGTGTGGGTAGCAGAGTTGGGATTGGTGGAAGAGGACTACAAAGGAGGAGAGAGAGAACATGCACCGGGAACATCTATCCGAATAACACCTGTGCAGCCCCCGAGAGAGCCTGCCGGCAGTGTGCCGCTCCCCCGCGGAAGTGGGGAAAGTGGCTAGGGGGAACCGCCCTTCCACGGAGGTGGAAGGGTCGGTAGCCAACCCGGGAAGAACCAGCAGCAAACCCGGGGAGGGCCGAGCAGACGAAAGAAGAGCGCAGGGTTCAGTGTCGCTCCTCCACGAAGACGGGGAGCGACATAATGGTGCCGTGACTCGGATAGGAAACCTAGGAGGGAAGAAATGGGAAGAAGTGGGAAAATATCAGAGAGAGAGACTAGCAAAGAGCCTAGGGAAAAGCTGGACAGAAAAGGTGCTGGAAGAAGCTATCAAAAGCCTAGGCATAGACTCAGATACGGACTACGGGGGGAAGCTGGGAGAAATCTCTAAGGTCGAAAGCGAAAGTGAAAGCTAGAACAAACAGACTCGGATACGGACTGTGGGGAGAAGCCAGGAGAAATGAGGGAGGAATATTGTTGGAAGAAAACTTAGGGAAACATACCGGGTAGAGAAAAATGTTAGGGAAATTGAAGCTGCGGGGGCAGGCCGAGGTGGAAACGTAAGCTATGTTGGAATTCTTCAAGTCAGCCCGGGGAACAAAAGGTGAAAAGCTAAAACTAGAGGTGGACGCGTAAGCCAGGTTGGAATCCGTCAGATTAGCCCGGGGAGCAAAAGACGGGAAGCCAAACCATGAGGCAGAAGCGTGGGCTAGGTTGAATTCGCCAGGTTAGCCCGGGGAACTTGGATTGAATGCCGGTGGCGGAAACGTGAGCGAGGCTGTGTGATTCGCGGAAGCCGCCGCGTGCAGAGAGAGCACAGGGCGTGAATAGATAGGGAACGTGAGGCTAGTGCGAGGCCGTGGTGCGGGCGCGAAGGGGCGCGGAGACCGCGGAGTGCGCGCGTGAAGCCGGGAAGCCACGCAGATGAGAGAAGCGCGGGCTGAAGCGGCTCTGAGCCGGGAAGCCGCAGAGAAGCAGCCTTGGGGCGGGCGCCGGGATGCCGCAGGGATAAGAGAAACAGAAGTATAGAAGTAAAATGAGACAAATAGGAATGCTGGCAGATAGAAGTAAAATGGGAGAAATAGGAATGCCCGGAGATAGAGAAATAGAGAAAAATAAGGCCTCCCCACAACACGGCAATGAGAAGGCTTGGATTCGGTCTGCCTGATTAGTAAGACGATAAGCACCTGTGGGCGGCTGCAGGTCACCGAAGACAGGCACGTTATCAACACCAATAAGTCTCCCCACAATATGGCAATGAGAAGGCTTGGATTCGGTTTGCCTGATTGGTAGGGCTTGTAAGCACCTGCAGGCAGTTCTAGCAGAGCAGAGCATGCACTGCAGGGCACCGAACACAGGCACACATCAGCGCCTAAAAACCTCCTTACAACATGGCGAAGAGAGGACCTGGATTCGGTTTGCCTTATTGGTAGGGCTTGTAAGAACCTGTGGGCAACTCCAGCAAGCAGAGCAGAGTGTGTGCTGCGGGGCACCGAAGACAGGTGCGTATCAACACCAAAAAATAAAAAGAAAGGGGGATCTATGGGGAGCAACCTGGACTAGACTAAGTTACTGGAATTAAGACTTATTCTATGCATCTGCTCTCCCACAATATGGCGCTGAGAGGGGAGAAACAGCTTCTACACAGCTGCCTCCAGTTCAACCAATAAACTGTAGGACCCGCTCCTGATTGGAGGAGAGCAGCGTACTCGGCGTGTGGGTAGCAGAGTTGGGATTGGTGGAAGAGGACTATAAAGGAGGAGAGAGACAACATGCACCGGGAACATCTATCCGAATAACACCTGTGCAGCCCCCGAGAGAGCCGGCTGGCAGTGTGCCGCTCCCCCGCGGAAGTGGGGAAAGTGGCCAGGGGGAACCACCCTTCCACGGAGGTGGAAGGGTCGGTAGCCAACCCGGGAAGAACCAGCAGCAAACCCGGGGAGGGCCGAGCAGACAAAAGAACAGCGCAGGGTTCAGTGTCGCTCCTCCACGAAGACGGGGAGCGACAGTTACATATCCTTTTTGCTTTCTTAAATCTTAGTGTATATATTTTAGGACATATTAGATGCTTACGATATCAGAGTATGTATGTTTTCCTGGTAAATTGGTCTCCAAATCAATAAGGCTCTATTCTCCTTTATTTCTATTAAAGACTCTTGCTTTAAATTCAATTCTGTTCTATTGGTTATTTTTATTAAGCTTTTCTTTTAGAGTCATGGTTTGCAATCTTGCTTCCTTAAATTTTGTAATCCTTTTTTAAAGAAGGATAAAACTGAGTATTTTTTTTAAATTCAGTCTGTAAATAGTTGTATTTTAATTGGAGTGCTTAGTCCATTTGTGTGTGTTTGAGTTTATATCTATCATTATCATTTTACAATTTCTTACTGAATGTGTGGCTTGTTCTATGCTGCTTTTTTACTCCTTTCTTGACATTCTTTAGAATCAATTTTGATTTGTGGTTTGTTATTACATTTTCATCTTTTTTCCTTGTTATTTATGTATGCTATAACTATTTGAAATAAATATGAAAATAAACATTTCAATATGCAGCACAAAATTATTAGCCATATTACAGACAACACTAGAATGTTAGGAGCATGCTGAGTACTAGAGTGGTCCTTCGACAGCTGAAGCATAACTTGGGCCCTTTCAGATCTGCACAACTCTCATCCTCTTGCTGTAGACCAATTGCATCAGATTCTACAGTTTTACGAGAATCCCAGGTGTGTTGTATGTACATTAAATTTGTGAAGCGTTGCACATTAACTCCAATTATCCCCCTCCTGTTTTTTTCTGTTATTGTGGCTATGTAATTTAATCCTAAAATATGTTTAAACTCTATAAGACTTAATTGTGTTTTATTAGCACATAGAATGACTCACCTATTTTCCAGATATTTAATCACATATTAAGCCCTTTGGTGTAGGTCTTTTCTCACCCTTTTCCTTCTTGCTCCCTTCTTCTCTCTCTTTAATTTCCCTCTCCCCTCTTCCCTCCCTCCCACCCTTACTTCCTTTTTTATTTTCATGGTGACATCTGGAATAATTTTCTTTATACTAGAAGAATTCCTTTAAATATCCATTATTCAATATCAGCTCATGTTTAATTCTCCCATTTTTGTTTTAAAAATTCAGTTATGTGTTTGGAAATATACAGTGATTTTATATAAAAATCTAGTTAATTTTGACCAAAGTATCTAGCACAATGTTTTTGCCATTATTCGTGCCCTGTGTATTTAATGAATAAATACTTTATTTTATAAAATTCTTAATTGATTTGCAATTAGGATAAAATCCAATTGACAAGGCAATGGGATGATTTTCTTATTAGAAAAAATTGAGATTTGGTGACCACTATAAAAATATTATTTACTTATTTATACCTTACTGGCTGTATACATTATTTGTGTAAATCCTAATTTATATTGCTTGCCATAGTTTTTATGGAGATCACACATGTTAAATAATAGACTATATGAAATTTCAAATCTTTATCGAAACAAACACATATGTAAATGGAATCTTTGTGTGCGTTAAGATTTCAGATAAGGTTAAATACTATAATGGAATGTGCTCACATTTGATTATAGTTGAACCCAAATAATATCAGCAAATAAGACTGAGATAGGTACAAACAATGATATGCACACACCATAGTTGAAAAACAGTGATTGATATCTGTGGCTACAGAAGCATTGTTATATGTGTACTGTGCGGAAGGCATCTACATTAAACTGTTTCAAATATTGCTGAAAATTAAAGAACATTGCAATTGGCAATAACTAGGTTTCTGTTTCAAGCATGTGCCATTTGTATCATTTTAGTACTTTTCCTGTTCTCAGTGATAGCTGTCAGTGCTCAGTAAAAAGTAACAAACAAACAAAAACCCTTAACATCTGTTCCTGTTCAGCTGGAACTGTTTTGATACATTTTGGATTACAACCTTTAAAATGGGACGAAAGGAAACCAGAAAACGAACAATTAGCTCTGAAGCTAATTTTTGTTAGTCATTTTAGTCTGTAGCTATCTCAAGTACCCATAAATCAGCATATGATATTTATTTTGATTTTCTTCATTTGTTTTTAAAAAATTTCACTGTGTATATTTAAGGTATACTACAGGATTTCATGGGGCACTTACAGGTAGCTGAAAATTTACCATGGTGAAGCAAATCGACATATCAGCCATTCACAGCATCACACATTATTTTTCATGTATGTCGTGGCAAGAAGAGCTAAAGTTTACCTATTTTACCTGAATCTCAAGTACACAACAATGATATCACCCATGGTCCTGATGGTCCTGATATCACCTTTGGATTTCTTGACTTGCTCCTCCTGCATACCTACTACTTTGTATCTTCTGACATGCTTACATATGTATCCTCACTTCCTCCCCACCCCACCCTTCTTCCTCTCTGCTACCCACTTTCTTTTTTAAGATGCCACATGTAAGTGAGGTCATGAAGGTTTTTTTTTTTTTTTTTTTTTTTTTTTTTTTTTTTTTTTTCCCTTTGTGTGTCTTGCCTATTTCACCCAGTACAATGTGCTCTAGGCTTACTCATGCTGTGAAAAATGACAAGATTTCAATCTTTTTGGAGCTGGATAGGATTTCATGGTATAAAAGCCCCACAGTTTCCTTAATAATTCATTTGTCCGTTGGCACCTAATTTGTTTCCATATCTAGGTTACCGTGAATAATATCTGTACATGGAAGTGGAAGCATCTTTATGAAGTGATTACTCCATTTCCTTTGGCTCTAGCCAGAAGAGGGAGTGCTGAGTCATGTAGCACTTCTACTGCAGTTTATTTAGACACTGCCATATTCTTTTTCAAAATTGCTGTACCAATTTATATATCCAGAAGCAGTGGACCAAGTTTTCTTTTGTCCATAGCTTTATTACGTTGGTTGTCTTTTGAAGTTTGGTCAAAGGTATCCTAATGTTCTTGACATGCTGTGTCATAGAGCGTTTAATTGCATTTCTTTGATGATTAATAACATTGAGAATTATTTAACATATAGCATCTGTTGACTTTTTTGTGTCCTTAGAAAAATGTCCATTCTAGTTTTTGGCCCATTTTTAGTTTTTTTTTTTTTTTTTTTTTTTTTTTTTACAACTATTGAGTTGTTTAAGTTCTTTGTAAATTTTATGTATTCACCCCAATCAGATGCATGATTTCCAGATACTTTTGGCTAATCTGAAGGACGTTGTTTATTCTGTACATTTATTGCTTTGCTGTGAAGCAGCTTTGTACTTTGATGTAGTTCTATTTATATTTGCTTTTGCGGCATGAATTTTGACTTAATGTCTAAGCAATCAATGTCCAGGAGAGTTCTTTCTGTAGAAGTTTGTAGTTTCTGGTCTCACGCTTTCATCTTTTATCCATTTTGAGTTAATTTTTGTATATGGTATAAAGTAAGAGAACATTCTTTCTTTTGAACATGGAAATCTGGTTTTCCCAGCACTGTTGAAGGGGTATCTTTTTCTCAATGTGTCCTCTTGGTGTAATTGTCAAATATTAGCTGATTAAAAAAAAAAGTTTGAATTTATTTCTAAGCTCAATATTCTCTTTCTTTTTTTTTTTATTTTTTTTTGACAGGCAGAATGGACAGTGAGAGAGAGAGACAGAGAGAAAGGTCTTCCTTTGCCATTGGTTCACCCTCCAATGGCCGCCGCGGCCGGTGCGCTGATCCGATGGCAGGAGCCAGGAGCCAGGTGCTTCTCCTGGTCTCCCATGGGGTGCAGGGCCCAAGCACCTGGGCCATCCTCCACTGCACTCCCAGGCCACAGCAGAGAGCTGGCCTGGAAGAGGGGCAACCGGAATATTCTCTTTCAATAAGTCTATGTGTCTATTTTTAAAGCCAGGCCATACTGTTTTGATTATGACAGCTTTGCAATATAGTTTTAAATCAGGAAATGTGACACCTATAAATTTTTTTTTTCAAAAATTTATTTTGGGTATTAAGAGTCATTTCTGTTTGCAAGGGGATTTTAAGATTGTCTTTCACTTTTCTGTGAAGAATCATTGCAGTTTTGATAGTGACTGCCATTAAATGTATGTATTTCTTTGGATAGTGTGGACATTTTAAAATATTAATTCTTTCAATATGAATATGGAGTCCTTTTCCATTCACTTGTGCCTTATTAAATTTGTTTTATGATTGTTTTCTTGTGATCAGTGCATAAGTCTTTCACTTCTTTGGTTTAATTTATTCCTAGATATTTTCTATTTGTTTTGACGCTACTGTAACTGGGATTGTTTTCTTGTTCATTTTTTTCCCATTTGGTCATTCTTTTTGTCTTAAAATGATGCTTATTTTGTACATTGAATTTTATATCCTGCAACTTTACTGAATTCATTTGTAAGCCCTAGCAATTTTTTTGTAGAGTCTTTGTATTTTTTATATATAGAAGCATTTAATCTGTAATAGAGATAACTTATTTTTTTTTTAATTTTTGACAGGCAGAGTGGACAGTGAGAGAGAGAGACAGAGAGAGAAAGGTCTTCCTTTGCCGTTGGTTCACTCTCCAATGGCCGCCGCTGCAGCCGGCGCACCGCGCTGATCCGATGGCAGGAGCCAGGAGCCAGGTGCTTTTCCTGGTCTCCCATGGGGTGCAGGGCCCAAGCACCTGGGCCATCCTCCACTGCACTCCCTGGCCACAGCAGAGAGCTGGCCTGGAAGAGGGGCAACTGGGACA
The DNA here is from genome assembly GCF_051225735.1 of Oryctolagus cuniculus. Taxonomy (NCBI): domain Eukaryota; kingdom Metazoa; phylum Chordata; class Mammalia; order Lagomorpha; family Leporidae; genus Oryctolagus; species Oryctolagus cuniculus. The sequence goes on from NC_142874.1 coordinate 133,843,526, forward strand.
GAATCTGGCGCCCTGACCGGGACTAGAACCCGGTGTGCCGGCACCGCAAGGTGGAGGATTAGTCTATTGAGCCGCGGCGCCGGCTTTTTTTTTTTTTTTTTTTTTTTAATTTTTGACAGGCAGAGTGGACAGTGAGAGAGAGAGACAGAGAGAGAAAGGGATTTTTTTTCTTATTTGGCTGCATTTTATGTATTTTTCTTGTTTGATTGCTCTGTTAGTACTTCCATAAGTAGGTTGACTAGCACTGTAGAGTGGGTACTATTTGCTTAAACATATATAAATAAAGAATGTTTTCCCCATTGATTGTAACATTATTTGTGGGTTTTCGTAAATCGCCTTTATTATGTTGTGGAAATTTCCTTCTGTATATTGAGAGATTTTATCAAGGAAGGATTTGTCCTTTGTTGAATGGTTTTTCCACATTGTGATAGCCATGTGGGCTTTTTCTTTCATTCTGTGAATATGATGTGTCACATTGATTGATGTATTTTAAACCAATATTGCATGCTACAAATAAATACTCTTTGATTATGATGAGTAACCATTTTGGTATTTACTTAGAATGTGATTATTCATATTTGTTAAGGATTTTGTTTAGCAATTCTTATCAGAAAATTTTATCTGTAGTTTTCATTTATTGTCTTTGAATTAAATATCAAGAGGATGCTGGCCTCATAAAATGAGTTTGCAGGTATTTGTTTTAGTCCTAATTTCTGAATAGATCAGGAAACATTGACATTGAGTTTTTGGTGTAATTCAATCATGAAGGGCATAGCACATAAAACCACCACTTGTGATGCCAGCATCTCATGCAGGCACTGTTTCCAGTCTCAGATGCTCCATTTCTGATTCAGCTTTCTGCTAATATGCCTGGAAATGCAGCAGAAGATGGCCCAAGTGCCCGGGGCTCTGCCAGCAATGTGGGACTCCTGGATGAAGGCCCTGGCCTCTGAATTCTGTCTGGCACAGCTTTGGTCTTTGTGGCTATTTGGCAAGTGAACCAGTGGTTGGAAGACCTCTCTAACTCTGACTTTCAACTAAATAAAATAAGTCTTAAAAAGAATTCAATCATGAAGCCATCTGGATGTGTGCTTTTCCTAGTTTTGGGAGACTTTTCATTACTTCATCAATCTCTATCTGTTATTCCATTCAAGCTATTTCTGATACAATCTTGATAGATTTTATTTCCTAGGGACTTTATCCCTTTCCTTTAGGTTGTCCATTTTTTGTATATAATTGTTCATCATAATATCTCTTGATTCTTTTTCTTTGTGGGGCATCTATTGTGATTTCCTTACTTTCATTTTTTATTTTATTTGCTTGTGTCATTTCTATTTTCTCTTAAGCATACGAGCTAAAGAATTTTAGATTTTAATTTTTCAAAAAATTAATATGTGTATTAAATATTTGTATAGATTTTTCTGCTTTGTATTTCCTGACTTTTAAAATTTCCTTGTTCCTGCTAATTTGGAGTTTTGTTTGTTTCTTGAAGCAACATTTATATTATATAATATATTATATATAATATACTATATAATGCATAATATATAATATATAGTATTTATATTATAATATAATATAAATATTTATATTATAATATATAATGAAAATAATGAAATAAATATTAATATAATAAATATAACATTTATTTGGGACCTTGCTTCTTTTCTGTTATTTTTGTTAATGTAGGCATTTATTGGTATAAATTCTCCCTTAGAACCAAATTAATTGTATCCATATAGGCTTTGGTATGTTGTATTTCAGTTGTCTTTTGTCTCAAGGTATTTGAAAAGTTTCACTTTGAGTTCTCTTTTACGTATTGTTTTTCATGATCATGTTGTCTAATTTCCATACATTTGTAAAATGTCAAAGATAACTCTTGTTATTAATTTCCATGTTCATACCATTTTGCTGAGGTACAAAACTGGATACAATTTTAAACTTCTTAAATTTACCAAGAATTCTTTTTTTTTTTTCATGATTTACTTAATTATTTTATTTGAAAGGCAGAAGGATAGGTTGAGGGGGAGACATATACACATAGCGGAGAGAGAGAAAGAGAAAGAGAGAGAGAGAGAGTGATAAAGAAATCTCCCACCTGCAGCTTCACTCTACAAATGGCCACAATGGCCAGGACTAGGTGAGACTGAAGCCAGGCACCAGGAACACCACCCTGGTCTCCTGCGTGGGTGGTAGATACCCAACTATCTGGGCCATCTTCTGCCACTACCCAGGCTCATTAGCCGGGAAGTGGGTCAGAAGTGGAGCAGCCAAGACTCAAATTGGCACTCTGATGTGGTACACTGGCATTATAAGCCATGGGTTAACCTGATGTGCCACACGCCAGCTCCAAGTTTGGGGACTTCTTTTGTGGCCTAATATATGTATTATCCTATAGAATGTTCCATGTGCACTGGAAGAAAATGTGGATTCTGCTCCTTTTGGACGGAACATTCTATATATAGCATTTAGGTTATTTGTTCAAAAGTGTAGCTGAAGTTCAGTGCTTTCTTACTAATTTTCTGTGTTGATGATCTATCAATGGTGGAAAAACGGATATTGAACTTCCTTATATGATTGCATTGCAGTTGATTTTGCTCTTCACATCCTTTAATATTGAATCGTGTTTCGAGTCTCCGGCGTTGAGTGCCTATGCTTGCAACTGTATGTCCCTTATCATTAAATATTGATATTCTTTGTCTTGTGGCAGCTTTTTACTTAAAATTCAGTTTTATCTGATATAAGTGTTTTCTTTTTCATGCAATATTCTCTTTCAGCCTTTATATGTTCCTAAACTTAAGTGGCTCTTTGTAGGTAACATACACTTTGACGGTTTTTATCCATTTAGCCATCTGTATCCCTTAATTTGAGACTTACTCCGCTTACATTCAACTTTATTCCTATGGTTTGAATGTGTCCCCAAAAGTATGTGTTGCCTGCCAGAATCCCACATTGGCATTCCAGTTTGAGACCCAGTGCAGCAGTGTGGGAGGTGAGGACCAATGGGAGGTATTCAGAGCCCAAGGAATTCACCTTGTTGAGTAGAATAATGCCAGTTATTGAGGGGCTTTCAGGAGGTGAAATTCTGATCTGCCAGAACTGAGGCAAATACATTTCTGTTCATTTGAAATTACTCACTATGCATTTACATTAACCATTGACTTTTATACTTTCATAACAACACAGTAAACATTATCCTTTCATATCCACGTAATGGACTCTTTTAAATATTAACTTACTGTAGGACAAGCCTAGTAGTAATGGATTCCTTCAGCTTTTGCTGATCTGAGCAAGATTTTATTCCTGTTTCGTATCTGAAGAAACACTTTTCTGGCAAGTGTTGTTGGGTGGAAGCTATTTTTCTTTCATTTCAGCATTTTGAATATATCATCCTGTTTTCATCTGGCCTTCAAGTTTCTTGTTGAAAACTCCACTGAGAGTCTAATAAGAATTCCCTTATATTGACTTGATGCCTTTCTCCTGACACTTCTATAATGCCCCCTCCATCTCTGACTGTGGACATGTTGTTTATAGCGCATCTTGGAGAGGACCTCTTTGGGTTTGTATCTATTTGGAGAGTTTTTAACTTCTTAGATCTGGATGTCCATATATTTCCCAAGATGTGGGATTTTTTCAGAAGTTATTTCATTGAATATGCTTTTGTCCCTCTCTCAGTGTCTTCTTCTTCTGGGATTCACACAATGTAAATGCTTGTTTACTTCATGGTGTCCCATAGGCACCACGGGCTGTCTTTATTCTTTGTCAGTCTTTTATTCTTATTTCCCCTAAGTCATTTTAAAAGACCTGTCTTTAAGTTCACAGAGTATTGTTCTGCTTCATCAGATTCTTTATTTTGCTTTTTATTTCAGTGATTGAATTTTTCAGACCCAATATTTGTATTTTGTTATTTTTAGTGATGCTATCACTTTGAATACCTCAGATTGTGGTTTCCTGATTTCATCGCATGGTCTATTTGTATTCTCTAGTATCTCACTGAGTTTCTTTATGATCACGACTTTGCATTTATTTCAGCCAGTTTCCAACTTTCCATTTCTTTCGAGTCAGTTACTGGAGAATTAGTGTGTTTCTTTGGGAGTTTGAGGTTTCTTTGCACTTTCTCTTTGTGGTGTGTGTCTTCCTATGTTAATATCTCTGCATCTGGTGGTGCATTCTCCTCTTCCAAACTTTACAGGGGCTTTTTAGGGGAGTATTGCCCCTTGCAGATGGGCCTGAAGGTGCTGGTTGGTTAGGGCGCAGGGGCCCTGATTCCACGTGTGTGCACTGCTACAGTCACTGTTTAGCTTCTTCAACATGATCAAACCAGCAAAGACACTGCATGCCTCAGCTGATTGTCTGCTGGAGTATATGACAATGATGGTGACTGTGCATGACTGTAAGACAAGGGCTTCAGTTATCTTTTTGGCCTTGTTTGTCTCCACAGTCAGGCATTATAGCTGAAGGATGTCTCTTGTTGTCAGATCTGACATGGACCCCAGTCAACCACGGGGACACTTGGCTTCAAAACACCATTGTTAGAAACAGACGTGATGCTGGTTACCATGACTTAGGGTATTTGGAACTACTGTAGCACCTGGGAATTGAGATACAGCTTCACTCTCTAAGGCACAGTGGGTGCAGTTCTCCCATTAGCCAGGGGATACTGCTCTGAGATGCACTGCCATAGCTAGATCCATGTGGCTGGGAAGCAGCTGAGCTGCTGAACTTTAGTGGCAGAGTACAGCGTTGGTATGACTCTTAAGAAGAAAGTAGGGCCAGAGCTGTGGAACAGCAGGTTAAAGTCCCGGCCTGCGTTGCCAGTATCCCGTAGGGTACAGGTTCTGTCTCCATTGCTCCACTTCCAATCCACCTCCCTGCTAATGTGCCTGGGAAAGCAGTGGAAGATGGCCTAAATATTTGGGCCCCTAAACTTCCACTTTGTAGACTTGAAAGAAGCTCCTTGGTTTAGATCAGCTCAGCTCTGGCTGTTGTGGCCATTTGGAGAGTGAACAAGCAGATGGAAGACCTCTCTTTCTCTCTGTACCTCCCTCTGTAACTCATTCAAATAAAGCTTAAAAAATGAAGAAAGAATGTTAAATACTTTAGAGCTCTAACCTGAGACCTGGAATCTACGGGACATAGTGGCAGTTTGGGCTCCAGGGATCACATACCATGCAGCAGTTACTCTGGGTCATGTAACTGTGGGCCATGGCAGTAGTTCAGGCTTTGTGGGGCCGGGTGCATCAGTGGCTACAACACATGAATGGCAGGAAACCACTGTAGCTTGGGTCCCAGGAGGAGAAAAGAAGATCAGCAATGAGCCCATTTCCTGGAGAGGGCTGGGCGTATTATCAGCTCATACTGTGGAACCTAGTCCAATTTCAGGCAGGCAGGACACTGTGGCTTTTTTGCATGGAGGGTGAGTTCATGGAGGGTTCAGCTCATCCATGGCTCTGAAGCCCTGGAACAAGAGACATTGTTTGGCTCATGCCCAGAAAGCATGGTTAAATGGGTTGACAACAGCTGCTTCAATGAGCTGGAGACAGACACCTCCGGTGTACCATCCTATCTGTGGCACTGAGAATGAGTGTTAACTGCTGTCATGTGCCAGACTTGCCATCTCTGAAAAATGGAGCATTATGTGAGTGAGAGTTCCAGAGGACATGACTGGTCCAGCGCCCAGGAGATCCTGGGGTCCCTGGGGAGTGATATACTGTCTTGGCTATGGCACTGGGACAGCAGCGGGATGGCATGATTGCACCACTCTGCAGGAGGCCTGAGGCTCCATTGGAGGAATCCACTTCGACCAGTGACAAGAATAGGGAGGGCAATTCAGCTTCTCAGCATTTGGGCAGACTGCAGGTGCACAGCAGGTGATGAGTGCTGCTTTGGTTCCCTCACATACCTTTGCTCATGCTGACTAGGGGGTGGGGTGACAAGAAAAGGTGCCTCACTCCTTCCCCTCTGCTACCTGGCTGCTCTCTGGAGCTCCCAGTAGTCATCTGGTGGAAGTATAGATGGGTACTCTGTGCTTTTTGCTTGGCTTTTTGCTGTTGTTTGTGAAAGGAATAAGCTCGTCAGCCATATTGATTATTATTTATTTATGAAAAACTAATGGAACATCTCTAGTCATAGACAGTTTTTGAAACTTTAAGTATAATTGTTAAATACTATAAATTTAGATTCTAATTGGCCTCAAAAGGCAGTCAAAAATATGTCTTATATGTCTTGCGAAAAGTAAATTCTTCGTATAAACCAAATTTTGCATGTTATTGCTTAAAAGTCCTTACTTTGGTGCTAAAACTAATTAAGAAAAATATGAAAGGTTAAATTGACAGGTCCATTTTTGTTTACATACATTTTTAAATCTGATGAATTAGTTACATTTTTTTTTTCTCAGAACCACGAAAGTCACTGGGTTAGAAATGCGTAGAGTACTCCCAGTTATACTCCCACTTATGAACTCCATACTTCCCTCCTGGTGGTATCATCTCAGTGGTGATACTGAGGATTTGGTGAGCTATCAACTGTTCTCTCTTTTGGATGATGGAAGATCTGGCTATTTTCTTCACCATCACAGTACTGTGTAGTAACATGTATGGAAGCTTAACTTTCTGGAATTATGTAATTACAGAATAAGAATGCATTTGTGAACAGATAATATAAATAAAAATATAAAATCATTAAATATCATTTAGACGTTTTCTTTTTTTATAGTGTTTAAATAGCCTACTAATTATTTTTAAATTTGGGGTAAAGTTGTTCTTCTTCCCCAAACTCATCATGGATTAATATCGTCTCCTAATCAGTCCTGCTTAGGTTTATTGATATCAGCTTTCAATACTTTTATGTGCCAACTGTGTGTCAGACTTTGGATGTGTTTCTTACAAAAAATATCAAAGACTATTTTATCTCCAATTTGAGAAGGAAAGTCAATTTTAAAGAAGTTGCAATATGGCTTTAATCCATCGCTTAGGTAACAATTACTGCATGTCCCTTTTACTCCAAAACACTGAAATTTGAACAACGTTAATTTTGATCTATTGCATTATATATTTGAGTATGTAAAGTGCCAACCTGAATTAATTAAAATAGCCACAGAAATAGTCTTGTAGAAGCAAAGGTAGAATTGGACTCAAATATATTCTCTATGTTGGACTTGGAAATTCAGTACCAATTATAAAAAATGGTCTTATCCTTCCAGACTTTTTTAGTCTTTCTGAAAATAACATAGAAATCTTTCTGCATTCAATGCAGAATTTAAACAATAAAAACTTGCTTCTATTTAGAAAAAGTCTATAAAATGCTGATGTAAACAAAAGTACAATTGATTTTGTCTTTCCATTCAATCTTGCAAAAATTTTAATAGGAAAAATGATGATTTATAAAGCTATTGGATGGCACCATACCCTGGGAAGATTTATGGTTTGTACTTACTTGTAGATGAATTCTTTTATTACTTAAAGCTTTTGCTCTTTTTTTTTTGATTAATTTGTTTTTAGTTGTCTGGGTTGGTGATAAAAGATGGAAACACATTGTCTTCCTTTGTGTGGATCGCTATGTGAGGTAAATGCAGATATCCTATTTAAAGGTATTATTACATTATCTATAGTATAACTTAATTTCCAATTATGATTTTCAATAATATATATATATATATACAGACACAAAAGATACATGAATAAGAATGATCATTTGTTTATTGGCAATGTATATGATAAGAGACATTACAGTAGTATTGAATTATATTGTAATTTGTATTCAGTATAGAAGACCTACGTGTATATGTAGTTACAAATTACAACAAATGAGCAGTGGTAATGAAATAAAAATTACAAATAATCCACGAAGTATGGAGTTAGTCTCCAGACACTGAATTATTTGCTCTATTTTTTGAAATTTAATATTATTGATTATTCAAATTAAGATAAAGATATTGCAAAAACAAAACAACCCATAAAGTTTCTCTTTTCTACTTAAGAGAATACTATAAATGTGTTTAAGATATACTATCACTACTGCTGATATTATCAACTTTAATAATAAACTTAATATCCCTTGAAGGCTTATAATTATTTTATCAATGATATCTCCATCAGTCTTTAAAATTGCTCCTGAAAGCATTTAACATTTTTCTTACTGAGTGAGCATACTAAGTCACAGAGAATTTAAGAAATCTGTGCAACAATCCACAGCTAAAAATTAGGAAGGTCAGGAACCATGTATGTGCATCTTAGTGATACTGAGTTAATGCAATTATTATTATAACACTTGTTTGTCACTGTTGAATCATGGTTAAGGGTATCATGATATAACTCACAGGCAAGATTCTACAATATATTACTCTAAAAATGGCAATTCTGATTCATTAGTAGAGTACATGGGAATCTTCACATTAAATTGTATTATAGAGACACAGTTGATCCTCAAATAAGCCAAGATTGCACAAAGTTGCAAGTGACAAATATAAGCCAGTGTTAGTTGTCTTTTCCTGTATAAAAACCTCAGTGGCTTAAAATAAGACATACTCATTATCTTACAGTTTCTCTGGTTCAGTAGTCCAGTCACAGATATCCTGGATTTTCTGCTCAGAGACTCAGGGTTTGCTCAAAGCAATGACTAAACTGCGTTTTTATCCTCCTTTCCCAAGTTTTTAAAACTGAATTTCAGATGTTGGCAGAACTGAACTTTATTCAGTGTTTGCAGAATTCATTTCCTATGGTTTTATGTCTGAAGGCTCTGGGTTTTTGATGGCTATTGGCTAGAGACCTCCTAAAGGCCTTAGAGGTTTCTTGCCGTTTTTAGTTTGTCTGTAACTCTGTCCTACATGTGCTTTTCCAACATGTTCACGCAGTTCATCAAGACCACAAGGAAAGTCAACCCAGTCTTCCAATATTGACTGATAAATTGTAACAAGGTCACAAGATCACAGTTCCATGACTTTTTTTTTTTTTTTTTTTTTTTTTTTTTGACAGGCAGAGTGGACAGTGAGAGAGAGAGACAGAGAGAAAGGTCTTCCTTTGCCGTTGGTTCACCCTCCAATGGCCGCCGCGGCTGGCACACTGCAGCTGGCGCACCGTGCTGATCCGATGGCAGGAGCCAGGTGCTTCTCCTGGTCTCCCATGGGGTGCAGTGCCCAAGCACTTGGGCTATCCTCCACTGCACTCCCAGGCCACAGCAGAGAGTTGGCCTGGAAGAGGGGCAACCAGGACAGAATCTGGCGCCCCGACCGGTACTAGAACCCGGTGTGCTGGCGCCGCAAGGCAGAGGATTAGCCGCGGTGCCAGCCAAGTTCCATGACTTTTGCCATATGAAGCCACACACTCAAACCTAATCATAAGAATTGAAACCCTTTGATATAAAAGTCTAAATACAAGTTTGCTATCCCATCATTCTTATTCTACCAGTTAGAAGTCACAGGTCCTACCCATAGAAAGGGAGAAATTTAAAATTTCAATAGAGATAACTCTAGATGTGAAAACATGCACCTTTGCCTTTTGCAAGGTTGATTCCAGTTCCTGCAATGTGCACTAGTGACTGAAACTGTCTTCCCAATTAAAGAGTCAGTTCCCCTAGGGTTAGTTTTGAGCTCAGGAATCCTTTTCTTCCCTCCTTCCTTCTTCCTATGGGATTTTCAGTTGTCAAACCTAAGTTCACTCATTGAAACAGCACTGGGTAATTTAGGCAGTGGTGTAACTTCAGTCTGTTGTGTGGACCACGTGTCAGATGTCCTGTATGTGGTCTTCAGCACTGGTATCTCTTTTGTTGCATCTGTTGCTGTCGTAGAAAAATCCTACCATGGTCTTAGTTTTTTTGGCCTAAATTACATCCTATGACAATGTTCTCCTTTCTCAGCCCTGTGCATTGTTTTACTCCTTCTTCTGGCCTCTTTGAGCCATTTGTGAGTCCTCCTGGAGGAGGCAAGGCCAAGGACTCATCAAAGGAGAGCAGCACTTTTAATCGCTCTCCAAACCATTAAGCCCAACAGTTCTTCAGCTCTGGTACCTCTAGAGAAGAATGGACTGGGGGGGTCTCTTTCTTATACCTAGTTGAGACAAACTGAGGGTGGATCATTTCAGAGTAGAACTAGGACAAGTGTGCTACATCATCAGATTTCAGCCTTTTAGCTTCAAATGCACAACTTTATTTCCTTGTAGTCAAAAACACAGAGTTTTGTGATGGCAGCCTTAAGTCTAGCTGTTCCCCAGTCTGGGAAGCACCCCTTCAGGACTGTTTGCCAATAATCATTCAAATTTCTGCTCAAGTGTCACTTCTTACAGAAAGCCTTCTCAAACCATGACCTAGCTATGACCTGCTAGTCACTTCTCACCACTCTAGCTTGTGTTTAATTCGTGAAAGCACATATCTGATGTTTTATGAACAGTTTTCACATTTCTCTTCTACATTATGAGATTAGGAGCCTTATTCTATGTTGTTTTCGTCTCAAAAATGCATCTCAAAGCCCAGCACATGATAGGTAAATAATTGCTTAATGAATGAGTAACATAATTGATCAATACATGTGGTTTTATCTCTTACATAGTTGTGACAATAGCATTTGAAATATGACTGATTCTCAAATATTATTTATCTGGACTACCTCTTAAACTGTTTATAATACTTTATATTATCTCAGTTTTGGCTGACAAATGCAGGTATATTGGATCTATCAAATAAATTATTAAATGTCACAATGATTGACTTTATGATCCAGGAAATACAGGGCTCAAAAAAGAGAATCTCAACATACAAAACAGTTTTATGAAAGCCTACCTGTATATTTTAAAATGAGGTATGTATTAGAAATTTCTTTGTAGCAAATAGTAGAGTGTTGTTTTTCAGTACTATGGGGAAATAAATTTGACTCCAATTAGACAAAGTTCAACAAACAAAGGCTTTTATAATGCTTAGCAAAAAAAGCTAAGTACCTAAATCTAAAAAGTTAGATGATGCTGCATTGCAAAAAGTGTTATAATGAAAGTAGATTATAATTCTGTTTTTAGAAGAAATTACTTAATAAAAAAGTGTTAATAAAGATAAAGAGGATAGATAATCTGAAAATGGAGTGGAGGGAAAATAGCAGAAGGTCAAGAATTATTTGTAATTGCAGAGTGCAACTTGAAACCAAAAGCTACATATAGATTGTGTTTATTTTTCATAAATGTCTTTAAGATTATAATAGAAAGTATTTACATTGATATCAATCTCAGGGGAAATATCCTAACAGTGAAATAGGAAGAAAGAACATACATTAAGGGTGATTTTAGGATAGAACAATATTGTCAGATTATTTGTAAATTTTCTTCTTACATTGTAGACAAGCAAGAAATAAGGATTTCAAGACATTGTCAGTTGACAAAATGCAGACAAAAGCAGAGAGTAATTGGTAAAATTTACCACATGCACACTAGCAGGATCTGTTGATTTTAGTTTCTGTCTTTCCAAGGATTTTTTTGTGCATGCACTTAAGACATCATGCTTTACTAGCCTGTAAGGGAAATGTAACTCACTATGGAAAAACTGAAAATCAACTCCAGTGAATCTACTCAGAAGGAGGAGTCCAATGGGATGTCAGAGCTCTAGTGTTGCATTGTCAAGTTTAAAATCTTTAAACAGTTTGGAAAGAGCTCCTCCAGTGACCTTTGTAAATGACAGTAAAAAGGAAATGACATTGAGAAAACTAATGGGATTAGAAATTTTGTATAAGGCTCGACCATGCCAGTTCAATTTCTTAAGTTTTGGCATACTGCATGTAGCAGCATCTCAATTCTTCACAAAGATTCCTGAAGCCTTGGTTTGATTTTAACTGAATTGAGGATCTAATGCATCCTTATGTTTAAAGGCTGATCCTAACTGGAAGATTAAGAAAGTGGAATAAGGAGAGATGAATAAAAGAAAATATAAATGATATTTGAGCCAAAGGTAGATAGGATGTAATATGCTACTTGACAAGTACTTATTGTTTTTATTGCTCAGTTTGCTGGATGGGCTTTCACACATCTTGGTTTTTCCAATCAAGAGCATTGTCATGTAAGTATCTAAAGCCACAGAAGTGGAAATCTCCCAGGCATCACCTTTCAGAAAATATTAGAATGCACATCTACTAATTTCTTATTAAAGTACGCTCTGGAAGAAATTTATGGATCATCAAATCATCACTCTGGTGAAAGAATTGCCAACTAGAAGCAAATTTATTTGGCATATGTATGAAAAGGTAACACCACTACAGGTGTAGGCAGTTGCTTTCCTTTGCATAATGTGATGAGTCATGCACATGTCTTTACTTAACGCTCTCAGGGGAAGGTAAGTAAGAAGGCAGAGAAGAAATTTCTGTAACAGTGGGCATCTGTCCGTGTCTTGCCCAAATTTACTGACTTCAAACCAGTTTGAAGCAAATTGCCAATGGTGCATTAGTATCGCTCACAACTAGTTCAGTTGGGTTCCAGCCAACATAATTTACATTTTTAAATAGGAAATTTCACATATAGTTTTCCAGACTTGTTGAACCCTAAATAATATCAACTCTCTCTTCAATACTAATACCAAAGTAAAATAAATAGAAGAAAGTTTAAGTAGTTATTGGATTGTTTTAGGACTTTTAATGGTTAACTTTATGAGTTAACTTAGCAAGGCTAAAGTGCCTAGCTGTTTAGTCAAACACCAGTCTAGAATTTTCTGTGAAGATGTACTGTACATGTGATTATCATTTGTGATCAGTTGACTTTAGGTTAAGCAAATTACCCTTGAGAATATAAGTAGGTTCTGTCCAATTAGTTGAAGGTCTTAAGAGAAAAAATAGAGCCTTCTTTGAAAAGAAACAATTGTTCCTGAGAAATAGCACCTGAGAATTCTCTACAGATTTCGGATTCAAAACTACATCTACTCTTGCCTGAATTTCTATACTCCCTGCTTCACCTGTGGATTTTGTACTTTGAATTTACCAGTCCATATAATTTGGTACACAAGTTCATCTCCCTCTCTCACTTTTTGTGAGCGTGTATGTATGAGTGTGAGTGTGTTTGTGTATGAATCTTTCTTTACTGTTTCTGTTTCTTTCCATAATAGGATAGGAACCCGAATAAATTAAAGATCGCTGGCTGAAACAGGGCTCAATGTTTGCCTAAGGAACTATGGGATACATTAACATGGATAAGGGAACCATTTTCTTGCCTATGTATCAGAGGACTATTTTAACTTCCTGTAAGCAGCACTACAAAAATCTGAAACCTAGAGAAAGAAAGTACTTGATTAGACTTCTTACTTTTTTATCATAAAAGCTTTAAAATGTACATGAATGCTAATACTACATAAATGCAAAATTCTTTTGTTAATCAATATGACTTTTTTAATAAATGCTAATGCTAGGGCAATCCAGGAGGGAATTTCAGAATACCATCATTATTCTGTGTTGTTTTCTATTGAAACAAATCATCTATAAAAATTGTCTATAAAATATCTCCAACTAAAACATCACTAGAAACTTGTAAAATATTGGCATTTTAGCTATCTTTTCTAATGAACATTATTAATGAATTAATAAGGTTCTTGAAATATGTTATTGTGCTCACCATTGCATTTCTACTTAATTGCCATTACGAGGAAGAATTTCAGGATATCTTGAGTGCTGACTAGAAAAATATAAAATGAATGATCTATGTCATAATTTTGTCTACTTAAATTGGGAATATGTGCTAGAATAGTGTTGTATGTTATTAAACACTTTTAAATAATGCATACTAAAACAATTTTCACTGGAAACATTATGATAATGCCAAAATTTATATTTCTTAATTTGAGGCCCTAAAAGGGCATGAAAACCCTGTTTACAACAGATGGCAGTATGTGGGAAGTGAGAGGAGTCATTCCTAACGATTTTTTTGATAAACAAATGTGTATAGCACTTCGAAGTTTACAAAACACACCCCACACATTATTTTTTTGTGCATATGTACTTATGATATACAATAAGCTCAGCCTACATATTGTTTTTCATCATGACAATTGCCCCAGAATGGGCGATACTAGATGTGTGGAAATTGGTATTACTAAGATGTTCAGACAAACAACAACACATTTGCCCAGATTTTACTGTTAAAGAAAAGGACTTTGGCATGGCTGTGTAAGCAAATGTGCTGCCATTTCTCCATTTCTTAGAAATGCAGCATGGAGAATAGTTACAGGGAAACTCCAAGCGCAGATAAAGAGCTAAGAAATGTGAATATTTCCTTTCTTTTTTTTTTTTTCATAAGAATTTCTCCAGTGGGTTTTTTTTTCAATTCATTTCATCAGAATACTGTAAAGATAACTACATCTAATGACAATAATAGTAGGAGTCACATGGTACACACTCATAGTCTTATTTCTTTGAAATGGTTCTTACCCTTAGTACATGCATGGAACACTTGTCAATCATTTTGAGGTACTTATACTGGAAGCCAGTGTTATTAGGCTGGATTGTCTTGAATTATTATTGTTCATCATGCTTCTATCAAGACCACCATTTATCTATTCATAAAACATCAATAAACAATGATTAGTTTTCCAAGGGTTGAAATGTTGCCTACATGAAGAGAGTTTTGGATTATGAATGTTTTCCAGTACGACCCTATTCTGCAATTCTTTTCATGCCTTCTTCATTTTCCTATTTAGAGTTTGCTCTATAGTCTTCGAATTCGTCATTTTTCAAGGATCTTTTCACATGTCAAAAATGGTGTGATGGGTCAGACATGCATTGTGCTAGAGTGCGTTAAGTAGCTACTTGGGGTGCCCCCATCTCCTGCCGGAACACCTGGGATCGAGTTCCACCTTTGCTTCTGCTTCCAATCCAGTTTGCTCCTAACATACCTAGGAGGCAGTCAATGATGATTCAAGTGCAGAATCTCTGTCACTAGCTTTGGAGACGCAGGCGGAGTTGCTGGCTTTGGCTTTTGCTTTGTCCCTCTCTGACTGTTGCAGTAATTTGGAAAATGAACCAGCAGATACCAGATCTCTCTCTCTCTCTCTCTCTCTCTCAACACCGCGTTTCAAATAAATGCATAAATAAATAACCACATCTTAAAAAGCAAGGTTACAGTAAGTTTTACTAATCTATTTGGCTTTGTTGAATGCAAGAAAACTAAAGCTTCTTATTTGTACATCAACATGTGTCACACTTTTTCAGATTTAAGTCATTTAATAAACTAATAGAGAGAAGCCAGCATTGCGATGCTGCTGGTCAAGCTGCTTCATGTCTCATAGACAGCCCATATTAAAGTGCTGGTTTGAGTTCTTGCTCAGCTTTTGTTCCAGCTCCCTGTTGATGTACCTGGGAGTATGGTCCACATACGTGGCCAAGGTCACACATGTGGGAGATCTGCATGGAGTTCTGGATTCCCAGTTTTGGCCATTTGTGTAGTAGATGGACAATCTCTGTCATCTTTCCCTCTCTCTCTGTCATTCTGCCTTTCAAATAGTAAATAAATAAATAAGACTGAAAAAAACTAACAGGAAAACTGAAAATATTCATCTTGGCCCACAGCGGCCATGTATTATAGGTAAGCCAAGGAAGATAACTTTATACCCAAGAGAAATTACACTACATTATTAAATCATCTGATGATGGCAAGGCCTATTGCCTTCTGTCATCCACTCTGAACATTATTCGTTATTTACAGACTCAGAAAAATTCTTACTACTCTGGTGGTCCCTCTTATCTCTTTACAGGCTCTCAGGCTTACCACAATGCAGTAGTTGCTATTCTTCACGTATGTCCTTAAGCGGTCACTAAAGAAAATGTGTGCACAGTTTTGTATCCAAACACCCCTTACATTTTTCCTGGGAAACTTTAACAGATTTCTGAGAAGCTGCATCACGTCTCTCCCCCACTGCCTTGAGAGTTAATTGTTTTTCAGGAGAACACTGTAATGTTGTTTATCAGTATATTCAAATACAAATCTTGGCCCGGCATTCTGGTATAGTGGATTAAGCTGCTTTGTGTGACACTGGCACCCCATGCCGGCACTGGTTCTTGTCTCAGCTTCTATACTTCCAATCCAGCTCCCTGCTAATGCACCTGGGAAAGCAGCGGGGGATGACCCAAGGGCATGGGCCTCTTGCCACCCAGATGAGAAACCCAGGTAAAGCTCATGGCTCCTGGCTTCAGACTGTCCTAGCCCTGCTATTGCAGCCATTTGGGGGCTGAACCAGTGGATAAAAGATTCTCTCTCATCTCTCCCTCTCTTTGTAACTCTGCCTTTCAAATAATTAAATATTTAAAAAATATATTATTCAATAAACTAGTAAAAATTACTAATATAGATGATTATCTGTGTGCATTATGTATTGGAAATGTAATGACAAAGACAAGAAGGTACACATAAGGACCATGGAGTAAACCTTTCATCTTAAATTTAAATCTGTTTAGACAAAGAAGCCACATGATTTTTTAAATGGCTTGTAATTACAGAAAAATATAAGAAATAATTAACATTGCACTTTATTCTTTCCAGTATGATATATAAATTTATTTTGATTATGAAATTCTACACTAAAAAGGAACTCCTTTCTAGTACATGTTTTGTTTATATTTAATGAATCATTGCTAAGGCAAATGATTTCTCTACTTCGGAAACACAAAGGTTTTCTACTTTAAGAACACTATATTCAAAACACAGTTAAAATTCTTTAATGCACTATTTAAAAAGTTGTGATTCAGCCTAGAGTATGTACTCTTTTATCTTAGGACACATAAGAAGTAGAATATTATTCTGGTTTCAGACACTTATCTCGTTCTGAGGGAAACATATTCCAAGACAGCATCCACAGGAACAGATAGAGAAAATGGTTTGGAAGCTGGAGCCAATATTTTTTTTTACTTAGGAAATATTATGTTTGAGGATTTATTATCTGTATGTATAGTGCATTGATAAATTAAATGGTTAGTTTGTCAGAATACTGAATTTAAAAAGTCACCTCTTTGTGAAAAAATGTAATATTGAATATAGTTGAATATTTTGGTAATTACATGCATGCTATTTCTAGAATATAAGTGATTTTTAGGCTTATAATTCGGTTTGCAGGAAATATAATAGTAAACTTTTGTTCCATAATCATTCCTGACAGAGTACTTACATTCAGTCACAGTTTAGGGTTTTTTTTTTTAACTTTGAAATGGACAGTTTTTATAATGATGTACCTTACGGAAACAGTGCAAGTATTCCAGGAAAGATACTGCATATAACATTTCATTTTAATATATGCATTTTACAGTGTTCTAATGTTTAAATATTAGAATTGTTGATGTGTATAATTTCATAACAAAGAGAATTTTATTCCATTACAATGAAAGCAAGAGCAATGTATTTCGACAGATTTGTCAACAATGCTTCAGTACGGTATGCATATGGATTTAGGAATAAACCTCAAGGAAATGAGTGCTCAGAAAATTTACTCAGAGTAATTTTCCTTCACAACCTTTCCATTGTAGCAAAGCACTAGTCAAAACCATTATTAAAATCTACTCAGGGCAGGTGGAGTAACCTTTCACTTTCAGCATTGAATGGTTTATCACTTTTAGATCTTTGGAAGACAAAAGAAGTAGGCTATTAATTCTCCCTTACAGTAAGAAGGTTTATTTTAGAACCACTTTCTAACTGGAATTCTCCTCTAAAATAATTCAAGACAGCTAACAATTTTCATATACTATAGTAACACCAAATTTATAATTACTCCTCTATTAAATTATTGTGCACAGAATTTACATCTGAATATCTACTCAAAATATAAAATTCAACTTGATTCTCTCTGAGATGAAGGTTTTTCTTTTGGAGATAGTAAGATGGTTGGAATATGGGATAAGGAGTTAGAAGATAAAGGGGGAAATAGGGTTAGTGATAGAGATACACTTTGCAGAGGAAACTCTAGACTACCTGACAGATATTTGGAAATTGGAATAGTGCCTAAGAGACTTGCTCTGAAAATATTAGCATTTTTGTCTCACAGATTTTTATTTTACAGCCTATGGGGAAATGATGGTGATTTGGGGAAGTGGTTAAAGCCACTAGCTACATGTTACATTGCAATGGGACCTTTGAAACAGCTAGGAAACTGAATGTGGGATTTAAAGCTATGTAGAAGATATTGGGCTTTAGAGGGAGATACCAGGTCAGGAAGAGTCATCTGCTATGCTCTGTGTCTCTGTAATGATACTAAGAGGAGACCTGTGTACTGCATAGCCTGTGTCGCGTGGCATATCCAGAATGCTAATCAGGTAGGTAATGCGAAAGAAAGTGATTCCTGTACTTCCACCTGTAAGAGAGTCTTTCATAATGAAAATTGAGAATTTCCAGGCATTCTGAAGCAATTGGATGTATGATAGAGAATGACAATAAAAAAACAAAAATAAAAGATGCAAAACACATGATTCAAACATTTTTTAGAAATATTTACAAAGAATGTTAAAAATGTTCTTTTATTTTTGACTGACACATAAAAAATGTATGTACTTATGGGCCATCATGTGATGTTTCTCTATGTGCCATGTAATAGCCAATCAGAAAGATGTAGCTGCTCCTTAACACTCTTTCTGGAAAAAAATGTTCTGAATAATTGCTCCTACTTTTAACAGAAACATACAGTACATTATCTTACTGTGAGATAGAACACAACATATAATCACTTATATCTAACTCTACCTAATTATATCTAACTATAACTTACCATAACTTAGTTAATCAGCATTTACCCATTCCTCTTTTCACCCTAGCCTCCCAAGTCTCTGATAACCACTCTTGTATGGTTAGCTTATATTTGATCAAATTTTTAATACTCCAGATATGAGGTGCGATCATGTAGTGCTTGTCTTTATGGCCTGAATTTCACTTAACACTGTGACCTCCAGTTCCAGTTGTTGCAAAAGACAAGATCCTTGTTTATGGTTGGATCATATGGTATATGTCCCACATTTTTAACTCATCCATCATCTGATAGACACTTGGCTTGATTGCTACAATACACGTGAGAATGTAGGTGACTCTTCGGCAGAGTGATTTCACTTCCCTTCAGTACCTACCTAGCAGGGTGATTGCTGGATCATATGGGGATTCTATTTTAGCTTCTTGAGGAATCTCCATTCTGTTTACAACCATGGCTGTTACTAGTTTATATTCCCATCAACAGTTAGCAAATATTCTCTTTTAATGGCATCCTCACCAGTACCTATTACATTTTGCTTTTTTGGTAGTCACCAACCTAATGAATGTAAGGTCATATCTCCTTGTGGTCTTGATTTGCATTCTCTGATGATTAGCAATATTGAGTATCTCTTCATATACCTGCTGGTCATTTGTATGCCTTCCTTTGAAAAATCTCTATGTAAATCTACTTCCAATATTTTAAAAGATTTATTTCTTTATTTGAAAGACAGAGAAAGAGAGAAAGGGAGAGAGAGAGAGAGGAAGAATCTTGCATCCGCTGGTTCATTCCCCAGATGGCAACAATGGTCAAGACTGAGCCAGGCTAAATCCATGAGCCAGGAGCTTCTTCTAGGTCTCCCACGTGGGTGGCAGGGGCCCAAGTACTTGGGCCATCTTTTGTTGCTCTCCCGGGCACATTAGCAGGGATATGGGTAGGAAGTGGAACAGAAGAGACTCAAACCAGAATCTACATGGGAAGCTGGCACTGCAGGCAGAGGCTTAACCTGCTATGCCACAGCACCAGTCCTAAATCCCATTTTTAATTTTTTGTTTTTATTTAATTTTTGATTTCTTCATATATTATGTATTTTAACCTCTTGTAGGATGTATAGCTGGAAATATTTTCTCCTATTTTGTATATTGTTTCTTTATTCTATTGATTTTTATTTGCTGTGCAGTGTATTAAAATCTCATTTTTCTAGTTTTTTCATTTGTTTCCTGTGTTTTGAGGCTCTCTAATGCAAAAAGGAAAAAAAAATCCCTTTCCAACATCTTGAAGTCTTTCCCCTACAGTTTCTTCTAGTAGTTTCAGATTTTCAGGTCTGACATTTATGTCTTCAATCTATTTTGAATTGAATCTATGCTTGATAAGAGATGGGGGTAGGTGATTCTTTGTTTTTTTTTTCTCTGCATGTGGATACCCAGTTTTCCCAGCTCTATTTATTTAAAAGACTATCCATTCTCCAATTTTCTTTCTTTATATCTTTGTCAAAGATCAGTTGTCTGTAAGTGCATGAATTTACCTCTAAGGCAGATCTTGAACAAAACAAGGATGTCCACATTCATCACTTACATTCAACATACTACGTGAAGTCCTGTCCAGAGAAATTAGGCAAGATAAAGAAATAAAGGGCACGGAAGTTAGACTGAAATACAGCAAATTGTAGCTGCTTGCAATGACATGACATTTTGCAAAGAAAGTCCCAAACACTCCACAAAAGAGAGTTTAAATTAATAAGTAAATTCGGCAACATTGCAGGATACAGTTAATGTAAAAATCAGTACTGTTGTTACACACCAATAACAAATTATCTGAAAAAGAAGAAAGCAATCCCATTTCAAAATAGATATGACAAATTAATATCCAGTAATAAATCTATCCCATGAAGTAAAATATCTCTACAATGAAAAGTGCAACACACTGAAAGAAATTGATGAGGACAAAACCAAATGGAACGACATCGCATGGCTATAGATTGGAAGACTGTCTGTAACCAAATCAATTTACAGATTCAAAGAAATGCCTACCAAAATACCAATCACGTTTTTCACAGAATTAGAAAAGATGCTACGAAAATTTGTATGGACTCATACTGGACCTTGAATAGGCCAAGCAATCTTGGAAAAAAACAAAGCCAGAAGCATCTACTTCCTGACTTAAAAGTATCAAAAGTGATAGTAATTAAAATGTCATAATATTAGTATTAAAACAGACATGAGGATCAACAAACAGAATAGTGACTCCAGAAATGCATTTATTTTTAACAGAATTAATATATTCTAAGATAGTCGAGGGAAGCCATATTTAGAAACATAGAAAGGTATCTCTCTATATAAATATATTTATACATTTAAATATTTATGTAAATATACATTGAAAAAGAGATAATACTTCCTAGAGGCTGAAGACAATATGACCAGGTTGAAATCCACATCAAAGTAAAAAAAAATACATTCTAGAAACATCCCAGGGAATAGAGCAAAAACACAAAAACATATATGTAGAAAATGAGAGGCGATAAATGACATAATGGGCCAACCCAAAAAGGCCCTTTTCAGAACACCCCAATTTTTTTGGGAAAATGGATGAAGGTATAACAGAAGAGAATTCAAGGTTGAATCCATATATCTAACTTTTTTGGTTAAAAAAAATTTTTTTATAGGTATCGCTGGAGTATAGTGTGATATTTTGATACTTTATGCAATGTGTAATCAGCATTCCCATAATCTCAAGCATTTATTATTTGTGCTGGGAACATCCAAAATATTTTCTTCTATTTTGAAATATGCAGTCAATTGTTGACTATAATCATCCTACTGTGCTATACACACTAGAACGCATTCATTCTAACTATATTTTTTAAAAACATTGATTAATTTGAAAGAGAGAGAGAGAGAGGAAGAGAGAAGAGAGATCCTCAATCTGCTGGTTCCTCAAATGGCTATAGAGATTAGGGTTGGGCCAGGCCTGAGCTAGGAGACAGGAGCTTCATCCAGGTCTCCCACATGTGCGCAGGGGCCCAAGCACTTCGACCATCTTCCCCTGTTTTCCCCAGCACAGGGAGCTGTGTCAGAAGTGGATCAACCAGAACTTGAACCTGCTCCCCCCAATATGGCATGGCTGTGCTGCAGATGGTGTCTTAACCTGCTCTGCTACCGCACTGGATCCTATCTGACTGTATTCTAGTACCTGTTATCCAGCCTCTATTTTCTCTTTCTGCCACCCTTCCCAGACTCTGTAAACCACTATTCCTCTTTCTACTTCTATGGTATCAAATTTAAAATTCCACATATGATTTAGAACATTATGTTTATGATTGTTAACAGAATAACCAATTTCTTTGAAAACTGAGGTAAGCTAATAACAAGAGATTTCTGAAAACTGAATGCCTATATTCAAGTTTTAAAAATCTACTCAGTGGCCATAATAAAAACATCAAAAAATATACCTACTATCCTTAGTAACATCACAGTGTCAATTCAGAGCATCTAGAATTAAGAAGTTCTAAGTTATTTCAGAGAAACTAACCAAATACAACTAAATTAATTAAGCTAAAATGATTGCTGGAAGGGAACAAAGCAGAGATACAAATGTTGAGGGAGATGCATACATAGAAGTTCCTAGTTGGTTCCTTTGAGTTCAAGTTGTTTAAAATAATAGTATTAAAAGTATTTGACAGGCCTTGGGAATAAAATATTGTTATAATAAAATATTGTAAGATACAGATGAATTGTGCAACCTCAGGAGCATGGTCAAACCAGATTGCTATCAATACATCAGACAAGTGCAAAAAGGACCTTATTTAAATCACAAAACATCTTGTTGTTCATTTAATCTACAGACTTTGGTATGAAAACAAGTTAATGAACTGTGTTAATCTAACATGTCTATTAAGAGAGTTTAGATTTATCTACTAGTAGAAAAATATCAGTCTTTTGTGTCTAGTTTTTCTCATATGGGAACAGTCAAGAAAAACAAATGGTAATTTTAGCACACTTAAATCCAGACACAACATGAAACTGATATCTTTGGTACTGTAACAATATTTTCAAAAATTATAAGGAAAATAATTACTTTACCTGTAATTCACACATGAATAATCTATAAATTAACTCCTAGGATATCATTAAGAAATTCTTAGAACAATAATCTATAAATTATCTCCTTGAATGCTATTAGGATGCTTGAAAACATAGTGGAGTTAGTATTTCCACCTGACACGTGCTGTGTCATAGGGAGCAAGTTTAGAACATGCTCTAGGAAAATCAGAAAATCAAACAAGTGCACTTTGGGGAGCTTAAGCAGAGCTCAGTCATTCTGGATACCAGCAGGTGTGCTGCAGCTGTGGAAGGATGATTACTTCTGGATCTCATTCAGAGAAGCAGTGCAGGGGAAACAAGGCAGTCACGGTCAGGGACGTCAGGACTGTACTGTGAGCACTCAGAGCAGCAAGAGACAGAACTCCGGAGGGGTCTCTGTGGGGAGAGGCTCTGTGTGAAAGGTTAAGGCACTTGAACAAAGACGATGTGATTGTGTGACTTACAATCGGGATGGCAGGGCTCATTTAAGGCTGTGTGAACCTTGCAGCTTGTGCTATGTATGCCAGCGGATCTTTGCCTCAGTTTCTTCATCTGTACAAAATGAATTATTATGAATAAAGCAAGAACAATACATGAGAAATGGGGAGTCGATACAGAAGTGCTGAAGCAAATATTAGAATATAATGTGCAAAAAAAAAGACAATAGAAAACTATTCAGAAGGAGTATTAGTTTTCTAAAATGTGACATGGTTTAAAAAGAATACCAAAAGTTTCCATTTGGTGTGGCTCCTAGGTATAATATCCATTCAGAATGCCAGGGTTCTATTATTTGTCCAATGCATAATACACAAATGTATATATACACTCAGATAAAGATGTGTATAATTCAAACATACAAATTGACATTGAGTATGATTCAAAAATCACAATTGTGTATGTATAATTTACTGGGGTCTCAGTTTGAGAGCAACCCTAAGATAAAGTAAGTGGTTTAAGACCACATGGCAAATGATTATCATCATGGCAATGTGAAAGTAGATGTGTATGGAAGAGAGGTGGTGTTGCTTAGGGTAAAGGGAAACTTTCAAGCACTGATGGAGTTTCAAGAATGCCACTTACAATGTTAAAAACAGTTAATGGAAAATAATGCACACATGAATCCCCATTTAAAGATAGGAAATGTTGAAGATATCAATATCCTCATCATTCCTATCAAGAAGTTAGTAGATACTGCTTCAAATTCTGGCTATCATAGTCTAAAGGCAGTAGAATTTTCTTAAAATCTTCCTCCCAAAGTTGAAAACTCACATTTGTAGCATAACGATGAGATGGAGAACACTGCCAACTTCAAACCACCTGTACACATGCAAATCAGCACCTCCGGCTAGCAGAAAGAGCCCCTGACCCCACATC
Organism: Oryctolagus cuniculus; assembly: GCF_051225735.1. Classification (NCBI taxonomy): domain Eukaryota; kingdom Metazoa; phylum Chordata; class Mammalia; order Lagomorpha; family Leporidae; genus Oryctolagus; species Oryctolagus cuniculus. The sequence continues at coordinate 133,867,648 of NC_142874.1, forward strand.
TAAGTGTCATGGGACACAAGCACCATCTCAGAAAGACAAATCCACACTGAACACTATGTATCGGAACGAACCTGAAGTCTGAGAGAGCAGAATAACAGAATCCAAAGGGTGAGTTTGTAAAGCTGTGGAATCTGGGCTGGATGTTGCCTTCTCTGTGCAGCACGGAGGTCACCTGGGAGGAGGGATCATCTCCAGGTTTGTGGGAAAGCCAAAGAGAGCAGGGAGAGGAATCAGTCCTGTTGAAAGCACGTTACAAACTCAAACTTTTCCGAGTTTCCATTGCATTACTGCTGTCACAAAGTCCAAACTGGGTGGCTGAAACAATGCAAATCTTGGTACTTAATAATTCTGGAAGCTGGAAGTCTGAAGTCACCTTCATGCCCCAAAGTCATGGAGACAGCAGGACCGGCTCCTGCAGGAGGTTCTTTGGGAGAATCTGAACCTGGTCTTGTCAAGCTTCTGATGACTGCCTGGGGCTCAGTGTGGGACTCCTGCTTTTCCCTTCCAAGCTCTGCTGCCATTATCCGTTGTCCTCTGTCTCTGCTTCCTGTCTCCCTCATAGGAGGCTCACTGTGATGACATTGGGTCCACCCCTGTAATCCAGGACATTCTCCCCATCTCAAGATCCTTAAATTCAATCACGAAAGTCCCCTTTGCCATAGAAAATAGCACACAGGTTCCAGGGGTTAACATAAGGATATATTTGAGGTCCATTATTTAAACATCCCATATACCGACCCTACCCAAATGAAAAAGCATCACAAACAAAAGAACTTGTGCTTTTCCTTGCCAATGGAAGAGGGTGGTCTTGAACTAAGAAACCTAGATAGACCCTCCCATACTTCCCCTTATGGCTGCAAGCACTGTCATTGCTAGTCCCTGGGGCTGGGCCTGGGGTAATAGAAGAGGAACTGAAAATGGACAACAACACACATGCAATGCTTAGAAAAGAAGAAGAAAATCCCCAGACAATTAAAGAAAATTATTTAAAATTGTGAAATTCCCTCCACCAAACAAATTCAAGGCAGAAGACAACTGAGTCACAACTCATCACCCTGCATATTATATGTATACTTACGAATTTTCAGGTAATAAAGATATCTTAAATTGAGAATTAAGAAACACAAGACAAAAATGAATTTAAATAAACTCAGACATACGTAAAATAGTAATTAATAAAACCCAGGAAAAATGTCAAGAAAAATACCACATCTTAAAAATGAGAACTAAATGACAAGCTTCCAAAAGGAGCATAAATTCAGTGAGAATTGGGTATATAAAAGTACAAAAACCAGAAAGACAGTCACATATAGGATGAAGAAAAAAAAAAATCTCTAAAGCATTCAATCAGAATACCTAGAGGGACAAACATAACACAGGAAAACAATGTAAAATAAATAATTCATGATGATAAAATCAATCTAAATAATAATCTACAAGCCAAAAGGAATTAAAGTGAATGCTAAGGAATCAGACCACACAGAGAAAGGAATACAGTGCACTTAATAATAAATGTGTAATAAATGTAGCAAAATAAAAGGTCAGAGTTGGAACAAAACAGATCAGCCATATAAATACATATAAATGGATTTTCTTCACTTATTAATGATTATCAAATGAGCTCATCAGCAAAATCCAATCCTGTGTTGTGACTTCCACCTGAAATGAAAGGATTTATGAAACCTAAACGTGAAAGGGCAAAGATTCCCCAGGAAAATGTTTAATCATCAAAGAAGGAGAGATTGCATTTCTAAAACCAGAGAAGGGAACTCAGTGTGATAATAAAAGTAAGTATGAAAAACTGTACCATTTACAGTTCTTTTAGAACTTTTAGTCCAAAAGTGAAGAATAAGTTACATATTATAGGAGAATAAGTTAGATATTGTAGCTACTTAGAAGAGTTACTGATATCTACATCTAAAAAATACATAATCATCATAAACAGAAACTATAGGAAATGCAAGAGGAAATAAACAGAGACACACTGATAGAGAACTTTAGCCCAGCATTCAGTTAAATCGAGGGCAAGTGAACCAAACAATAAAGATAAGGAAGTCATAAGTAGCATAATCCATAAGGTAGATTTAAGGTGGTACAATCATTACTCTGTAAGAGAGAATACGTCTTCTGCTCAAGACACAGGAAATTTCAACACAGAAAAAAATCACATTTTAAAATAGCATTAAGTGCCATATCATAGAAAAGTCACACATTCTCTCTGATAAACATATAGGCAGACCTGGAATTACATAAAATTTCAAAAGAACCTTTCCCCCTGGAAATTTGAAAACTTTCTTTTCAGCTTATGATTATAAAGTAAGCTGAAAGCATATCATTATAAAAATTAAAAGAAAAATTAAAGGAAGGAATAGGGAAAGTAGGAACGTGGGCAGAGGGAGGGTAGGGTGGGAAGTATCACCATGACCCTGAATATGCATATAGATGAAATACATAAAATATGTTTACATTTATACTTAGAAACTTTAATGAAAGGCAGAAAAGCCGATCCAAATTGTAAAACTATGTAAACTATGATAACAAAGGTATTTTGAAAAGTTCATGTAAATCTGAAATTAAAAGTGCATTGCACTGCTACATATATTATTTCACAGTATATATGAAACTGATATCTAAACCTGATGAAAGAGACCCCTAAGGAAAATTATTTACCAAGTTTACTCATGACTATCAATGAAAACATATAGGTGAACATTAACATTAGCAAATGGATTCTAATACTATATATAGACAAAATACAACCTGATAAAATCTATATTTGTTAGTGTTGCTTGTTTTTCTCCAAGTTATTAAATATCTATTTAGAGTCTAAAATTTGTCTCTGCCTTCACTGTCTCTAGGAAGAACTCAGACAAATCTCTCAAAGACAGTGATACAGTGAAGTTATGTTGAATGGCGTTTGGACAGAGTATCTAGTTCTCTGCAAACTGAACCTTTCTTCAAGGGCAATCAATGTGGATTCCAACCTGGATCTGGACAGTCCCTGACGATTTTCACTGAAGCTTTGTTTCAGAGCAATCCATGATTGGAAAAAGGAAAAAGTGCCCACTCTCCTGAGAAAGGACCTGCTTCAGAACCCAGCCAATCATATCAGGATTTCAGGAAGTGTTTGTTCTGGACTGGCATAGCGTACTCAGGAGACACTGGATTGATTTCTTTAATACTGCCATACAAATGTATCTGTCTTGTTTCAAAGGCCAGAGGGGACTAAAGTAACCTACAGGATTTTGTTGACCAGAGTGAATCCACCATAGGTTCACTGGCTTTCGAAATGTGGAGGAAGCCCCAAATTAATGTGCTTTCAGAAGAATGCTCCTTGTAGTGATTGGTCACTGATGAATTAAGGATGGAAATCTACTGAGGTATTCCTTGTCATAGTTACATAACTGTAAGGAATTGTAAGCTTTGGGCTGTTTGGTATTCATTTATAATCATTGTTCTAGACTACCGTCCTTTCCTAGACGTTGGGAGTTCGGAGCTTTCATCACCTTGACGTTGTTGTAGGTAAGGAGATGGTGTCTTTGGAGTGAACTGGAATTCATTTAATAATTTATGTTCTCTTGTTTAAAGGACCCATCTCCTCACTATCCAGTTGATCCCATTGATATGCACAAGTTTCCTTAACAAACCCCCCAAATATATTTTCTCTTCTCTAAACGCAGAACCCCAGTTTAAGAGCTGTCCGCTGAAGCTGTGTTACTTCCTTAGCAGTTGCTGCCAATAAAATGGAATGTATTAGATAGAGCTGTAGGGAAAATGCATTGTAAGTGGGCTGTTCACTGTCACCATCAGTTGCCATCACCTTCTCCTTTCTTATATGTTTTTCCTTAAAGGGTGATGAGATGCTGGAGTGGAGAATCATCTTCTGACAAAAACGGTTTGCACATGCTGAATAGAAACAGTGGACGGTACCTGAATGATGACAGTTACCAAAAACCGCTGTGCCAGCACCATGCCTTTCTCTGAACCGAGAGGGGGAAATCCGCTAATTTGTTTAAAGTGAAGTTGTATGTACATGTGTGTGTGAGTTGCTAATTACTCATATTTCAACTAAATATATTACAACTTCTACAGATACTTTTAATTAAATGCCAATACTACACTCAAGGGCGGACATTGTGGCACAGCAAGTGAAGGCACTGCCTTGTGATGCCAGCAACCTATATGAATGCTGGTTCATGTCCAAGGCTGCTCCACTTCTGATCCAGCTTTCTGCTAATGCACTTGGTAAGGCAATGAAAGGTGGCCCAAGTGCTTAGGACCCTGCACTCATGTGGAAGAAGATCCTGGCTCTTGACTTCATCCTAATACAGCCCTGGCTGTTGTGTTTCTATGGGGAGTGAAGCAGCAGATGGAAGATCTCTCTTTCTGTTTCTCCCTCTTTCTCTGTATCTCTTCCTTTTATATAAATAAATAAAATTTTTAAAAAATACTATACACAATGCCAATTTATAGAAAGTAATCACAGAATAATAATAAATTATTTTAAATATATATATATGCTGCACAGAATTCTACTTTTCTAGTATTTGAATATGTATATTGTGTTCATGTGTCCAAGGTGGTGTCATTATTAGTACAAGGGATAAAATTTGATTAGTGCTTGTTTAAAATATCCAGACTAAAATGAAAGCTAAATCTCTTTCTCCTTTAAAAATTCCATTGGCGTCTTGTGGATCTAGTGGATATATATGGCATGATGGGAAATAATAATGATATGTTTTTAATGATTCTCCTTGGAGAGGCTACTGGAGTGGATAGTCATGAAAAATCCAAGCACCTTTTGAAATCTCAATATGATAAAAGATATAACTTGGCATTTATTATCCATCTGCCCAAAGCAGAATTTACTCTTATTAAGTGCCTCTGCTTAACCAACCTTAAAATAATTTAATTTTGATCATTAGTTCCTTATTAAAATACTAAATATAAGAGAGGAGGACAGATTTTATTGAACATGAAGAACCTTCTGATTAATTCTGAGCTAAAAGCTTGCTGCTTAGTCTTTTATTTTTGGCATAAGAATGCTCCCTCGTTTTCATTGTGTAGAGTTTGCTACGTTGAGGGACAGGAAAGGCAAGTCCAAATCCTGGCTTCTTAATCTCCCTACTGAAGTTTTCAAATCTCCTGCTTCTTCCCCAGGAATCCTCCAAGTTGGGGTTATTTATACTCTGAAACCTATAAATGAGCACCTAGGAAAGTGCGTTTTGGGCCACAGCAGTTGTCCCTAAGTCCAGCAGCCCACCCTACTTATGTTTATGTAAAGGATGTCATATAACAGATGAGCATTTACAATGGCACAGGTATAGACTTCACTAAGATGATGACATCACTCCGTAAGTGTGTGGTTTTAAAGCATTCTGAGGGAAATGTCAGCATTCAGGGCTTTGTCCCAGCTATGAACCCATGAAGGTGTGTTTACACCTTGACAAAGACTTGAGTACTTTCTGGGATTAGTCTTCCAAAACTAAAGAGGATGGTGACATATACACAGTGATAAAAACAAGTTCTTAGCAAGTGCAGAGTATGGGGAATGGCACTGTGGCCTAGTGGGTAAAGCCTCCTCCTGCAGTGCCGGCATCCCATATTGACAGCGATTCAAGTCTCAGCTGCTCCATTTCCAATCCTGCTCTCTGCTATGGCTTGGGAAACAGTAGAAGATGGCCCAAGTCATTGGGCCCCTGCACCCACATGGGAGACCCGGAGGAAGCTCCTGGCTTCATATCAACCCAGCTCCAGCCGTGGCAGACATTTGGGAAGTGAACAAGTGGAAGGAAGACCTCTCTCTCTCTTCATCTCTCTCTCTCTCTCTCTCTCTCTCTCTCTCTCTCTGCCTCTTGTTCTTCTGTAACTCTTTCAAATAATAAACAATAAATCTTTAAAAAAAAGAAAGTGCATACTATGAAAACCCTGTACACATATTTCAGAATTTTTCACCAAATAAATTTTCACCAAATAAACCCCCTAAACTTTTTGAAATGGATGCATCAGATATTTTAAGTTCCTCTCATATTTGGAAGTCAATCAAGTTTATGTAAGGGTGATAGGAAATTTGTTCAACTTATTAAACATATTTTCCTTCCAGGACACATTGCAGCTTCATCAGTTATTTCATTTTTCTGTGTTATTGTAAGAGCTAGCAGGAAGGTCATAAAGAATGCTAGCCTTGGTATCAGCAGATCAGAAAAGAACTGGACTAAATCACAGTTTTATTGCTTACTCCCTTTGTGACCTTTAACAAAGCAATTAACCTTCAGACACTCAGTTTTATCATCTGCTAAATGGAGATTGCAATCCCCTAGATATAAAGAGTGTGTGAGATAATTTTTGAAGGCATCTAATAAAGTGGCTGGAACACTGTATGAAGTCAATAAATATTAAGTTAATTATAATTTCACTTTAAAATCATACCAATAAACTGATGTGGAATCCAGTTTATTATTTTTGATAAATATCTCAATTTGTTTTGTTAGAATGCTATTATCAAAATAACTGTACTTTGAAAGAATGAGTGGGACTCTTATATATGGATGGAGGAACATCTTACTAAAACCTGGATAATTTAGGGAGCACCCAACGCGAGTTTCCATAAGATTAGGACTATGTTGGGACATTTTAGGAAAATTTGAGTCCATGTTTGCTAAAGGCACACAGCTCAAAGGGAAGAGAAATAAGAACATATTGAAAATGAAATTTGCCTGTTTCATTTCTGTTTATTCAAAAGGGTTAGTGGTTTTCACCACATATGAAGATGTTGTTACTACTGTCTCTTGTGGTTTGAATTCCATATGCATGTTCATGAAGACAAACTGTAATTAAGACACAGAGGTTTTGTTTGTTTTGTTTTGGCTTGTGTTTAATCATACCCTCTGGAAGTTGAGTGAAATTAAACACTTTAAAGCTGGTCTTTGGCATAGTGGTTAACATGTGACTTGGCACGCCCATATCAGAGCTCCTGGGACCTGCTCTCCTGTGACTGAGATCCAGCTTCCTGATAATACTCCTGGGAGGCACCACTGATGGCTCACTTTGTTGTCTCTGTCACCCACCAATGCTGGAGACCTGGGAGGGAGTCTAGCTCCTTGTTTCGGCTCAGCCCAGTCTTGGTTGAGAAAATTTCGGATGTGAACCTAGTGATGGAAGATATCCATATGTCTCTCTTTTTCTCTGTTTCTCTGCCTTCCAAATAAAGAAAAATGAGAAATAAAATTAGTTCATTTTTCTTCTGTATAATTGAAACTAGCTCACTTTTTGATCTGTTATCATGATATATTTATATTAGGATATTTATGAGTTATTGATGAGAAAGGTTTATAGCCTGATGCTAATTCTGTGGTTCGTATTCTCATGTCTAATGCTTCAAAACCGGGGAACTTCGTATTTTTCATACAACTTACTGATTATTATAATTTTTTGTGATTTACAAACCAAATATAGATCTGTATGAAAAGGATTTTCTTGGTCACTGGGCTCTAAACCTCAGCTGAGCAATAGAACCAGTTTTTCCAACCATACCTTGTCTGCTGCAGGAGAATCTGATGAAGCCAGTCAGTCACTTACTAATGGATCACTATAAAGTTCTGTGTTGCAAGCAGGTATGTCAGTACATTTTTAACATCTGGTTTAATACAGGTGAGTTCCAGTCCAGTATCTCCTTCCGCTTCTGTCAGTTAGAGTATCTATTTCTGTATGTGGACTATTCAGCTCCTTATATGCCTTTAATTTTGGAGGTATCTGAAGTTTTTTCATCTTAATAGAATTTCAAATTTGTTTGCATTTTGTGACCAAAACTAGATGCAATATTGATGTTGATGGACTGTAAGCTGTATTTTAAGGATATTTATATAGATCTAATATATAACTGAAAGGGTGTCATTTTGGGTAAAACAGTCTATATCAGGACAAGGATCATTACACTCTGTATGTTCTCAATTAGATGCTTGTGGGATGAAATACACAGACAAATAACAGCCAGATCAGATTAAACCAAGACTCTAAACATCCTATTATCTACAAGTCTGATTTGTGGGAAGTCAGACCACCATTTCTAGAAAACCATTGAGTTTGCTAAATGTAGCTCCCCCTGCAAATTGGCTCCAAATGACCAAACTTGATTAACAACTAAATAGCTTCCTTAATATACTCCTAACATTTCTCATAAGATGTTCTACTTCTAATTAACCTGCCTAAAGATTCTACATGCCTCCAATGAGACCACACATGAAATACTCCCTTTCCCACTATAAAAGTTTCTTAATCCTCTGCCAGCCGTTTCTCAGTTTCCGCCAAAACACAAGTGGTAGTGGCTGACTCCCTCACTAAGGCAAACACTGAATGGATCATCTGTGCCTGTTCTCATCGGGTTGATTTTTCTGTTGCCCAGTACTTTCAGCATCACGTTTTTATTTGTTAGACTTTGAGCCAGGTGCTGCAGTTATAGCAATTAATTAGATCAGTGAAATTCATGACTTCGCTAAATTTATAATTGGTAAAGAAATCAGGCAGGTAAACACAAAATATTAATATCATGGATTAACTTTGAAGACATAAGTCGGCACAGGTTGCTATGGGAACGTGGAGTGATGTGCAAACAGGAAAGATTGTGAAGTTAAAAGGGAATGGTATCTATGTCATATGTTTTAATTCAAACATTTAGGGTTTGGCTATCGGTGCAGTAAGGGAAGCCACCGCCTGTGATCCCATATGAGACCTGGAAGAATCTCCTGGCTGACTCCTGACTGCAACCTGGCCCACACCCAGCTGTTGCGGCCATCTGGGGAGTGAATCAGAGGATGGAAGTTATGTCTCTGTCTCCCTCTCTCTTCCTCTGTCTCTCTTTGACTCTTTCTCTCTGTAACTCTTTCAAATAAATAAACTAATTAAAAAATTCACCCCTGGGGTGGGTGTTTGGTGTAGTGTTTAAGATGTCGCTTGAGATACCCACATCTGACATTACAGTGTCTGGGTTCTGCTTCCAATTTTTGCTTTCTCATGATGTGCACCCTTTGAGGCAGCCAGTTAGGGCTCAAGTATTTGGTTCCTGTCACCAGATGGGAGGCTGGATTGAGATACTGGCTCCTGCTTTGACCTGGCCCATCCCTGGCTGTGGTGGACATTTGCGGAATGAATCAGTGGATGGGAGATCTCTCTTATTCTCTCCATCACTCACTCTGTGTCTGTTTTTCAAACAGTTGCAATAAATTTTAAAAATAAAAAAAGGATGTTAAGAAACAAATATTGTCAGTTGTACTGTATAAAAGTAAATATGTATGCTTGTCATTCATTAAAAATTTGGAGTGCTGTAGTTTATATGTCATCTTGAGAAAATTAAATGAAATTTCCTTAAAAAAAGTAGTCATATTAAAAACTTCAAAGACCTAGCGAAAACCATGCAAATCATGAGAAACATGGAACAAAGAAAATTATTCTGGAAAGAGTTGACTTTTCAAGGATATTGGTGGAATCCAGATAGTGAAGTAAGAAAAAAAAAAAAAAAAAGAAAGAAAAATGTGTTGAAAAATCTCAAATATGATTGTATATTAAATAAGATATTTCTCAAAGACAAAGCAATGAAATGAAGAAGTCTTAAACAACAGAATCTTACTATAGAAAACTCTTGCTGGCGCCGCAGCTCACTAGGCTAATCCTCCACCTTGCGGACCCGGCACACCGGGTTCTAGTCCCGGTTGGGGTGCTGGATTCTGTCCCGGTTGCCCCTCTTCCAGGCCAGCTCTCTGCTGTGGCCAGGGAGTGCAGTGGAGGATGGCCCAAGTGCTTGGGCCCTGCACCCCATGGGAGACCAGGATAAGCACCTGGCTCCTGCCATCGGATGAGCGCGGTGGGCCGGCAGCAGTGCTCCGGTGGGCCGGCAGCAGTGCTCCGGCAGCGGCCATTGGAGGGTAAACCAACGGCAAAGGAAGACCTTTCTCTCTGTCTCTCTCTCTCACTGTCCACTCTGCCTGTAAAAAAACAAAACAAAACAAAAACCCAACTCTTAAAGAGCTTACTTTGGCAAGATAATTGATTACCTGAGAGGGAATACATTGTGCGTAGAGGGGCTCGTATTCTAGTCGCAGTTGGTCCACTTCTGATCCAGCTCCCTGCTGATGCCTCTGGGAAACCGTGGAAGTTAGCCTAAGTGTTTGGTCCTTGGAAGCCATAAGGAAGACCTGGAAGAAGCTCTGGACTTTTGGTTTCTATCTGACCCAGCCCTGGCCATTGCAGCCACTTGGGGAATGAACCAGCAGATGGAACATATCTCTCTCCTTGTCTCTTTGCCTCTCTGTAACCGTGCCATCCAAATAAAAAAAAATATTAAAAAATGGCGTGTAGAGATAATGGTAGATGCATGAGTATATTTAAGTTAGTGTTTAATGTATAAAGAAGTTCTGGAGTAGCATCTAATTTAGCAGTTAATAAAAGACATGAAGTTCTGGGAATAATATTATATAAAAGTGAGGGGAGCATGATTTTCATTGAAGTAGGTTATGCCTTTTCTGTTTATTCAGAAAAATGCCAAATTATTGATTAAAAATGATCCAAGAAAGCTCACATTGCAGGTTAACGTTTTGGTGGTAACTACCTGAAGAATACAGGGGAAATGTTTAGCTTCCAAATCAATTAAAGTAAAAAGTTGGTATGGGAATTTGAAAAAAATTGGTAAATTCTAAAGTATACAATAATGGAGAAAATACTCAGAATACTGCTATCACGTGGAATTAACAGAATAAGGTGTTAGAAATGGTGATTAAACAATACCCACCATCACTCATATTTGTGAACATACACAAAGATTTGTAGACAAAATTGCCTTTAGCTATTTGTGTTTATCAAAAGACACACTGAAACCCAAAAGTAGATGTAGGTTTCAGACAAAAGGAAGAGAAAATGCTTAAAAATTCTACTTTGCTTCATATTTATATCACCATGCAGATCTAAGGTAAAAAAGCAATAGTAGAAATTAGTACGCATTGATATCATGGTAAAAGTCTTAGCTCATTTATGAACTTAGGAAGAATTGAAACATTTGATGTATGGATCAGACAATTTAAATTAGCACTTCAAAAACACATTGTCATACTGGAACATTTTTATAGCTATCCCATTATTCTATTAAGTAGCTACATATTAATTAAAGACACAGAAGAAAAATCAAAATATCTGTAGGTATATAGGCCATAAATTGGTACTGACAAGCATTTATAGTTAAAATTTTAGTAATTTTGTTGAATATTAAATCAATATAACATTGAATTTCATACCAGAAATAGCTAATAAATTAAGGAAAAATAAAATATCCATCATTGAAAAATAAGCACAATAATTGAATAAGAATTTTTTGTAAAAAAACAAATGTGCTCTATTGCAAAAACTGCAACTCTGATAAAAATTTATAACATATATTACAATATAAAAATGGAGTAAAAGAAAAATAAAAATAATTGGGAAAAGTTACATGACTGAAAATTTATCATTTTTTCTCTCATTGATGAATGAATGCATAAATAAGCAGTGTAGCTTGGGAAAAAACTTTTTTTGTAAATAAAAATGTATAAGCCTAGTCAGTTCAAGGTATAATTGGAATTACAAACACAATTGATGACACTTTAATTTAAAAATTTAGAATTTTTGAATGATGATTTTAAAAAATAATATTGGAACATCTTTTGCAAATCTCCTGCTAGTTAAAAATTTCTGAAGGACCAAATCATGTGCTATAAAACATAGCTTGAGGCTACCATAACAACTCAGCAAATTGGCTAAACCTAAAAATGCAGGATGATTCCACTGATAATGTTCAATAAATTTTCTTCTTTTATATGGCAACTAGAAAAAATGCAAAAGATACTTTTAGAATTACATTTTCATATGGCTGGCCTCTATTCAACTGGAGTAGGTAATCACCTGTTCCAAGTTAAGTACTTATAGTTTGTGTCCTCTACTTTTTCTTTTTGTCCTTTCTGTTACCTGTATCACACTGTCATAGACAAGACCTCGTCTCCTTCCTCCACCAAAAACAGGCTTTTGTTAACTCGAATAGAAGAGATTTATACTGTCATATGTTTGGAAGTATGAACAAAATGCTTTAGCCCTGAGGATTTGTGCAGAGATATACGACAGATTGACCTCACTGAAGGTGAAAATTCAAGTTCCTAAAAAAAGAGACAAAAAAAGAACATGGATTTTTATAATTATATTAATTAATTAATTGAATAGGGTGAAAATTCTCTATTGATGCCCTTTAATTTCTGATTTTCCCATTTCTTTTTTAGTTTGGATTGTTTAAGTACATAACTGAAGACGGCAGTGTTGTTGAAGCCCAGATCTTAACTGTGTTAATGAGGCAGGGACAAGGAAAATCTGAAAAAGTCAAATTTCTCTCTAGACAATTCTCTTGCAGGGGATAAGTGCAGGTTATGCTCTCATTGCACAGATAATAAATTAAGATAATACATGACTTCTCTTCTGTGACACATTATGATAAATTATTCAGATGCTAATTAACAAATTGCATGTTGGTTGGCCAGTTTAATTTATTTTGGATTTTTTAAAAATATAGGGACACATCGGAGTAGTATTTGACACACAGTTGCCATAAAAGAGTAACAGCAAAATAAATGAGTATGCACATAATTGAAGCTACTTGGAAGGCAATTTCACTTTATTTTTAGAAGGAAGATGATGATTTCTCTACTCATGGTAAAAGTTCCATTAAAATGGGCAACAGCATAGAAACTTTTGAAATTTGAGTTGAAATTGAATTGAACATTAGGATAAGAAGGATGAAATATTTTTTCTTTATGAAGACTTTCCTGTATTTCTGATTCATTGGCAATATACACCATAAACACATCCTCTGTACCAACATTGCAGAAACTCCAGGACCATTTGTCAGCAGTATGTGTTTGCAAAGATTATTTTTTTAAATAATCAACTATTCTGTTAGTGTTTTGTATTTAACAATAAAACTGCAAAACATCCTGCAGAATAAAATTTCTGCTATTTTGCTAGAAATAAAATTAAGAACAATGAAAACAGTTTCTTAACATCTTCATGTGCAGAAAAACATTATTGACATAGAGTAGACACACAAGCAGCAAGAAAATGAATAGCACAGAAATGATTGAATTGTATCCTAGATAACTATACTGGTCATGTTTTCATTTATTTGCTGTTGGATTAGCATATTTAATACCACAATACATGCAGGATGACAATCACAGATTTGCTTTGAGGTAGAATGAGCTAGCAGGAAAGTGTAATCTCTGGGTGACCAGTCACACAATATAACAGAATAGCATGAAATGATACATTGAAATAAAACAAGGGTATTGGCAACCTGTCTAGCACATCGTTTGCCAATTCTTTTCCTTTCAGTAAATCTCTTATTGATGATTGTGCTGTCCAATTGGTATTGGACTTGGATTTGTGACCGATGAAGGCAACTCGTGTCTGGGTGCCAGCATGCTCACCTGGGAAGGAACAGAATCTGTTGTTGTATGGACCCATCACAAAACCTGCTGTTTATACAAAGACCCTTGGCACAGGGAAACCAATCTTTGGAGCCAGACAAACTCCTCAGTGAAATGGTTCAAGACAGAAAGAGAAATGGGATGCTTTGTGTTCCTTTGTTTGGGTTTCAAACATGTGACAAGAACATAATCAATGCTTCTAGCAGCATAAATGGCCTGCCACCTCGGATAGAATTTAGGTTTTATGGCAGATATCAATTATCTTGAGCATTTGTTCATTAATAAGTGATTTATTTTCTTTTTCCCTTTCTCTTGCACAGTGAGAAGATTCCATATCTAGTCTCTTTCCTAAACCCTCAGGATTGAGTCTCCTCCATAGAGGTGGAAATCCAAATATGACATGATTTATACAATGTCTGAAATATCTTGCTTTTGGGAGAGGGATTGAAGAATGATAATGAGAGTTGTCTTTATCCCTTTTCTTGAAAATTTAAAGATTTTAGATTTAGACGATTCCAAATGGAAGTTCCATGGTTTTCTCAATACAGTTTATTAACCACTGCACTGAGTTCAATGGTGTCCTTGCAAAATCCACGTCCACCTGGAACCTGCGAATGTGACTTCATTTGGAAATAGAATCTTGGTAAATGTGTTGAAGTTGAGATTTCATCATAATTATTAGGGTAAATCCAAAGTCACTGTTACTCTTAAAAGAGGGAAATTTGGACACAGAGACACACACACAAGAAAGACGCTCATCGGCAAATAGGAACACCAAAGCTTGTTGACGACCAACAGAAGTTTGGGGAAACAGCAGGGAAATTCTGCCTTCAGGTTTCAGAAGTATGATATCCTGCTTATAACTTGGTTTTAAAGTTCCAGCCTTCAGAAGGGTGAGGTAAAAGTGTCTATTATTTAAGCCATCGAGTCTTTGAGGATTTGTTAAGGTAGCCTTAAGAAGCAAATCTAGATTTGATTCTGGCAAGTTACATTTATAACAGAAGCATAAAAACCTGAAAGTAGCTATACAATTGCTCCCAGTATTCTTGGGTTCTCTTTCTGTGCTCAACTGTAACCTGAAAATATTAAATGAGAAATCCAGAAATCCAGAATCCATAAGTTTAAAATTCCATGCCCTTTTTGGCAGTGTGATACAGTCTCACACATCCCACTCCCATCATGCCAGGAAAGGAATCATTTTTTTCTGCACCTATGCACTGTGTATGTACTACTCACCTGTTAGTCATTTCATAGTAGTCTCAATGACCAGATCAATTATCATAGTGTTTCTGTTTGAGGAACACTTATTATAGTTAATAACAGATCTAGACCTTCAGAGTAGAGGTGTTAGTAACTTGAATGTGCCAAACAGAAGCGGAAAAATGGCTTCCTTTATGTGAAAATGTGAAACTTCTTGATTTAATAGGGAAACAAAAAAACTGTATGCTGAAATTGCTAAAACATAAATTATTATTACAAATTCCTCATTGTGTCTGATTTATAAATTAAACCATTTTTAAAATATGATTTATAGAAGAAAACAAAGAATACGTAAGGTTTAGTACAATCTACCCTTTCAGGAGTCCCCTGGAGATCTTGGAATATATCCTCCATGGATAAGAGATGACTGTTGTATTAACCACATGCAGCTATTTGGATTTATTTGAAGAAATGTGTTCTTTCACAGATAATGGGTAACAGCTAGAAATTTCTGCAGATATATGATATGAAAAAAGCTATAATTATTTGAAAGGACTGTTTCAAGGCGGATCCTAAAGTTAATACTATGAGATAACTGAAAGAAAGAAAAGATAGAGAGAAAGCTTCTCTCATCCTATAGAATCATTAACTGGTGTGAATAGGATGTTGCCAGAAATACGAGCATTACTGATTTTTTCTGATGAGATTGTAGATGAAAATGAGGATGCCTCTTGCCCCTGGAGGAGAGGCTATCTTTATTATAAAGTGTTAGAAAAATTGGCTGAATTATTTTCTGCTATTGAATACAAGGTACAACTTGTAAAGGATTCATTTGGATATTTATCTGAGGAGATCCCTAATCCAAGTGTAGAAGGTAAACCTAGTTTCATCCTGCTATATAAAGTAGCTTTTTGAGAAGAAAAAGATAAGGAATGAAATATTCAGCAAAATGAATCAACAGTTGAAGATGTGGAAAATTTTCAACCTATCCAGACATCATGCACTGAAGTAATTGTTAGTAAATGTGACATTAATTCAGCAATCATCTCAGCAAAGCAGGGAACAGAGATAGTTATACAGGGGTATCTTGGAAAATTGTGTTGTTTAATTGCATGGATACTGTCAACACTGGAACAAGATTTTTGAGAATTTTATACCAACAGAAGCTCCACCTAACTGGATGGAAAGTTCAGGACAAAGATGGGACGGATTTTTTAACAAAATCAATTTGATGATTATTTATTATATAGTCGTAGGAAATGACTATAGTCTCAAAAAGGGAAACTGAAATCATCAGTTGGATGATTTCATATGTGAAGAAGAAATATTTTTGTCTAGAACGGAGATGCAAGAGATTAGCCATATGTGATTTTTACATCTTTTGAAAGGTATCACTAATGTCTTATTCATTCAGACTTTACAGAATAGCCTTAGGTTAGAACACAGGTACATAGTAATTGACAACTTATGGATTATAGAGCTATAATACATGCTAATTAAATGAGAGAAATACGGATCTGGCATTGTGGCACAGTGGCTTAAGCAGCCTCCTATGAGGCCAAGATCCTATGTAGGCGCTGGTTCAAGTCCCAGCTGTTTCACTTCTCATCCAGCTCCCTGCTAATGGCCTGGGGGAAGCAGTGGAAGATGGTCCAAGTGCTGGGGCCCCTGCCACCCACATGGGAGACTCTCTTCTGGAAGAAGCTCATGGCTCGTGGCTCAGGACTTGTCCAGCCCTTGCTGTTGTGACCATCTGGGGAGTGAACCAGCAGATGGAAGGTCTCTCTCTGTCTCTCCCTTTCTCTCTGTAACTCTGACTTTCAAACAAATAAATAAATATTTTTTAAGAAAAAGAATGAAATATATTTTTGAATGAATTTAACACATGGAGATAGTTTTCATTCACACATTGAAATATGTTGTCTCAAAACTTTCTAGGAACTCTTATTTCAAAATATGTTCTGAACCCATCAAAATAAGATTTTTCACCTTTGAAGAGACATTGATACAATCATGTGGTATCTGAGACAACTGTCCAATTCTATACTTACAGAGTAAAAGCATCCACACAAAACACATAAATGAAGGAGTATCTGTTTTATGCACAGAAAAGGTGGAAGTTTGGATTTGGTTCATGGTCCTTGGCTTTGTACCACTGATTGAACCCTTCTCTACATAACAACATAACTAATTGCACTATTATTGCCAGAGGGCTGTGTAGAGATCTATGGAATGTGGTACCTGATTATAATATTGTTTTGTTTTTTATTTTTTTAAACTTTTATTTAATGAATATAAATTTCCAAAGTAAAGCCTATGGATTACAATGGCTTCCCCACATAACGTCCCTCCCACCCGCAATCCTCCCCTTTTCCACTCCCTCTCCCCTTCCATTCACATAAGATTCATTTTTGATTCTCTTTATATACAGAAGATCAGTTTAGCATACATTAAGTAAAGATTTCAACAGTTTGCTCCCACACAGAAACATAAAGTAAAAAATACTGTTTGAGTACTAGTTATAGCATTAAATCTCAATGTACAGCACACTAAGGACAAAGATCCTACATGAGGAGTAAGTGCACAGTGACTCCTGTTGTTGACTTAACAAATTGACACTCTTGTTTATGGCATCAGTAATCACCCTAGGCTCTTGTCATGAGCTGCCAAGGCTATGGAAGCCCCCTGAGTTCACTGACTTCGATAATTTTTAGACAAGGCCATGGTCAAAGTGGAAGTTCTCTCCTCCCTTCAGAGAAAGGTACCTCCTTCTTTGATGATCCGTTCTTTCCACTGGGATCTCACTTGCGGAGATCTTTCATTTAGATTTTGTTGTTGTTGTTGTTGATGTTTTTCCCCAGAGTGTCTTGGCTTTCCATGCCTGAAATACTCTCATGGGCTCTTCAGCCAGATCTGCATGCCGTAAGGGCTGACTCTGAGGGCAGAGTGCTGTTTAGGACATCTGCCATTCTATGGGTCTGCTGTGTATCTCACTTGCCATGTTGGATCATTCTCTCCCTTTTTGATTCTATCAGCTAGTATTTGCAGACACTATTCTTGTTTATGTCATACTTTGGTTCTTAGTCCTATCATTATGATCAACTGTGAACAGAAATTAATCACTGGGACTAGTGAGATGGCATTGGTACATGCCACCTTGATGGGATTGAATTCAAATCCCCTGGTATGTTTCTAACTCTACCATTTGAGGTAAGTCAGCTTGAGCATGTCCTGAATTGCACATCTCTTCCCTCTCTTATTCCCACTCTTATATTTAACAGCGATCACTTTTCAGTTAAGTTTCAGCACTTAAGAAGAATTGTGTATTGATTACAGTATTCAACCAAAAGTATTAAGTAGAACAAACAAAAAAAAATACTAAGAGGGATAACATATTAAGTTGCTCATCAACAGTCAGGGTGAGGGCTGATCAAGTCACCGTTTCTCATAGTGTTCATTTCACTTTAACAGGTTTCCTTTTTGGTGCTCAGTTAGTTGTCACCTATCAAGGAGAACAAGTTGTATTTGTCCCTTTGGAATTGGCTTATCTCACTCAGCATAATGTTTTCCAAATTCCTAACAGGGATCACTTTTCAGTTAAAATTTAAACACCTAAGAATAATTGTGTGTTAATTACAGAGTTCAACCAACGGTACTAGAACTAAAAAAAAAAAAAATACTAAAATGGATAAAGTATTACATTGTGCATCAACCATCAGGACAAGAGCTGATCAAGTCACTGTTTCTCATAGTGTCCATTTCATTTCAACAAGTTTCCCCTTTGGTGCTCAGTTAGTTGTCACCGATCAGGGAGAACATATGATTTTTGTCCCTTTGGGACTGGCTTAATTCGCTCAGCATGATGTTTTCCAGATTCCTCCATCTTGTTGCAAATGACCGGGTTTCATTGGTTTTGACTGCTGTATAGTATTTTATAGAGTACATGTCCCATAATTTCTTTATCCAGTCTACTGTTGATGGGCATTTGGGTTGGTTCCAGGTCTTAGCTATTGTGAATTGAGCTGCAATAAACATTAAGGTGCAGACAGCTTGTTTGTTTGCCAATTTAATTTCCTTTGGGTAAATTCCAAGGAGTGGGATGGCTGGGTTGAATGGTAGGGTTCTATTCAGGTTTCTGAGGAATCTCCAGACTGACTTCCATAGTGGCTTGACCAGTTTGCATTCCCACCAACAGTGGGTTAGTGTCCCTTTTTCCCCACATCCTCTCCAGCATCTGTTGTTGGTCGATTTCTGAATGTGAGCCATTCTAACTGGGGTGAGGTGAAACCTCACTGTGGTTTTGATTTGCATTTCCCTGATAGCTAGGGATCTTGAACATTTTTTCATGTGTCTGTTGGCCATTTGGATTTCCTCTTTTGTAAAATGTCTATTGAGGTCCTTGGCCCATCTCTTAAGTGGGTTGTTTGTTTTGATGTTGTGGAGTTTCTTGATTTCTTTGTAGATTCTGGGTATCAACCCTTTAACAGTTGCATAGTTTGCAAATCTATTTTCCCATTCTGTTGGTTGTCTCTTCACTTTCCTGACTGTTTCTTTTGCAGTAAAGAAACTTCTCAATTTGATGCAATCCCAAATGTTAATTTTGGCTTTGACTGCCTGTGCTTCTGGGGTCTTTTCCAAGAAGTCATTGCCGGTACCTGTATCTTGCAGGGTTTTTCTAATGCTCTCTAATAATTCGATGGTGTCAGGTCATAGTTTTAAGTCTTTACTCCATGGTGAGTGGATTTTTGTGTAAGGTGAAAGGTACGGGTCTTGCTTCATGCTTCTGCACATGGAAATCCAGTTTTCCCAGCAACATTTATTGAATTGACTGTCCTTACTCATGGATTGGTTTTGGATCCTTGATCAAATATAAGTTGGCTGTAGATGTTTGGATTGATTTCTAGTGTTTCTATTCTGTTCCATTGGTCTATCCGTCTGTTTCTGTACTAGTACCATGCTGTTTTGATTACAACTGCCCTGTAGTATGTTCTGAAATCTGGTATTATGATGCCTCCAGCTTTGTTTTTGTTGTACAAGATTGCTTTAGCTATTCGAGGTCTCCTGTGTCTCCATATAAATTTCAGCATCATTTTTTCCAGATCTGAGAAGAAGGTCTTCGTTATCTTGATTGGTAATTCATTGGATCTATAAATTGCTTTTGGGAGAATGGACATTTTGATGATATTGATTCTTCCAATCCATGAACATGGAAGATTTTTCCATTTCTTGGTATCCTCTTCTATTTCTTTCTTTAAGGTTTTGTAATTTTCATCGTAGAGATTTTTAATGTCCTTGGTTAAGTTTATTCCAAGGTATTTGATTGTTTTTGTAGCTATTGTGAATGGGATTGATCTTAGAAGTTCTTCCTCAGCCATGGCACTGCCTGTGTATACAAAGGCTGTTGATTTTTGTGCATTGATTTTATACCCTGCTACTTTGCCAAAATCTTCTATGAGTTCCAATAATCCCTTAGTAGAGTTCTTTGGGTCCCCTAAATAAAGAATCATGTCATCTGCAAAGAGGGATAGTTTCAGTTCTTCCTTCCCAATTTGTATCCCTTTAATTTCTTTTTCTTGCCTGATACCTCTGGCTAGAACTTCCAGAACTATATTGAATAGCAGTGGTGAAAGTGGGCATCCCTGTCTGGTACCAGATCTCAGTGTAAATGCTTCCAACTTTTCCCTATTCAATAGGATGTTGGCTGTGGGTTTTTCATAGATGGCTTTGATTGTATTGAGGAATGTTCCTTCCAAACCCAGTTTGCTTATAGAGTTTTCATCATGAAAGGGTGTTGTATTTTATCAAATGCTTTCTCGGCGTCTATTGAGATAATCATATGGTTTTTCTTCTGTAGTGTGTTAATGTGGTGCATCACATTGATTGTTTTGCGCACATTAAACCATCCCTGCATACCAGGGATAAATCCCACTTGGTCTGAGTGGATGATCTTTCTGATGTATTGTTGCATTCTATTGGCCAGAATTTTATTGAGGATTTTTGCATCTATGTTCATCAGGGATATTGGTCTGTAATTCTCTTTCAATGCTGCATCTTTTTCCGGCTTAGAAATTAAGGTGATGCTGGCTTCATAGAAAGAATTTGGGAGGACTCCCTCTTTTTTGATTGTTCTGAATAGTTTGAGAAGTGTTGGAGTCAGTTCTTCTTTAAATGTCTGGTAGAATTCAGCAGTGAATCCATCTGGTCCTGGGCTTTTCTTTGTTGGGAGGGCCTTTATTACTGTTTCAATTTCTGTCTCAGTTATGGGTCTGTTTAGGTTTTTGATGTCTTCCTGGTTCAATTTAGGTAGGTTGCATGTGTCCAGGAATCTATCCATTTCTGATAGGTTTCCCTGTTTGCTGGCATACAAGTCCTTGTAGTAATTTCTGATGATTCTTTTTATTTCTGTGGTGTCTGTTGTTATATTTCCTTTTTCATCTCTGATTTTATTGATTTGTATCTTTTCTCTTCTTTTTTTAGTTAGTTGGGCAAATGGGGTGTCAATTTTGTTTATTTTTTCAAAAAACCAGCTCCTCGTTTGGCTGATTTTTTGTAATTTTTTTGGATTGAATCCTGTTGATTTCTTCTCTGATTTTAATTATTTCTCTTCTCCTACTATATTTGGGTCTGGTTTGCTGTAGGTTTTCTAAATCCGTGAGGTGAATTGAAATCTCATCTATTTGGTGCCTTTCCAATTTCTTGATGTAGGCACCTATTGATGTAAACTTTCCTCTTAACACTGCTTTTGCTGTATTCCGTAAGTTTTGGTTTGTTGTGCTGTTATCCTCATTTACTTCCAGAAAATTTTTGATTTCTCTTTTAATTTCTTCTATGACCCATTGTTCATTCAGGAGCATGTTGTTCTAACTCCATGTGTTTGCATATGCTCTAGGGATTCCTGAGTTGCCAATTTCCAACTTCATTCCTTTATGGTCTGAGAAGCTGCATGGTATGATTCTAATTCTTTTGAATTTGCTGAGACTTGCTTTATGGCCTAGTATGTGGTCAATCCTAGAGAAGGTTCCATGTACTGCTGAGAAGAATGTAAAATCTTTAGCTGTAGGATTGAAAGTTCTGTAGATATCTGTTAGATCCATCTGGGCTGTAGTGTCATTTAAATCTACTGTATCCTTGTTGATCTTCTGTCCAGTTGATGTGTCTATTTCTGAGAGTGGGGTATTGAAGTCCCCCAGTACTATTGTATTAGAGTCTAAGTCTCCCTTTAAGTCCATAACAAATCTTTTAGATAAACTGGTGCCCTGTAGTTAGGTGCATATACATTGATAATTGTTATATCTTCCTGTTGAATTGATCCCTTAATCATTATATAGTGTCCCTCTTTGTCTCTCTTAACAGT
The DNA here is from genome assembly GCF_051225735.1 of Oryctolagus cuniculus. NCBI lineage: Eukaryota > Metazoa > Chordata > Mammalia > Lagomorpha > Leporidae > Oryctolagus > Oryctolagus cuniculus. Next base: position 133,889,692 of record NC_142874.1, read on the forward strand.
TTTTGTGGTAAAGTTTATGTTGTCCGATATTAAGATGGCTATGCCCGCTCTTTTTTCATTTCTGTTGGCATGGTATATCTTTTTCCAGCCTTTCACTTTCAGTCTGTATGGATCTTTGTTGGAAAGATGTGTTTCTTGTAAGCAGCAAATAGATGGGTTTTGTTCCTTAAGCCAATCAGCCAATCTGTGTCTTTTAACTGGACAGTTCAGGCCATTAATGTTTAATGTGACTATTGATAAGTAATAACTTTGTCCTGCCATTTGGCAAAGATAAGTTCTAATATATGCTTTGAATTCCCTGTGATCTTTTGCTGTGAGGTTTCCTTCCTTTACCTTCTTTCATATTGATGACCGTGTTTCTGTGTTTCTGTGTGCAACACATCTTTAAGCATCTTTTGCAGGGCTGGACAAGTGGCGACAAATTCTTTCAATTTCTGTTTGCTATGAAAAGTCTTTATTTCACCTTCATTCACAAATGATAGCTTTGCAGGATATAATATTCTGGGCTGGCAGTTGTTCTCTCTTAGTACCTGGGCTATATCTTGCCATTCCCTCCTAGCTTGTAGGGTTTCTGATGAGAAGTCAGCTGTGAGTCTGATTGGAGATCCTCTGAGAGTAATCTGACGTTTCTCTCTTGCACATTTTAGGATCTTTTCTTTCTGTTTCACTGTGGAGAGTTTAATTACAACGTGTCGTGGTGAGGATCTCTTTTGGTCGTGTTTATTAGGGGTTCTGTGAGCTTCCTGTACTAGGATTTCTCTGTCCTTCTCCAAACTTGGGAAATTTTCTGCTAATATCTCACTAAAAAGGCCTTCTAATCCTTTCTCCCTCTCCATGCCTTCAGGAACTCCTAGAACCCGAATGTTGGGTTTTTTAATAGTATCCTGAAGATTCCTGACAATATGTTTTAGATTTCTAATTTCCTCTTCTTTTCTTTGGTCTGACTGTTTCCTTTCCTGTTCTCTGTCTTCTAAGTCCGATATTCTCTCTTCTGCTTCTCCCATTCTGTTTGTAAGGCTCTCTAATGTGTTTTTCATTTGATCTATTGAATTCTTCACTTCATTATGATTTCTCGTCACTATCACAGTTTCTTGTTGTACTAGTTGTTTCATTTCATTTTGATTCCTGCTTAATATTTCATTTTCACGAGATTTTCTATCTTGTCCATTAAGGATTTCTGTAGTTCAAGAATTTGTTTTTGATTCACAGTGTACCTGCATGGTGAGTGTGGGTGCCCACAGTTCAGGACACCAGTGGCAGACTCAACACACCAGCGCTGGAACGCGATGTGAGCCGAACCTCAATAGCCCAAGACACCAGCAGGCAAGCAAAAAGAGGAGACTAGAGGGAATGACCCCGGGGGGAAAAGTTCACCAGGCTAACTAGAAGAGAGAGAGAGAAAGTGACAGATACAGACACGGGTTTCTCTCTTTCCGCTCACCTCTCAAGGGTGAGCAAGACAAAGGGAAGGCGCCATCTTGGACATACGTCATAAGCAGAGCGACCTCAGGTCTGCACTGGTCCTGAGCCTAGCAGAAAAACCTGACTCTGGGCGGGGCGAATTAACAGGAGATTAGGACCTAGTAAATTTGTGGTGCTACTGAACTGAGACTGTGAAAAAAGAGACAGTGGGGGAGAGAACTCATGGAATTCACGTGAGTACTCTCCAGAGATGCTACAGTTCCGTAACTTTGGCAACCCAGTGGGAGGCTGAAGGAGAATTTGAGCCCACTCTGAAGGCAGAACAGATTCCCTGTGTGGTCCTTGGGAAAGAGCTTCCGATCTCTGGCTCCCGTGGGTATATCATTTGACTGCTAACTACCTCCAACTTTGTTCAGCTGTGTGGAATTACTTCCCTTTTGGATCAAAAAAAGAAAGAGAGAGAGAGAGAGAAAGAGAGAGAGAGAGATCTACCACGCCTAACCTGGGAGTGTCACCTTTGGCACCCCAAACAGAGCTCTCAGGCCACACCCATCTCAAGCATCTAAGGCTCCATCAAAAACAGACAGTCCACTTAATCTAGAGTCATAGTATAACAAGAAAAAGAACCACAGTGAAGAACCCAATATCTCCAATATGCCAAATAACAAACACAAAAACCGAGGTAATAAAAACAAGGAAGTCACTATGACGCCCCCAAATGAAAAGGACACCCCAATTCAAGATTATGAAGATGATGACATAGAAGAAATGCAAGAAGCAGATCGCAAAAAATTGATAAGAATATTAAGAAGTTCTCAAAAACAAATTCTTGAACTACAGAAATCCTTAATGGACAAGATAGAAAATATCTCTCGTGAAAATGAAATATAATTTTGAAGTTTACACACTTTTAATATGGAGGAAACCCTTACTTGATCTTTTCACCTTTGATGTCTTGGATATAAAGTTCTGAACATGATCATTTCTTACACATACTTCTTAAGTGGATTTTTCACTAATAACAAAAGAAAGTTAAAAGTCTGGCCTCACAGCCTACATACTTTTTTTTTTTTTTTAATATTTACCTCGAATAGCTAAAGCAATCTTGTACATCAAAAACAAAGCTGGAGGCATCACAATACCAAATTTCAGGACATACTACAGGGCAGTTGTTATCAAAACAGCATGGTACTGGTACAGAAACAGATGGATAGACCAATGGAACAGAATACAAACACCAGAAATCAACCCAAACATCTACAGCCAACTTATATTTGATCAAGGATCCAAAACCAATCCATGAGTAAGGACAGTCAATTCAATAAATGTTGCTGGGAAAACTGGATTTCCATGTGCAGAAGCATGAAGCAAGACCCGTACCTTTCACCTTACACAAAAATCCACTCACCATGGAGTAAAGACTTAAAACTATGACCTGACACCATCGAATTATTAGAGAGCATTAGAAAAACCCTGCAAGATACAGGTACCGGCAATGACTTCTTGGAAAAGACCCCAGAAGCACAGGCAGTCAAAGCCAAAATTAACATTTGGGATTGCATCAAATTGAGAAGTTTCTTTACTGCAAAAGAAACAGTCAGGAAAGTGAAGAGACAACCAACAGAATGGGAAAATAGATTTGCAAACTATGCAACTGTTAAAGGGTTGATACCCAGAATCTACAAAGAAATCAAGAAACTCCACAACATCAAAACAAACAACCCACTTAAGAGATGGGCCAAGGACCTCAATAGACATTTTACAAAAGAGGAAATCCAAATGGCCAACAGACACATGAAAAAATGTTCAAGATCCCTAGCTATCAGGGAAATGCAAATCAAAACCACAGTGAGGTTTCACCTCACCCCAGTTAGAATGGCTCACATTCAGAAATCGACCAACAACAGATGCTGGAGAGGATGTGGGGAAAAAGGGACACTAACCCACTGTTGGTGGGAATGCAAACTGGTCAAGCCACTATGGAAGTCAGTCTGGAGATTCCTCAGAAACCTGAATAGAACCCTACCATTCAACCCAGCCATCCCACTCCTTGGAATTTACCCAAAGGAAATTAAATTGGCAAACAAACAAGCTGTCTGCACCTTAATGTTTATTGCAGCTCAATTCACAATAGCTAAGACCTGGAACCAACCCAAATGCCCATCAACAGTAGACTGGATAAAGAAATTATGGGACATGTACTCTATAAAATACTATACAGCAGTCAAAACCAATGAAACCCGGTCATTTGCAACAAGATGGAGGAATCTGGAAAACATCATGCTGAGTGAATTAAGTCAGTCCCAAAGGGACAAAAATCATATGTTCTCCCTGATCGGTGACAACTAAGCAACCACAAAAAAGGAAACCTGTTGAAGTGAAAGGGACACTATGAGAAACAATGACTTGATCAACCCTTGTCCCGACTGTTGATGTACAATTTAATACTTTATCCCTTTTAGTATTTTTTTGTTCTAGTTAATACTATTGGTTGAACTCTGTAATTGACACACATTTATTCTTAGGTGTTGAAATTTAACTGAAAAGTGATTGCTGTTAAATATGAGAGTGGGAATAAGAGAGGGAGGAGATGTATAATTTGGGACATGTTCAAGCTGTCTTGCCCCAATGATGGAGTTAGATATGTGCCAGGGGATTCCAAAAAAATCCCATCCTGATTGAATGTACCAATGCCATCTCACTAGTCCAAGTGATCAATTTCAGTTCACAATTGATCACACTGATAAGTCTGAGAGTCAAAGGGATCACACAAACAAGACTAGTGTCTGCTAATACTAACTGATAGAATCAAAAATGCAGAGAAGGATCCAACATGGGAAGTGGGGATACACAGCAGACTCATGGAATGGCAGATGTCCTAAAAAGCACTCTGGCCTCAGAATCAGCCCTTAAGGCATGCGGATCTGGCTGAAAAGCCCATGAGAGTATTTTAGGCATGGAAAGCCAAGACACTCTGACAAAAAACAAAAACAAAAACAAAAACAAAAACAAAAACAAACCTAAATGATTGATCTCTGCAAGTGAGATCCCAGTAGAAAGAACGGGCCATCAAAGAAGGAGGTACCTTTCTCTGAAGGGAGGAGAGAACTTCCAATTTGACTATGACCTTGTCTAAAGAAGATCGAAGTCAGTGAACTCAAGAGGCTTCCATAGCCTTTGAAACTCATGACTAGAGCCTAGGGAGATTTCTGATGCCATAAACATGAATGTCAAATTGTTAAGTCAACAACAGGAGTCACTGTGTACTTACTCCTCATGTGGGATCTCTGTCCTTAATGTGTTGTCCAATGTGAAGTAATGCTATAACTAGTACTGAAACAGTATTTTACACTTTGTGTTTCTGTGTGGGTGCAAACTGATGAAATCTTTAGTTAATATATACTAAATCGATCTTCTGTATATAAAGATAATTGGAAATGAATCTTGATGTGAATGGAATGGGGAGTGGGTGATGGGAGGCGTACGGGTGGGAGGGAAGTTATTGGGAGAAAAAGCCATTGTAATCCATTAACTGTACTTTGGAAAATTATATTTACTAAATAAAAGTTTAAAAAAAAGATTGTGATGATGGTTGCATAACTTTGTGAATATACTAAAAATTAACGAATTGTGCACTTTGAATTTTATGGGTGTGAATTATATCTCAATAAAGCTGTTATTAATGAATTAAAAATATTTACATCACATTACACCTTCAATACATTTGCTCAATTTGCATATTTCTAACTTGTAGTCTTTTACACTTTCGTCATTTTATTCCTTCCAATTTAATATGTTCATTTCATAACTAGATGAATGTCATTTCCTCCCCTTTTTATTCCCAAAGAGAGTTATCTTCCTCCCCTAAGTAGGAATCTCCTTTGTTAAAACTCCTTCAGGATTTATTTTATATACACTTTTCTTACGGCATTTCCCTGTTATATTCTGCACTTATAGTTTGTTTACTACGTTAACTTTATTATGAGACTTTTGAGGATAGGGCCAGTGACTCAGGCAACCTTGGTTGCTCCCAAATTTATCACACTAGGGGCAAAATGAATACTTTTTTCTTTGAACTAATGTATAATGGAAACCTTGGGAAAATTCTATACATATATAATACATGTACATATATATTTTATAGACTTACTCTATATCATGCTATTGTGTGTATAAGTTAAACCATTCTTTGAGAGATTTTTCTTACCTTAGCTATTTTAAACATATATTATATATAAGTTAATTTTGCTTTGTATTTTGAAAAAAAGTATTAAATTCTCAAAGAAGAAACTTTTTTTTTTCAAAGAAAACAGAGGCATGTTCAAAGCAAGCCTGTTAGAGCCAATAATCTAGTTTCCAACTGGACTCCTCCATTCCTCTGCTGGCTGCTCAAGGGGGAATTGCCCAATTCCTAGCTTTAGTCTGTTAATCTATAAACCAGATAATAAATTACCCACCACAAACAATTTCTATTAGCAGTAAGTGCTTGGAACAGGTGAGGCAGATCAGTGATACTTCAGTGATTTTGGGGATTTAGTATGATTCATCAAACGCAGCAATCACACAAATAGAAGGAATATTATAGATGAGTACACTTATATACTCATTTATATAGTATATATATATATATATATATACACCCCATTAATTTCAATAATAATTTTGGCTTTTAAAAAAATTCAAGGGGTGGGCATTTGGCACAGTGGTTAAGACTGTGATTAAGATGCTTGTGCCCATATAGAAGCCCTGGGCGCGAATCCTGATTCCATGTTTCTGCTGAGACACACCCAGCAAATCAGCCCATATGGGGGAGACTAGATTGAATTTTCTGCTCCAAGCATTTGAGAGGTGAAGCAGTGTCTCTCTGCAGCTCAAATAAATTTAAACAAAACTCAAGGTAGCTATTTCTTTGCATTGATTTCTTTATTATGTGGCAATAATACTCAACATTCTTTAGTAGTGCCGCTGCAGGAGATACCACATACAGTTTTTCTGTGGTATCAATGACGGCGACTTCTAAACACATTATTATGTATGGGGGCTACAGTTAACAATGTGATTTAAGAATAACACAAGTTGAAATAACTCAACATTACTATTCATATTAAGTACAGCAATTTACAGTCAAATGAAAGAATTATTACACATTTTAAAAGATCAGGATCTATTTTCAACAAAAAGCACCATAAATTTTCATAATTTTTGTCCTTTCCTTTTAAAATGAAACACTCACTATCACTTTATATGCTTCTCTGACTCCATTTTTCATAAATTGAAGAAAATCTTTGAATTCATATTTAGTGGATTAGCATTATCTTACTTTGATGCATAAACATAAATCAATAACAAACAAAACATTATAAGCCACAGCAATAGAAACACAGGGTATGCTTAAAGTCTGGAAAATTATTCCATTATCTTACCATACTTAGGCATTTAATAATTCTTGTCTTCAGTGAATAACACATATTTTCCATTCCAAGGGTGAACCCTGTGAGGATTAGGGCTCTGTTAATTGAGTTTTTCTGGGTTATGAGTCCAGAACTCCGTGGGAAATTAGTTTTGCAATCTATAATACTATCATAGGCCACCAGTTGCTACTTCAACCCACTAAAATGTACTGTCAGATCCCGGAAGTGGGACACAGTTGGGAATGCAGTACTTGAACAATTTCAGTGCTAGCTTAATATGCACTCATTTAATTCTTAGTCTGTTGTGTGTTGCTGTAGCAGAATACACACAAACTATAGTTAATAAAGAAAATAGATTTAAGAAATAAATCACAAGAGGCTGTGTAAAACAAGATGAAAGAGCTACATCTGGTGAAGGGCTTCTTGCCGCATCCTAACACAGAGAAAGCGTCACAAAGTTTCAAAGTACCTGAGCTCAAAACAGGGTAGGTACCAAATCCACTTTCTGGAGAAAGACCCAACTCCCAAATTAACCAACACACTCCTAGAACAGCTCATACCTTCCATACTTCATTAACCCATTCCTGAGGGTGCGGACCTCACGACCTAACCACCTCTTACCAATCCCAGATCTCAGTGCCCTTATTTTGAGGATTACATTTCTAGCATTTGAACTTCATAAACTTCATATTGAAGTCATAACAAGCAATAAATCAGATTCTCTGCAAATCAAAATGAAAGTGCTCCTCTAAACAGGATGTGAATTTGCAACATTTCATTGGTTAGTCTTATTGGACAGTAAAATCTAACAACAAAGCGTTGGAAAAATATTGCTCTTAAAATGTATATTCATTTATTTGAAAGTCAGAGTTACGGTGAAAGAGGGAGAGACAGAGATCATCCATCCACTTGTTCACTCCCCAGATGGCTACCACAGCAAGACTGGGCCAGGACTGAGCCGTTCCAAAGCCAGGAGGCAGAATCCAGAAGATGGAAGCTTTTATGGGTCTCCCATGTGGGTGGCAGGGGCCCAAACACTTGGATCCTCTTCTGCTGCTTTTCCCAGACCATTAGCAGAGAGTTGGATTGGAAGTGGAAAAGCCATGCCACAAACCGGTGCAGGCAGCAGCTTTACCCGCTGTACCACAATGCTGGCCACCAAAAGTATTGCTCTTGAGGGAGCCTAACAATAGATACATTTTTACAGTGCATCCACCAACCCCCAGTTCACCTGCCCATGCTCTTCATTGAGGCATAGATGATAATGACAAAGGGCAAAACAATAAATAGGATGGGAAAATAGTGCAGGTTAGGTATTCTGAAACTAAGTGGACACCCACATTGAGGGAATGTGGTCTTGTGTTCCATGGCCTAAATAAACTATCTTAAAAGGCTGCAAAATATGACACAGACTTCCTTAAAAAGGTAATTGCAGCAGACTTGTATGAATGTATTGCCTTATGATTGTATTCTTCTTGGATATTTTTCTTTGAAGCCAGTAGAATAAGTATTTCTGTGTTAGTTTAGCTCACTCATTACTGACCAGCTGCTTAAAGTGGTTCTTAGATTAACCTGGAGTTCTGTAAATCCTGGAAATTAGGCATATGGTTTTTCAGCATTCTGACAACCTTTGTTGCTTTTATCAGGACTTTGAACTATGGTAGTCCTAGTGAAATGCAAGAAATGCAACTAAAAAACAATAGTGAGATAACTTTTGTGTGTGCATAAACATATAAAGTTACAGAAAGCTCTCCCAATAAATCAACTGGTATAAAATTTTTGTAGGTATGTAATAGGAAGGAATCTATGGCAGTTTATCAATGTATTTATGTTTGTTTAATATTGAAGTATACACAATGACTACTTAAATAGCCATGTCATAAAATGATGATAATCATTCACGCCTGGATGTGAGTCTCAGTGAATTGGTAATGGCTGCAGACATGTGCAAGTGTACGGAGTTTTATTTACTGTAAATAACATTTCAACATTTATTCACACGTGTGAAGACACAGACTGAGAGGCAGTGTAGAAGAAAGTAAAGAACAGTGTGAGACAAGAAAAAATCTTAGTGAATTACATCAAGAGAATTATGCCACTCTTGACAAAGTTACAGTGAAATTGAAGAAGAGAAGAACTAAGAGGTCAGTTATAAAATGTTATAAAAGCCACATCGTTTAAGGGCCTGGGTTTACTCATTAAGGGCCTACTAGAATTTATTAGAAATTCTGAGTTTTGAATTTTGACAGACTTTGATTAAATCTCACTTTCTCTACTTTGACTTTTGCTTATGTGGCCAAAACTATTTGAATTTTGGTATGCTTCGAGCTTTCTTTGCCAAGGTGTCAAACCTTAAGTTCAACCCAAACTGTTTGACATCTACCTCTAACTTCAGTCTAGGTTCAAATGCTGATTCAGTTATACCTTGTGGCAAAAAATGTTAGTTTCACTTATTTGAATATTTTTCACTGGGTGACTTTGGAACTAAGTTTTTCTTCAGCCAAGCTATATGTTCTTAAAACTGTATATGAAGCCGGCGCCGCAGCTCAATAGGCTAATCCTCCGCCTTGCGGCGCTGGCACACCGGGTTCTAGTCCCGGTTGGGGCGCCACATTCTGTCCCGGTTGCCCCTCTTTCAGGCCAGCTCTCTGCTGTGGCCAGGGAAGGCAGTGGAGGATGGCCCAAGTGCTAGGGCCCTGCACCCCCTGGGAGACCAGGAGAAGCACCTGGCTCCTGGCTTCAGACTGGCGTGGTGCGCCGGCTGTGGCGCGCCGGCCGCGGCGGCCATTGGAGAGTGAACCAACGGCAAAGGAAGACCTTTCTCTCTGTCTCTCTGTCTCACTGTCCACTCTGCCTGTCAAAAAAATAAAAATAAAAAAAACTGTATATATGAAATATTTGGAATTTGTCCCCTCTGTATAAACAAAAAATAAAATAGATGAAAAATTTTAATAAAGAATTGAAGATAAAAATAAATAACCCCGTCTGAAATAGCTTTGACTGGGAAGCGGACTCTGAGATGGATATTTGCATGCCTGTAGTTTATTAGGGAATACTCTCAGAATTGACACCTATTAGGGAGTGAATGAAGATGAACCAGCTTGAGTGCAGGACCCATAGGTCCTGGATTTGTCCATTTTCCTTTGGAAAAACTATTTATTGGCTCACAATTTTCAGGGTGAAAGTTCAAGCAGCATAGCATTTTCCTAGGGGAAAGCCTTCCTGGTTGTGGTGCACCATCATGGATGACATCATGGCAGGGTGAGAAAGGAAGAGAGTTCCTGATTAGATAGGAAACCCGGGAGCAGAGAGGGTCAGTCTTGCAATTTTATAATAACCCTCTCATGGTAACAAACTAGGGTCCCATGAGCTCTACATTAATTCCTTCAATGGATAGCACCCTCAGTCACCCAATTAAAAAACCCTACCTCTCAATATCACCATACCACACACTGGGCTTTCAACACAAGAAACTTTGGAGGACAAAAACACAGCCATAGCATAGCAATCTGCCATGAATTCCTGAGATTTATTTATTTCTTACAATGCAAAATGCATTCATTCCATTCACATTCCCAAAGTATCTTGCTTTTATCAGCATCACCACTCAAAAATCCAACTCCGAAGTCTCATTTGAGATTCAAGGCAACCTTCTTCCAGTTTTGAGATTTTTTTAAAAAAATAGGTACTTCTAAGATACAATGGCAGGAGAGGCACAAGGTAAACATTCTTAGGTTTATGCCAGAAGAAATGGGTCACGAGCTCCCAGAATGACTCAAACCCAGCGCAGCAGACATCCAATCTTAAAGTTCAGGTCCAGCATCTTGCACACACTGCAAGACAGGATGAGCCCCCAGGTCTCAGGCAGCTGTGTTTCATGCCTTCATGGCTTGCAGGCCACATCGCTGCTCTCCCAGGCTGTGTAGTGATGCCTGCAACTTTCCCAGACTAGCATTGCGATCTGCGGCTGGGTCTACTTTTCTGGAGGCCTGGATATGCTCCAAGCCTATGGCTTCATTAGGCAATGTAGTAGAGAGCCTTTGTAGGAACCTGCCCATTTGGCAAATCCCTGCATGGCCTCCAAGCTGTTCAGCTGAAATGCAGGTGGTAGTTTCCATGGTCTCATAACTCTTGCACTCGGAGAAGCTATGAAATTACCTCTTCATGGTCATCAAGGTCTTCTATGGCTCTGCCTCATTTTTAGCCATGTCTGAACACAGGCTGTGGCTGCAGGGTGCTTTACCAGACATCCAGGGGCCGAATACTGACGTGGCCTGGGCAGCAAGCCCATGAGGATGGCCCGCAGTCCTCCTCTGAAACACTGCAGCCCTTTCAGGCCTCTGGACGTGTTATGGGAGGAGGAGCTACCAATATTTCTGAGGTGTCGTTAAGGTGTTTTTCCAATTTTCCTGATGCAAAGCAATGAGCTCGCTTTCATCTGAGCTAATCCCCATAGCAAGCATGTGCTGGGTTTCTCCATTTATTCTCTCAAGTATGCTTTTTTTTTTTCTTTTTCCAGGTCAATTGTGAATTTTTCAAATCTTTTCATTGTGCTTCCTGGAGTCTCAAATACATCTCACCAAAAGTGACCAATAATACCCATTCCACAGCCCACATGTGTTGCTGCATAGGAATTCCCTGGGCCATCAGTGAGTCTTTGGCACAGTGGTTAAGACTCTGCTTGGGCATCCGTATCCTATCCTGGAGTGTGTAGGTTTGAGTACCAGCTCTGCTCCCCATTCTGTCTTCCTACTAGTGCACACCCTGGGGGGCAGCAGGTAACAGTACAGGAAGTTGACTTTGTCACTCACTTGGGAAGCTAGGATTGAGTTTTTGGCTACTAAATTTGTCCTGTTTAAGCCCAGATCTTGCAAGCATTTAGGGATTGAGTCAGTAGATGGAATCTCTCTCTCTCTCTCTCTCTCTCTCCTTCCATGAGTCTCTGTTTCTGCTTCATTAACTTTTTTAAAAAAGATTTTATTTTATTTATTTATTTGAAATGTAGATACAGACAGAGAGAAAGGTCTTCACCCTCTGGTTCACTCCCCAAATGCCTGCAAAGACTGGAGCTGAATTGATTCAAAGCCAGGAACCAGGATCTTTCTCTGGGTCTCCAACACTGTTGCAGAAGCCCAAGCACTTGGGCCATCTTCTACTGCTTTCTCAGGCCACAGCAGAGAGCTGAATTGGAAGAGGAGTAGCAGGGACTAGAACCAGCACCCATATGGCATGCTGGCGCCACAAGAGGAAGACTAACCTATTGTGCCACAGCGCCAGCCCCTTTACTGACTTTCAAATAATCAAAATAAAATAAAATAAAAATAAATTATGTCCATCAATTATCCTAGCTCATCACTCTTATACCTGGTCTTCTACAAAGCTCTAGATCATGGGCACAATGAAAGCAAGTTCTGTGTTATTTCATAACAAGGATTGTTTTTTCTCAGGTTTCCAGCAAAACTGTTTCATTGGAGATGAATTTCCGAGTCTGTTTGTCTTCTGAGCCACCACCAGAATTGTCTGTCATATCCTGCTCCTCTAAACACTTCCAATCTTTACCCATTATCCAGTTTCAAAGCTGCTTGCATATATGTAGGTGTAATTATATCAACAACCCCACTCTCTGCACTATTTTTTGTTAGTCTATTTTCTATTGCTGTTACAAAGTGCCTGAGGCTAAGCACTTTTTAACAAAAAGAAGTAAATTTGGTTCACAGTAATGGAGGCAAGAAGTCCAACCAGCACATCAATGGTCCTGGTTATGGTTCCCTGATTGTGTCATTTCACAGAGAATGGCATTATGGTAGGGGCACATATGAGAGGGAAAGATCATATGGTGGGGCAGGAAGCCAGAGAGTTGGAAGGAGCCAATCTTGCTCTTTCATGGCAATCCACCTGCAGGAACTAACTGAGTTTCCATAGATTTGCATTGATTCTGTCCAAGGATAGCAACCACATTGACCCAGTTACCTCTCCCTAGGCCCAGCCTATTAAAAGGTCATCTTCTCTCAATACCACAACAATAGGGACAAGGCTTCCCACAGATCCACCTTTAGAGGATAAACCACGTTCAAACCATGTCAAGCCCCAATAGGAATGCACAATTACTACTTGCATATTTGCTGTGGACTTGTAGGGTCCTTGTTCCCAGGGTTCTGGGTCTCTAAGTAAATGATTTCTAGGTCTGAAAATTGGCTCAGGATCTTTGATATCTTTGGTGTTACCTGCTTTAAACTCCTGATTATTTAACCTTGATTTCCTTCATTGTGTACATTGAGTCACACCTCTGATGTCCATCTATATTGTTCCTAGGGGTGCTCTGTTCTGTTCCTCATCCCCATAACTTTCTGTGTCTGCCCTCTGAGCACATCCAGCCACTATGCCTCATGATTATGCTCCGTTGGCTTCTATTATTAGCGGACTCAGTTCTGAAGCAGCATCTTCCATCTTTAGCTCTGGACTAGAGAGGACAGCTCCTACTGAACTTCTCAGTCAAGTTGTCATGTTCTTCTAGGAGCATTTCTCATTTTGGGGGTAATGTCGTTCCCTCTGGCCCTATTGTGGATGCCGGTTGGCTAATAGATTTTCTGGTCATATATTTCACATCTATTCTAGCATGCCTGACTCGTTGGACATGTGATCTCTCCTTCCCTTCTCTGCTATGGCAGCTTTGATATTTCTGCTTCCCCTGGAGCCTTGCCAGATGATTAAATTCTGTGCTATAGGACAATGTTCCTAGACTGATAAATTCTCATGCATTCAAATTTAAGTATCTAGAACTTTAGGTGAAAATCTGTTCCCAAGCTTACTCTCTTTCCTCCTCCTGTTCCTACCCAGCAGTTCTCTTAGGGTACCGTCCCTTTCCTCCCTTAGCAGCATGACATTTTCCTGACCAAATCGTATTGCAAGTTAATTATGTACCATGTTCTAGGGGCATGATAGAACTACAGGGTGCAGCCTGAGACAGATGGCATTTGAGGCTAAGGACTCCACATCATCCATGAGGAAAGAGGGAATATGGTGTTAACCTAAAGAATAGGGCCACCACAGCAAGCTCACCAGGCCTGACAATCCCACACTCTCTATTCCAAATCTCAGGGCCTTGTTTCCTATCGTTGAGGACCATGATTCTAACTTATTTACTCTACTACTCTTATGATAAATTATTGAGCAAGATGTTTGCTCTTACTCTGTTCTCTGCCTGCAGGAGATAAAAATATCTTAACAAGTATCCAAGGGGACACTGCCACCTGCATGCTTTTGATCGGTGAATGTCGCCCTTTTTATTTATTGTTTATCTCAGACATATGTGTGTGCATCCCTCCAAAATAATCATCTGATTTCATAGTCTCTTTAAGTATGCTTAACCTATAAACCTCATGAATACCTGAGATATTACACCTGTAGGTACATTCCTTATGTTGGTAAACTTAAGTGAATCTTGTTCATCACCAGCGAGAGCTTCAATAGTTTTACCACTACTGGCTACCAAGAGCTAATAGCACTCCTCTTGCTGGTCCCCAATTTTACTGACTCATGGGCAATGCAGCTCCCAAATCTCATTTTACTATCTGCTTCCTAGGATGACTCTTAACATCACTTGTAAGTTAGATACGAATCTGCAAGCAGGTCGATCATTTCAGTTAGCTCCTGAGATCCGTGCTGTTAGAGTGTGAGGGAAGTAGGGTGGAAATGAGGGAGAAGTTGACCGTGGCATCGAGGCAGTGGAGGCTTCAGCTGATCCCAGAAGAAAGGCTGGCGTTGGGATGGGACACCCCTTGGAGGGGTAGTTCCTCTGGGCGAGGGAGAAGCTCCGTGATAAGCTGCCAGCATGCAGCTCCACGACAGCTGGGATATGGAGGCTCTTGGTCCCTGCAGGGCCATCTGGGCAGTAGATCCAGATGCACCACCACCAGATTCCTCATTTTCTGAAGACACAGCCTCAGAGAATAAAACGTATCTCCACGGGGAGGGAGAACAAATTGCGACTCAACAGGGCGATAATAAATGAGATGTTTTGTCATCAGTGATTCTTTCAGCCAACATGGTAAGTGTACATGGGATGAAATCTTCGGTATTATTAAAAATATTCATACAAAAATTCAATGTGTTGATAAACAGTTTTCTCTTCCAAGCACCTGGTTTAAGGAATACTACAGTAACACCGATCATGATGCTTTCAGCTTCGGATACTTTGGGTATTCGACTGCTGCAAATGGACTTTGACTATCACAGATATGTGAGTAGATGACTCACTCAGTGAAATGGGAGTAAGCATGTTACAGGCGTCATTCAGAAGTCCTTATCAACATTGGGGCATTTTCACTCTGTTCTCAGTGACACTCACAAAACTGCCTTGTATGCACAAAGGGAAAGGGAAGGAGAGAAAATTCTTGCTCATCTCTTCTCCATCTCTATGGAAGCTTTGCATTGACCTTGAGTCCTTTTGCCCCATATCCAGAAACTTCTTCACTTGATTACTCCTAGGATTGGAAAGGGGGGTGAATACTAGAGTTGGTTTAGACCAGTTGATTCATTGTATGAGACTGGGCATACCACCCCTCACCCACAACTAAGTCAGCATCAACAAGCAAAACAATAAAAGGAGGAAAGAGTATTGCAGAGACAGTCAGTTTCTTTTGCTACAGTTATGGGAGAGGGATTAAGTGCATGTGTAAATCAGGGTGTGCGGGATGCGATTGCACATTTAAGGAATGATGGAAGAGTGAGTATGATTGTATTAAATAAAATTTTATTAACTCACTCAGGAGCAATTTTTAAAATGTTGAAAGAAAAACTGCTTTTGGAGTGTTTGAGCAAAGTCAATGTCTTGTTGAACATTATATGGCATAATATTTATTCTTTTACATTAAATATACTCCTCAGCTTGTCATCATTTCAATTTATGGCACATCACTATGTCAATTGGAAAGGATGACAGGTAAATTTTTATTTCAGGATTGCTTTTCTACTTAACTATTTAAAATATTCTGTATTTCAGGAAGATGACAGAGTACACGGCTCCTTTACCCAGAGCATAGGATTCTTCATTTGTTGGCTGAGAAAACACATGTGTGCACACAATTCTACCAGCGTCCTTAGGCAGAAATAAAAAATTCAGGTATGGTAAGTATATTTTAGGGGTTAATTACTGTCAAATATGTTTATGAATGAATGAATCTGCTGTCTGCTTTATAGACTTTTCTCTCATTCATATTACAGTTACTTGTTGTAGTTCAATTTTGCTTTCTTTTACAATTTTTGTTATAATTATTTTAGTTGAAAGGCAGAGAGAGAGAAAGAAAGAGAGAAAAGAGAGAGAGAGAGAGAGAGAGAGAGAGATTAACTATTGATTCACTTCCCAAATGCCCACTGGAGCCAGAGCTGGGCCAGGCTGAAGCCAGAAGCAAAGAATCCAATCCAAATTACCCACATGAATTTCAGACACCCAACTGCTTGAGCCCTTACTGCTGCCTCTCAGGGTATGCATTAGTGGGAAGCTGGAATGGAGAGCAGGACCAGGCATTCCGATACAAGGTGCAGTGTCCCAAGTGCTATCTTAAGCACTGTACCTAATGTCTACCCCTTTACTTTTGCTTTCTTCCAAATGCTTTTAACATTCTGCTTGAGTTTTCTAATAATAACTCATAGTAATATTAACATCACTCCCTCTTCTTCCTCTTATTTCTTTGTCTCCAGTTTTCTGTTTTGATAACTAAAGCAGCAGGCATTGGACTCTGATTGCAAGTTTCTCACTGATGAACTTTTCTCAGTTCAGTTTTTCAAATAAGCAACCCTGATATTAAAATTCAGCCTCTTTCATTCTAGGAGCTATTTTTTAATCCTGTGTACTTAAGGCTTTTAAAAAACAATTTAAATATAAAAGATTAAATGGAGGGGTAATAGCATTGTGGTGCAGTTGGGTAAGCATCCCATATCTGAGTGCAGGTTCCAGTCCCATCTCCTCCACTTTAGACTCAACTCCCTGCTAAGGCAGCCAAAGATGGTCCAGGTTCCTAGATCCCTGTCATCAAATTGGAGACCAGAAAGGTCTGGCTTTTGCCTAGAGCTTGCTTTTGCAGACATTATGGAAGTGAGCCAATGGATGAAAGATCTCTCTCCCTCTCTCTCGCCATCACTTCCTGTCTCTGTCATTCTGCCTTTCAAATAAATATGTGCATAGATCTAAATATTAAAAGGTCCAATGTTCAGGAAGATTAAATGGCCTTATATTCAGAAGACTTATTTTTATCTTCTCAGTCTCTCTAAAAGAGGAATTTCTACTTTTAAATTTTATGTTTTAAAATAACATAAATTGTCACTTTATGCTTTCTCCATTTGTCTTTCCCTGGAAACTCTTTAAGAGTCTCTGTAATATTGTGGCCGGCGCCGCGGCTCACTAGGCTAATCCTCTGCCTTGCGGTGCCGGCACACCGGGTTCTAGTCCCGGTTGGGGTGCCGGATTCTGTCCCGGTTGCCCCTCTTCCAGGCCAGCTCTCTGCTGTGGCCCGGGAGTGCAGTGGAGGATGGCCCAAGTGCTTGGGCCCTGCACCCCATGGGAGACCAGGAGAAGCACCTGGCTCCTGCCTTCGGATCAGCGCGGTGTGCCGGCCGCGGCGCGCCAGCTGTGGAGGCCATTGGAGGGTGAACCAAAGGAAAAGGAAGACCTTTCTCTCTGTCTCTCTCCCTCACTGTCCACTCTGCCTGTCAACAAAAAAAAAATATATTCTCTGTAATATTGCATTTTCTTAAGAAATTGCTTAGTGAACATATTTTGTCTCACACTTTTTTTTAAATTTATTTATTTATTTATTTATTTATTTATTTAACAGGCAGAGTGGACAGTGAGGGAGAGAGACAGCCCCTCTTATGGTTGGTTTCTGTTCATCAGTCTCATCTCTTCGATTCTGTATTCCCTGCACCCTCCCAAGGCAGATCCCCATTCCCAGCGTGGTTTTCTCTGTGAGCTCACTTATCTTCAAGTCTAAGAAGCTTTCTTGGTTTTACAGTTTTGTCAGTTTTTTGCCTGTTGAAATAGAGATGACTTCCAATTTCCTTGCATACACATCTTAAACCGGAACCCAATCCTTTTCTTTGTAAGCAATTGTGATGGCGGCTCTGTTTCTACTGCAGCTGCATGGAGTTTAGGTAGTAGGCAGAGGGACTGCTGTTTGAACAAAGGAAATGAGACATGAAATATATTCACCATTTGATAAGGTGGGAGCTGAAAAGGTGAAGACACAGCGAATATTCAGAATAAAAGGATCCAGGGATAAGAGAAACTTTAAAGTACATAAATTTGTTCATGTTAAAAATAACCACTACCTGTCAAACTCTTAACCCATTATTAGTCATAAGATTTAACAGATCTTCACCAATATTTAACCAAAAGTTATGGAGAAGAGCAAAACTTATCAGAGTTCATTGCATTTAAACTTTTTTGCTTAACTATTATTTTGGAAAACTTTCATTTCTGTATTGTATATATTTAAAAAAATTCTGGGAAATACTTATGAAAAAACTATGGATTCAAACTTTTGCACAAAAATATTTACATGTAATTTCATTTTCCATTTTCCAAGAACTTTCTGAACTCCCTTATTTATATATGTCCATGCGTATGCATGTGTACATGTGTGAGTTATAGATACAATTTATAGAATTTAGCTCATACTTATAGGATGTGATTAAGAAGTTTTCAAGTCCCTAGAATGTTATGTGTTAAGGATTTTTTGTTTATTTAACTTTCATTTCTGAAGTAAATGTCTTTTTTTGTTTTTTAAGATTTGTTTTTTATTTGTTGAAAGGCAGAATTACACAGAGAGGAGGAAGAGATGGATGAAGAGAGAGAGAGAGAGAGAGAGAGAGAGAGAGAGAATCTTCTGTGGGGTGGTTCACTTCCCAAAAGGCTGCAATGGCTGCATGTTGACCAGGGCTAAGCCAGAGCCTGGAGCTTCTTCTGGGTCTCCCACATGGGTACAGGGACCAAAGACTTGTGTTATCTTCCCCCCCTTTCCCAGACTACTTATCAGGGATCCTGTTTGGAAGTGGAGCATCTGGGACTTGAACTGGGATACTAGCATTGCAGCTGGAGGCTTAGCCTGCTATGCCACAATACCGACCCCACAGTGTTTCTACCATACAGTGTCAGATCATAGATATTGAAAGAATCTCATGTGTTAAACTTCACATATTCAACTTGTTTCTCACAATATCTCTTTGCAAAAGTTAAAAAAAATGTATTAGCTAAACCTATATAGAAATCTAGCTATATAATAAAAGGAGCCATGAAAATTAGTTCTAGAAAGCTTTTCAAAATATATCAGTTTTCATGCACAGAACTTACAACTTAAGGAATGATATATGCATTGTTTAGATTTTCAGTTTTCCAGCATAAAATGAGTATTTTCACCCATATGGCTACTTTATGTGTTAATTTAATGCTCACTATGTTATTGCATTTGTAAGTTCATAGATGTGAATTAAGTTGGCAGTAGCACAACTTGAAATAGTACATGCAGAAGACCAGACTACATCCAGACGGGAGGACTAGTCACAGGACGTCTTCAGCCATACTGGCCATGTTCCCCGATTGCCTATTATATTGCAATTTCATGCGCCAAGCATTTGGCAGTTGTCTGTGCTACACATGGAATGCAAAACAATAAAATCATGATTGCCAGGGCACATCTTGAAATAATAGATTTACTTATTAGTACTTGGTATCCAGCTGTGAGTTCTGAAAGAAACTGAACATAATTTCTAATTGGCCTGACTGGATACATGCACACATGACCCTGTAGTGTCTACAGCCAGGGCATACATGATGTCATAATAGCTGCTTAATCACAGCACTTCTAGAAAAAAATGGATAAAGGCCTTTAAAAAATGACATCCAAGAACAAACTCTTATTGGGTTTAATTTTTTTCCCTTTTCATAGAGAAACATAAAACATAGAATGTACTATTGTAGCTTACATTTTGTTAGGTTTTTGATAAATATAAACACAATTTTTGACATTAAGATTGGAAAATGGTGACAATTATATTTTAGAAGATATGGTAACTATAACTTAGTATTACCAATTTGGTCTTTTAAAAGGTCATTGTAAGAATTATAGGAAATAACAGAAATTACTATGGGTACTAGCATATTTTATGGAAAAATAAATTAAAATTAATTAAAAACATATGACCAAGCTATTTCCTCTAGGAAAAAATAATATGAAAAGTTTCATTCTTACAAAGAATACTGGGCAATTGAAACTTACCTAGCAATATTTCACCTTAAAAGGTTTCATTTCAATATTTTTGTTAATTTGTTTATCAGAGGACTTAAAATAAATTTTATATAAATACAGACCAATCCAGCCCCTGCCTCATGTCAGAGTATTGGCAAATTGGTGTATTATGCATCATGGCAAACTAGAAATTTGTGACTCATAAGCTGTTTTATTAGCTTTGCCTCTATAATATGCCATCACAAAACCTAGAAGATTTTTTAAAGGTTTATTTATTTATTTGAAAGGCTGAGTTTCAGAGGCAGTGGCAGAGAGAGTCTTCCATCTGCTGGTTTATTTCCGAAATGGCTGCAACGGCCGGAGCTGAGCCAAACCGAAGCCAGGAGCCAGGAGCTTCTTCTGGGTCTCCCATGCAGGGGCCCAAGGACTTGAGCCATTTTCTACTGCTTTCCCTGGCCATAGCAGAGAGCTGAATTGGAAGTGGAGCGGTGGGGACTTGAACCGGTGCCCATATGGGATGCCTGCGCTACAGATGGCAGCTTTACTCACTATGCCATAGTGTTGATCCCAAAACCTAGAACTTAAAGCAACCATGTTTTCAGTTCACATTTCCCAAGTTGACTTGTTAACTTCATATAGGTGTTTTTTTATTATTTATTTATTTGTTTGTTTTTTCCTGATCCATGTGTATCTGACCTTGGTCAAATGTGTCCATGTATTTTTGATTTACTGATAATGTCACATAGGACTGGCTGATTTATGATGGCTACAAAAGTTAGAACAAATAAGACTTGCTGAAAGATAGCGATTATTTCTGTGAAAATATTTGAAATTACTAGAGCAGCAATAAAATAAGCCCCCATTTTCAAGTCCTTATTCTCTGTTTTTGTCAAGTTGCCACTTTGCAAGGCAAGTCTCAGGGCATAGGCTGGATTAGGTGTGCCAAGTTTCTAAAAAAGGGCATGGTTACAGGAGGTATTGTTGCCGCAGCCTGCAGTTCTAATTTCTTGGGTTCATGTCTCATGACCATAAAGAATTAGGAACGTGGACAATGAAGAGTGTGTAAAGCAGAAACAGTTTATTCAAAGAAGCAGAGAAAGTCCCAGCAGCTGGGAGAGGTCAGTGAAGAAGGGAACTGTTTAGAGCCTATTGTCCAAGAGTTTCTACAGGGTGTAAAAGGAGAGGTTCTGATGATGGGTCCAGGATAGGCATTGAGAAGAGATGGTTTTGATTGGCTCCATCTGCTGGTTCCTTCCTCCCACAAACACCAACCATCAGCTGTGGCTGAAGGCAAACAGCAGGAACTCAATCTGGGTCTTTCCCATGACTCTCACGAACTCGATAACTTGAGCTTCACTGTTACCTCCAGGGGTCTGCAATGGCAGGAAGCCGAAGTAGTCACAGAATTCTTACACAGAACTGGTTGCTCGCTTTGCTCAGATTCTCTGATGCGCACCTCCAGATGGTGGGGAGGGCCTCCTCTGGTCCCTGTCTACCTATCTGGGAGTCTATTTCTCTATCCACATGAGGGCATGTCACTGCAATCCACTTTAGCTGGCTGCTATCCAGGATGACAGGTAGATTTGACACAGTCAAGGCTGGCTGAAACATAAGGAAAGATAGGCACCCACGCACTTACCACAGGTACAGCAAATTAAATTTTGGACTAATATGGCTAATTTTATTTGGGTTTCAGTTTACCACTTTCGAGTGCTAGACTGCCACTTTGATTTCCACAAATTTCTGGAAAAGGTAGTAATTATTTTTCCTCTGTTTAAAAAAATGCAATGGTTTTGTTGGTAGGTACTTTGATAAAGTGAGTGATCTATGATATCATCCATTATGGGGTTAATTGTAGCAAGAAAAAACATGGATAGAGATAGTGGAACAGAATGTACAAAGAAAAACGCAAAAATCTAGTAAAGTCAAGGTTTTGAAGCAAGTGCTTAGAACTAGAATTTTCATAAGTATTTGGAGACTTTAGAAGGAGGTTGAGTTTCCCTTTAAAAGTGGGTGGACATTTGATGATGTTGACAATTTTATAAGGCACTAATTTCCAAAGGAATACTATATTATTATTCCCCTTCAACAAAATAATAGAAACTACAAAATATTTGAGTGATGTCCATAGCACTGCTTGACAATGGATCTATGAGATAAATAAAACTAAATTTACTGATGATTAGAAGTTCTTTGCTATTCACTTCTTTTAAAAAGATTTTATTTATTTATTTAAAGGTAGTTACAAAAAAAAAAGGTAGTTACAGAGCTAGAGAGGGAGAGACAGAGCAAAAGGTCTTCTACTGGTTCACTCCCCAAATAACTGCAACAGCTGAAGCTGGGCCCACCCAAGGTCAGGAGCCAGGCACTTTTTCCTGGTCTTCTAAGTGGGTGCAGGGGGCCGAGCCCTTGAGCCATCTGCTACTGCTTTCCTAGGCCACAGCAGAGAGTGGGATCAGAAGAGGAGCAGCCGGGATTAGAACTGGCACTCATACGGGATGCCAGCTTTGCAAGCAGAGGCTTAGCACACTGTGCCACTGTGCTGGTCCCCTGCTATTCACTTTTAAAATCTATCCAGGGAAATGAAGAACAAAAATAGCTAGGAGATACAAATTTCAATATTATTGTTGAGGCTTTGGAGAGCAATCTTATTTTTATTCATTTAAAGCAAATATTACTTTAATACTTTCCTGTTCACTGTCCAGCCCCTCTTACCTACATATTCTATTTTATTGTTACTGAAAATATGGGCTTTTCTTACTTTTCTACATCTTTATAATGACATCACAACTCTCTCTTTTCTACCACCTTATTTACATATTACCTCCATATACTTCATAAACCAACATATAAATTGAGTGCTTAAGCCAATTCTATTGTAATATGAAATATAACATAAGTGTAAATAAAACTTAGTTCCATTTACTAACATTGTATTTTCATTTATTTATTTAAAAAATAGAGACAGGGAGAGAAAAACATAAGAGAGAAATACCCTATTTTCTTGTTCACTCCCCAAATGCTTGCAACAGCCAGAATTGGGCCAAACTGAAGCCAGGAGGGCAGAAATTCGTTCAAGTCTCCCATGTAGGTAGCAGGGATCCGACTATTTGAGCCACCATTGTTACCTCCAAAGCTACACTAACAGGAAGCTAGAATGGAGAACAGAGCTGGGACTCCAATCCAGGCATACCATTATGGGTTGCAAGTATTCCAACCACCAGGACAGCTTACTTGTTGTACCAAACACCCATCCTTGACCATGTTTTTTTTTTAAAGATTTATTTATTTGAAAGTCAGAGTCATATATAGAGAGAAGGAGAGGCAGAGAGAGAGAGAGAGAGATCTTTGATCCACTGGTTCACTCCCCAACTGACTGCAATTGCCAGAGCTGGGCCGATTTAAAGCTAGGAACCAGGAGCTTGCTCTGGGTCTTCCCATGCGAGTGCAGGGGTCCAAGGACTTGGGCCATCTTCTACTACTTTTCCAGGCCACAGCTGTAGTGGAATGAGAAGTCCATGCCAAGGTGGCCACTGGCAAGCGAACTTCAGTTACTCAGGAATGGCTTTGAAACCCACCTGGCAATGGAGCCAGCCTGGCAACAGGCTGTGATTGGATGGCTTTGGAAACTGCCTGGCAACAGGCTGTGATTGGTTGGGGAATAGACCATCCCTTGACTGGATTGGCTGGTCTTGGCTATCTAAGCTGTTGTACCAACTGAAATAAACGAGTCTGCGGGCTGCTTGCCTCAAGCCTGCTTTCACCCGACTCCCGGGGTCTGTGTGGTGACTCCACACCTCTTGCCCCCACCATGCTCCTCCTCTCAGAAATGAATCCACTGTAACATTGTTGAGAAATCAACTGCAACACACAGCAGAGGGTTGAAACAGAAGTGGAGCAGCCGGGACTCAAACCAGCACCCATGTGGAATGCTGGCTCTGCAGGCAGTGGCTTTACCCGCTACGCCACATTGCCAGCCCCTACCATATGTTTTTATAAGTTACATTTTCTCCTTCTGTAGTGTTATGAAAACATCTACTTTGCATAAGAATATTGATCTACTTCCCCCATTTACTCATTTTTCTCAAAATGTAGAGGGAATATTTGTCAATGTAATTTAATATTAACTTATGTGTAAGTATAAAAGAAATGAAAAACTTATATAGCTTTAAGCTACTGATCCAGCATAACTCTTTACCCCAGTAGACTCCACTTTCTAGTATAGCATAAAACAGTTTTTCCAGTTTGTGAAATTTATCTGTTTGGGTTGCTATAACAAAATGTAAAAGACTTAATGTTTTGGGGAGGGCATTTAGCCTGTTGGGTAAGACTTATGTTGAAGGAACTGGCATGGTGCACAGGGCGTAGAGCCATCACCTGCGGCTCTTGCATCCAGTGTGGGCACTGGTTTAAGTCTGCCTGCTTCACTTCCCATCTGGCTCCTGCTGGTTAGCCTGCGGGGGCAGTGGAGGATGACTTGGGTGCTTGGGCCCCTACACCCACATGGGAGGCTTAGGGTGGGGGAAGCTCCTGGCTCCTGGCTTTGCGTCAGCTCGTCGTGGCCATTGCAGTCTTTTCGGGGGGCTGAACTAATGGATTCTCTCTCTCTCTCTCTCTCTCTCCCTTGAATTCTGCCTTTCAAATAAATAATTAAATCTTAAAAAATAAATCAGAAAGACATCTGTTGAGACACCCGTATCCCTTATAAGTGCTTGAGTTCCAGTCCTGCATCCCCTCTCAGTTCCAGCTTCCTGTTAATGTGCGTGCTGGAAAGCAGCAGGTGATGGCGTGGGACCCTGTCACTCTTGTGGAGACTGGGCATGAACTTCCAGATCCTGGCTTTAGCCCGGTCAAGCCCTTAAAGTTGTAGGCATTTGGGTAGTGAACCAGAAGATGAAAAATCTCTTGCTCTTTCTCTCCCTATAGTTCTACCTCCAAAAAAATGATTTAAAAAAAAAAATAAAGTAGAGTTTCCTTTGGCTAAGTTCTTAAGGCCAGAATCCAGGACCATGGAGCCAGCTGTTTGGTATCCTTGGGGAGCTCTCTGAGGCCTGTGGTGGTTTCCATCTCATTGAGTCATTGTATGATCTTTCCTTGTGCATTTATACTCCCTCCTGGCATCTGTTAATCTTCTTATAAGGACTCCAGTTACATTGCATTAGGCCTCCCTTGCTTCTATCTTGTCACTTTTATTACTTTATTTCCCCTTTTAGAGGGCCTATCTCCACGGTTACATTGGTGATCAGTGCTGCAACCTGTGAATTTTTTAGAGGACACAAGTCAGTCTACTACAACATTCAGAAGAGGAAATAAGAAAATATATGCAAAATCTGTAGCATAATAACTGAAACTTAGGAATTCTCAAGACAGTTTATTATCATTATCAAATGATTGCATATTACAGTCATTGCTCTACTTGGTGATGGCATATATAAAATGAGTGATAATGTATCCATATTCAAAATGAATAATACAAACAGCAACAAAGAAAAGCCAGGTATTCCTGCGTGTATGGTTGATAACTCTATAGGAGAAATCATTTGGGGAAAAGGGATAGAGGAATTGTCTTGAAAATATTTTTAAATGTTTTTTGAAAAACAGGGAATAAAGTTGATTTTCCTTTGTTTCCTACAGAGTTTGGGTAATCCAGTGGCTGTAGTGAAGCAGTGACTTTTCAGCCACCAATTGGAGAGTCTGTTTCATGAAAAAGTTGGGAGGTTCCATGCATAAAATATTTCATGCAGAGAAGGGCTCACATTCTGCGTTGTGTTTGCGATGTGGGTTCATCTAAGTGATTTCTGAGATGAATTCTGTCCGGCTTGCAGACTTGATCTTAGTTGTTTTAACTTTTGGTTTTGCGTGAGAGTGGGTCACACCTGATCCTGGAAAGAGAATTTGCAGCACAATGAAGCGAATGGAGAATGTGAAGTGATACAAAGGGAACAGATCATCTTTTCATTTTTAAGTGGAAAATGGGTGTGGTTACACAATTAAGGAATGTTCCTGAATGAAGGGTAGAAAGTCAGCGGGGATTATAATGAACCCCAGGTATAGTATGTAGATGTGCATGCGTAGAACACTGAGGGGAGACAGGAGACGGGGGTGGGGGGGAGATGGAGCAGCTATGTGAATGTGAGATCATTCAGAACACTGCAGTGTAGGGAGGATGCAATGTTTTTGAATTTCATCTAAATTGAGTCAGGCTCAGCAATTGCCTGTAATTTGTTTGAGAGACTCTTTATCACATATTCTTTGAAATTGGATTTAGTATTAAGATTAACTATACATAATGGGTTTTTTATAGTGCCTACGGGATAATTGGCTGAGAGAATAATTCTGAGATATCACTGATCAACTAGGCTCAGGAATTTTTCTTTTAGGAACAAATTGAAATGAGGGCTAGGTCTGTACAAATTAAGTGTTTCAATATAAGTGGAAATTCTTCAGAATGCTGGATATCCTTTGATTTCTCAAGGGGAAATGCCTTTAAAGACTCTTTCCATGTTTCATAACTAACATGTTTTTTGAAAGATTTATTTATTTACCACTTGAAAGACAGAGTTACACAGAGGCTGAGTCAGGGACAGAGAGAGAGAGAGGAGAGAGAGAGAAAGAGAGAGTGAAATCTTCCATCTGCTGGTTCACTCCCCAGATGGCTGCATTGGCCAGCCCCAGGCCAGGCAGAAGCCAGGAACCAGGAACTTCTTCTGGGTCTCCCATGCGTGCAGGGGCGCAAGCATTTGAACCATCTTCCACTGCTTTCCCAGAGAGCTGGATTGGAAGTGAAGTCAGGACTCTGGCACCGTGGGTGGTGGCTTTACCACTATACCACAGTGTCAGCCCCAGAAACTAACTTGTTATGCATAACTTTCAGGTTATTTTTCACATTGATTATCCTAATACTTCTGTTTCGTGTTTTATATGTAAAAGTTTAGATTTTGAAGAATTTGATTTCAATTCAAACAAAATGTTACCCATTTTTTTCATGCATATTATCATGTGAATTAGGTTTGTCTGATGTTTTGTTTTTATCTATTTTATTGGACACAATGGGATAGTCTGTATTACAACAACAAATAATCTGAGATCCTAGCTCTGAACTCCCTGTAGATTGAACACTCAGGTTGTACCCAGCTCAGCCTCAGTGGCTTCCTTTGAGTCTGTCCTCGTGAGGATATCTTCTGTGTCTTCAGCCATGTTTTAGGGTCCATGTTGTTGCCTCTTAAATACTTATTCTGTAGGGTCTACATGGAAAGGGAAGAAAAGGCATATGCAGTAGGATGTAGACCTGGGCCTCCACGTGCTGGATACGTCCTACAGACTTGGCATCTCCCAGCACTCCTGACACAGCCTCTGCCACATGTATGCACCAGTTATGAAAAATCTGGGGGCTAGCACTGTAGCACAGTGAGTTAAGTCATTGGCTGCAATGCCTGCATCCCCTATAAGCACCCATTCAAGTCCCGGCTGCTCCATTTCCAATCCAGCTCTCTGCTAATGCACCTGGGATAGCGGTGGAAGACGACCCAAGTGCTTAAGCCCCTGTCACTTATGTGGGAGAGAAGGACGGAGTTCTTGCCTCCTGGCTTTTACTTGGCTCAGTCCCAGCCATTGCAGCCATTTGAGGAATGAACCACTGGATAGAAGGCCTCTCTCTCTCTCTCTCCTATCACTCTACCTTTCAAAGAAATACATACATTTTTAACAGAATAGAGCAACATTTGCCCTTCTTTTCTCATCAGGAAAACAAAGTAAGAATGAGTAAAACACAAAGCATGGTCTCCAGTGGGATATTTAGGACCATTTTCTAGGAATCAAGGAAAGTAGAGGACAACCCACATTTCAGACAAGTGGGATGTGAAGGGACAAGGCTGGTAAGGTACAAAGGTGTACAGTAAACCCAGATGAGGAGGAGAACACATGGATGAGAATCCAGCAACAGCCTCCGTCTGGTACAACCAGAGGCGGGAGTGCTGGCGGAGCTGGCCTGATTATTTATTGAAGTGTGATGTAGGGCCCAAGTCAGTGGAGAGACAAGGTAAACACGTGCATAGGCACAATGTGGAGGAGGGCCACATGTGGGAGGCTGAACTGGTTTTCAAAGACATGTTTGATGCTTTTCCTGAAGCGAGATCTTGTGTTGCCTTGCACCTGAACTCTGAAAAGGAGATGGAACTGGCTTTGCCCATTAAAACAAGAATGAGAGTCACAGGTTTCCTTGTCAGTACAAGTGTTAGGAGCTGGTGTGGGGTTTATCATGAAGTCTTTCCCCAGCTCTTTGAACATGCAAACTTGTGGAGAGACACAGACTCTGTCAGGCTGATGTTTAAGATGAATAAAATGAAGAAATCCTCCCTAGCACAAGGTGGACATGCAATGAGAACTAGGAGTACAGTTGGTAGCTATTGGCCGCTGTGGTGTTCAGGTTATTGGTAATCACAGTGTAGCTTATCTTTATCCTATCCTGACTTAGAGAATTTGAGACCAGGATTAGGGACCTCAAGTACCAGAAAACTACATCGTGTGTTTTGTAATTGGCTAATGCACAGGAGACAATCTATTATTGGAAAATATGGAAAGTAAATATATGCAAAAGAAAAATATTTCAGCTATACATCCCCTGGGATAGCTTAGTAGTCTATTGAATATTTAATATTTTCTCTTTCTGGGAAGAAAGAAAAACCAAAGAAACTAAGAGTGTGGCTCTCATGAAAAGTCTGATAAGCTCAAAGTACCAACAGTTTTTATTGTTTATTTATATTTATTTGAAAGATAAAGAGACATAGAGAAAAAGACAGAAACTGGTTCACTCCTCAAATATCCACAACAGCTGGGGCTGGGTCATACCAAAATCAGGCTCCGGGAACTCCATCATGGTCTCTCACGTGTCGGGTAGGTGCCCTGTTCACAGACAAAACACAGATGACTGTGTGTGTTGGTCAGTACTATTATTGCAAGCACTCAGCAATGCCTGGTGGATGATACAGAAAGGAACAGTGTGTACACGAGAGAGAGAAGGAGAGAGAGAGAATGCAAAAGAGAGAGAGCAAAAGAGAGAACCAGAGCAAGAGAGAGAGAGAGAGAGAAACAAGTGATTCTACACATTATTATTTACTATGCTTGCTATTCATCTTTTCTTCAAGGAAAACAAAACACCTTACCGATGCAGCTCTTGAGTCTTGTAGATTCCAGAAAGTGTTGTCCCCATAAATGCACTGTCCCCCATCTGAGCTTGGGTTTCTCTAGAATATTCTGGGAATAACTGCAGTCCTTGAAGCTGATTTAGATTTATTTTTCATTTTCTTGAAACTTTTCCATAACTAATTCTCCAATATTATTAACTTTTCATGTTTCTCTCTGAAAGTCCGAATATTGACCACTATTTTTATTGATTATTTATTTTAGAAGGTATATCATTTACTAGATCTTCTACACATGTATGGATTTCTGTCTTTCTGATATCTTTTCCCTCTATCTTGAAAAAAAAAATTAATTCATTTCTGTATTGTAGTTATTTCCTTTTAACTACTCTTAAAAATTCTCTACATTCTGCTACTTACTACAGAGAATGCAATGCCACTGTTTGTTATAAATCTTGTTCTTACTAACTGCAGTTCAGAAATTTTGTCTTATTTATTTATTGGCCATAATTTTCTGGATCCTTGAACACTAAAGTAATTTCCCTAGCATATCCCCTCGACAGTTAAAAAAACAAGTTCTCTTTCCAAACACTTCAAAGTTTTTGAAGTTTTATTTATTAGTACGGTGGAAAAGTAGATACTTTAAAACTGTCAAAGGCACGATTTGATGAGTAATTTTCTTCCAATTCTGATGATGCACATACATCTTTCATTAGTAAAGTGTACTCATCTAACATTTGCACTCAAACGCATTCTTTCCACAGTTTATTCTCATTGAATGATGCTATTATCTGAGACAAAATGCTTTTACTTGATCTTGACATCTATCCTCTGTTCTAGATTTAGTTGAAATCTCTTTTAGGTGGAGAAATGGCACCATATTCTTAGATTTTCATTCACATCAATTCTTGATGATACACAAATTCAGTGCCCTGATGTTTTTTAATCCTGAATTCTGAAATTTCATGAAATGTCAAATAAAATTTCCATATATTCCCAACATCTCTGTACATACAGTAAAACTCGCCCTGGCTAAAGCTGTCTTCACAGTGATCACTGGAGTGTCAGCAGATAGAAAGAAACTGAAGGGAAGCACTCCATGTCTGGGTACCACAGAGCTCCCCCGGCCTCACGGCCCCTTTAGCACTTGACATGATGGCATTGACTTTTTCAAAATTCATTTTCTCCTGGGAGGTGCATGAAGGCAGGATTTTGTCTTTTTTGCTCTCCACCACATTCCGTGTGTCTTTTACATCGTCTGTCATATAGAAATTATTTTTGGATGGATGAGTGGATAGGAGTTATTCAGGAGCTGAAGCAGGTACCTTTCAGATAAAGGACAAGGCCTGGCAGTGGGCGCAGCCCAGAACGTCCTCTCCCTGGAAAATGACAACACAGGACTACAACTCTTTAATGTGATTAGTTCATTTCAGACTAGAGTAGAATACAGGTTCTTTTTGTAATCAATTGAAACTTATATTTTATTATTTTTCTTTCCATAAGTTGCATAAAACTTTAAGTTGCAATGATGACTGTATTCCTGTTTCTTGAGTGGGGACTAGGTAAACGGATGGGAGCTCTCTCTATTACTCTTTCTCTCTCAGCCTATGTGTGTCTGTCTCTCAAACAAATTTCAAAATTAAAAAAATGGTAGCAATGTACAATTATGTATAGTACATAATACTTGATACTAATATCTCTATCACTGGTTTATGTATTTACTGTACCACACATTTTAGCCATCATTTAGAGTGTATTCTTTCTACTTACAAAAAAGAATTGTTAACTGGAAAACAGGAGTAGCCTAAAGGTCTTGTTTGGCATGTCTCTGGATTGCATCCAGAAGCCACAGGATGAGCCTGGGTGTTACTCTACAGTGTTAAGCTCTTGCATGGAGATACCTACCACTGATAACCCAGAGCCAAGGATCACGTCCCATCTCTGTTTCCTATTCAGGTTCCTGTAAATGTGCATCCTGGCAGTCAGCAGATAACAGTTTAAATACTTAGGGCTTTGCTACCCACATGGGAGACTCAGAGTTCCTGGTTCCTGACTTTGACCTGGCCCAGCCTTGGTGCTGTAGGCATTTGGGGAGGGAACCAGCAGATGGAAGATCCTCATTCTCTCTCTCTCTCTCTCTCTCTCTCTCACACACACACACACACACACAAACACACCCCTATCCCTAACTCCATCTCTCTCTGTAACCAAGAACCACCCAGAGGCAATTAAGCTTGTCTTCTACTTGATTCTTGCCTCCCCTTTAGTTGTGTACTTCTGTTGCAAAAGTCCGTGTATTTCAGTCCTGAATAGCTGGTGGATTTGTCCCCATTGCTGAGTTTCTTCCAGGTCACCACAGTTTCAGGACAAGGTTACCTTAACAGAATCGCCTCTTCATTATCCCTCCGATTTCATCCTCCTCCATACTTCTGCCAGAACGATCTTTATAAAATGCAAACCTGATCTTGGCATTTTCTGCCTGAATTCTTCCTATATCTTCCTGTACACGAGTTTAATTGACTAAATATTTTTCATTACGCCTGTCTTCCACAAAAATAGAGCCACAATTGTATTCAGAAGAGCTCTTTCGAGCAGGCAGACTCAGAAAGGAGATGTGCACCTTCCCATTCCTCTATTTCTGTTTTTGTCAGAAAATGGCTGTGATAGTGGAACCCCAGCATTGACTTGGGAGTCTGACACTATAAGGATAGTAAACAGACACCGAGGAAGAAGGAGGGGCCACAAAGAAGGAAACTGAGTCATGAGTGACTATTGAACAGCCACGTCAGCCCTGGCCTGTTTTGCATCAAACTTCTTTGGCAGGAGAGAGAAGAGACATAAGAGACATGTGCCTTTACATTGTTTAACCATATACTTGTCTCTTCATTGTGTGCATCTCAATATAGTCCTGATTTAAGGATGTTATGCAAATGTACAGGGAAGAGTACAAAATGAAAAGGAAGAACTTTTTGTTCAAAAATGATTGAGAATTTCAAGGCAGAAAGATCAGAGCCGTGTATTTAATGAAGCACAGCTTTTCCTTAAGCCGACATCCCTGTGGGACTGCATAGATGGGAAGCCATGAAGTCAGTCCTGAAGGATTGAGAGACTCAAATTGCCCTGTGGGATATCTCAATATCCCAAGCATATTTTACTAGGGTCTTCCTAATCTCATCTGCCTGCCTTTCCATACTTTAGTCCTGTGGCTTGCAATCCAGGGTGCAATTATACTGTCTGAAATATTATCAGCTCCTAGGCATCCCAGCAATATGCCTGCCCAACCCGTGTCACCTTTCATTCTTGGCCATTAAATGCCAGTTAACCCTACCTTTTTTGGCATTAAGAATACTTCTTCCTGAGGGACTTCCACAACTCTCCAAGTCCAACTTACATGACCCTGGTAGGAACTTTTGTTGTACCATATATTTCTTTCAACTTATATACTCAAAAACTACAACAGTCTATTTATTGGGTTCCAATGGCACTGTAATCTTTGTGAATGAAGCATGTCTTCCTTGCTTAACTTCCTAATTTCAGCATTTAACATAGAATACAAAATGCAGAAGTTGTTCAAAGATTTACTGTTAGATGTTGAATGAAAAATATCTTTAAAGAAGTGGAAGCTTCTGAATTTTACTTCTGAGAGATTATTCTACATTTTTTTCAAGAGACAAACTGAAATATTGAAGGTAAAATAGTAAAGAAGACAGACAAAAATGGTCATCCTTTGAGAGGTGGAGTTCTGGATGTCAGGGAGTCTATTGAAAGTTTAATGGGAACCTGTATTCTCAGTTGCAGCTCTCGATATCTAGAGTGGCACAGCCTATGCGACATTGAACATATAAAGCAATAAACCTGGATTAAATTTTTTTAAGCATGTGGCATAATTACACAAGGTCCAATGTCCAAAGTCCTCTATTGTTTTAAGAAAGAATTATCTGTAGTCCATGCAAGTGTGTCTTCTGTATAGATTAACATATGGTAACCTGCATAAATTTGGGACACCTCGTGGGGAGTGAGCGAGCCACTATGACTCTTCCTGTCATCAGTTACAATAATTATCAACTGCAGATCCAAAATATACCAGTGCAGCTGGGCAATATTTTACCTTTAAAAAACGTATAGAAACACGGTTCTTTTTGTACAGGTGTGCCTGATGGTCACTTTATAACCCTAACTTAACCATTGTAGCAATAAAATCAGTAGGTGGCCCATTACTTACTAGGTTTGTTACACCTACAGCTAGAAAACACAGAAATTTTCTGTGAATGAAACATAACACCTAGGCCTCAGACTGCCTGGATCTCCTGATAACATTCCAAATCTTTTCACAGCCTCTTCTGAAGTTTTGTTATTTTCCTGCTAATCAAAGGCTGAGTGCCACATGCTGTGTTCCCCATGTGTTGGATGGGTGCAGGGATAGTGACGAACTGGATACTGATTTTAATTTTGATTATGTCTGGTTTACATTTGGTGACATAAAAAACCATTTTATTTTAAAATTAGCTTTCATTAATTGATTTCCTTTGGATCTTATGTTTCTTTTAGTTACCTGACTTAGTTTCCCTCGCCCCCTCACCAAACCTCACATCCCTCATTTTATTTTACTTCTATTTTATATGTGTCCTTTGCCTTCTGCACCTCTGATGTTTCTCTCCATTTTTTTTTTCCTTTAGATGTTTCACTTCTCTTCTCCCACTAAAAAAAATCAGGAAAATGCATCTCTTTGGAGGTCCGTGCTACCTGTCTCCTTGCTTGCTCAAGTTCTTTCTTGATGCTTTCTTAATGTTTTATGTTTTTTCCTTGCTGATCTATTTGCCACTACCATTTACTTAACCACCTTTGGAAATCTCCCCGCTCTTTGATCTTTTCTGTTTCTTCCCTCCAACTCCACTTTACTCATTTGAGGTGAGTAAAATCTCTAAGCCAGGTAGTGTTTTATACAAAAGATCCTGTGATTGGGACGCAGAGGGAGCTGGTTTAAACTGGCTTGTATCATAGACACCTGTGTGGCCTTGGGAAAGTAATTGGCCCTCTCTGAGTATCACTTTTCTTCTCTGTGAAATGCAGATGATCATAACTCACTTATGGGGCTTTTGCCAGGGTTAGAGATAATGAGGCTATAGTGCCAAGCTGATAACTGGAACTCCATCGTAGAGTCCTTCTTGTCATCTTACTCCTTATAACTGTCCCAATAGGATTACTGTATTCAAATGCACAGGCATTAATCATTTTGTTGAATCATTTTTCCTTCCAATCTAGACCCTTGAAGCTGCATAGTTGAGTCTGCTTCTCTTTTAATTTGACATATTTTAGGGTGATATGTACAGAGAGATGTTTAATCCAAAAGTTGTATTTAATCATCTTCTCACAAATACTCATTAATACATACTCGTCCACTGTATTGAAAATATTATGTGTAATTATAATTACACTTTTGGACTGTTTTGCCTGCCAAGAATCAGTTATAATCTTTTTTTCCCTTAAATCTATTTATATCATTAGATTAGCATCCAGTATTTGAAATACTGGGTTAAACTTTTATTCCACATTTTGAGCTGGAAGTGACTATGCTTAGCTTTTCCTAGAATCACAATGACATTATTTGTGAAAACTAGTTCTGCAAACTGCCCATGAACTATAACTATTATTAATAGTTTTTTATTGCCTAGGGATTAGATTCTGAATTTGCGTGATACAAAAGCACAAATGCCCTCAATAATTTTCAGAGAACTGTCCACCCAGCAAACAAATTTGAGGCTCTGTAAGCTGGTGTACAACATTAAATCAGTGATCAAAGAAAAACTGCTGCTTCTTAAGCCCCCTTCTACCCAGAAGGAAGCCTAGGTCTCTGCTGGATTCTTGTGCATCAAAGACAATTGTGCCTATGTGGGGATCATTCTTAATCCTATACACGAACTGACTCACAAATAGCATCTATCAAGTAGATCCATTCAATTTCATTGTCTATACTTTTAGCTCATTCCTCCCTCACCCCCAATATCTAGCCGTATGTCAATCTATTGGACACTTTATATGAACTTCTTATTTAATCGTTACATTCAGCCTGTGACATAGCTATTTTATTCTAGTGTAACAGATGGTATGATCTAAAGCATTTCTATAACAAAGTGGAAAAAGTTAATTTTGAAGCTATGGATTAAACACTATGTCCCTTTTCCACTTCTCTAACTATTCATGTGATTTACTGAAGTAAACTAGGTTTATTATTGCTGAAATGCATAATGACTGCCCAATTCCTTGAGAGGAAAGTTTGAATTTCTGTTCTTGGGTAAAAGGGACTTTACGACACAGGGCTAGGACAGTTTTCTATCCATTTCCAAATCCCATACCTCTGGTTGAATCATATTGAACTGCCTACACTATTCTGAAAGGTCATGCCTCTTTCCTTTGCTTGTCTTTTTGCATTTTGTATTCTATTTCTGAGATGCCTAGTGTTTTTTTTTTCTTAATCGACCTAGAAACTCTTGAATAAATGTTTCAGTTCTTTACCTCTTCCTCTGACCTGTAAACTCTGCCTAACCAGTATACTTTACCAGACGCCATCAGTTTTAATTTTTTTCACATGGTATTGACATGTATCTCTATTGAACTAGATTTTGAGCTCACTCATGATAGAGAATATTCATAATTGTAGTTTTCATTTAAAACCTAGACACTTATAATACTCATTATTCACAAATCAAATAAGCATGTTTTTTGCTTGTGGTTCTGGAAAATGTGTTAACTCTATTTTTATTTATGTGCTATTAAGCAAAACTTTTTTTTTCCTGAATGTATGTTCATTTGATAATGATGCTTTTGCTAAAACTCCCTGTTCTCTTGGTTATTGAAATTCAACGTATCCGTACTATCATATCTACCTCTTTCCCCATTCGTTTTGGTATGATCAGGACAGAGCAGACCCTGGACTGAAACTAGAATCTCTATGGTAGTAAAGACAAGGTTTCCAACAGTGCTCCCTTCCACATTGCTCCTGGGATTCCAGGTTTACAGAAGCTGATGCACAGATCTTGCTTATGTATAAGATGGCACACGGCCGTCAGAGGAGTGACAGGAGTTGAAAATTCAGACTCCCACCCCCTGCCCAGGCTAGAAGCCAATTACTCCTACAGAGAAACAAAAAGATTCAGATCTCCCAATTTCATTTGTTTTATTAGTCTTCTTACTTTCCTTAAGAGAGAATATTTTCTGTTAAAAATTTTCCTTTTTCTTAACACAAGAAACTTCACTGACACACTGTTTTATTAACTTTTTAAAATATTTATGTTATTTATTTGAAACATGAAGTTACATAGAGGGAGAGGAAGTAACAGAGAGAGATAGATATTCCATCTGCTGGTTCATTCCTCAAATGGCTGCAACAACCAGAGATGGGTCAGGCCAAATCCAGGAGCCAGGAGCTTCATCTAGGTCTCCCTCCTGGGGCAGGGGCCCAAGCACTTGAGTCATCTTCCACTGCTGTCCCAAGTGCATTAGCAAGAGCTGAATCAGAAGCGGAGCAGTCTGGACTGGAACAGACACCCCTATGGGATGCCAGTGCTGCAGCCAACAGCTTAACCTGCTGCATCACAATGTCAACCCTGACACACTGTTTTAGAAAAAGAAACTCAGTGACATTGAGTTTCATGACATTTGTTTCATGACAGTATAGAAGCAAATATAAAATATGGGCTCTTGGCCAAGCCGCGGCTCACTTGGCTAATCCCCCGCCTGTGGCGCCGGCAAACCGGGTTCTAGTCCCAGCTTGCACGCCGGATTCTGTCCCGGTTGCTCCTCTTCCCATCCAACTCTCTGCTGTGGCCTGGGAGTGCAATGGAGGATGGCCCAGGTCCTTGGGCCCTGCACCCACATGGGAAACTAGGAGGAAGCACCTGGCTCCTGGCTTCGGATCAGCACAGCGCACTGGCTGTAGCGGCCATTTGGGGGGTGAACCAACGGAAGGAAGACCTTTCTCTCTCTCTCTCTCTCTCTCTCTCACTGTCTAACTCTGCCTGTCAAATATATATATTTATATTTATATATATATATATGGGCTCTTGACACTTGAGGATTGTATTTCAATCCTTTGCATTTCCAATGTTTTCTATCCAGAGTACTTTTAAAAATGTATTTATTTATTTGAAAGGTTACTGAGAGATGGAGAGAGGAAGAGAGATTTTCTACCTGCTGTTTCACTCCCCAAATATCAGCAACAGCCAGGGCTGGGCTAAATCAAAGCCAGGAGCCAGGAGCTCCTTCCATGTCTCTCACTTGGGTGCAGGGGCCCAACCACTTGGGCCATCTTCCAGTGTTTTTTAGGTGCATTAGCAGGGAGCATCTGCATCCTGAACCCATATGGGATGGCAACATTAGAGATAGCTGCTTAACCTCCTATACCACAAAACCAACCCCCATTCAGAATAATTTCTTTAAGGCTTCATTCATTTATATGAGAATGCTATAAGGCTATTCATTTATATGAGAATCACAGACAGGGAGAGGGAGAAACAGAGAGAAAGGTCTCCCATGCACTGATTAGCTCCCCAAATTGCAGCAACTGCTGGAGCTGGGCCAATACAAAGCCAGGAGTCAGGAGCTTCGTCCAGGTCTCCCACGTAGGTGCAGGGGACCAACCACTTGGGCTGTCTTCCACTGCTTTTCCAGATGTGTTATCAGGGAGTTGGATCAGCAGTGGAGCAGTAGGGATCAAACTGGTGCCCACATGGGATGTTAGAGCTGCAGGTGGTAGCTTTATCCGCTATGCCACAACGCCGGCCTCACAAAGATTTCAGAGGTAAAGAAATTACCTTAAGGTCGGAATTGTCTCATCTAAATTTAAATGTTGAAACCGAAATCCAAGCACCTTAGAAGACTGTATTTAGTGACAAGCATTTTAAAAGAACAAGTGGAGCAGGTGGGTCTTGAACTGGCACCCATATAGAGTGCTGGTATCATAGGCAGTAGCTTAACATGCTATGCCACAAAACCAGGCTCTATTAGGAATATTTTTTTACTCAGTTCTGCCAAGCATGAAGCTTTCAAAAATATTCTTTCAGAAGTGACAGGTAATAAGGTCACTTTGAGGGAAATCTCTGAACTTTTCTGTTATTGTTAGTTTCCAGACAATAGATTTTAAATGTATTATGTATATATGTTCCTGTTATTAACATTTGAAAATGTTGATGGAAAATTTAATGTGAAAATTGGTTGCTATTGTTTTGGTGTTTGCGTATTATAATTGAGAAACTCTTACCAACACCTGAATAGTCTGCATGTCCTTTCAGGTATCATTGTAGACCGAAAATATAATTTCCACTACAGCAGGAATTTTTGTCTACTGAACCCACTGCTACAGAGTCTAGAAACAAGCTTGGTGTTTGGTAGACATTCAAAAATATTTTCTAGAAGAATAAATGCAGTATCACTTCTTGGCCTACGGGTCAATAGGCATACAATTTAGAATATTAATCCAATAATTCAATGTGATCTCTTGGTTTTTATTAGCAATGAAGATAAGAGCATATTTGTAAGATAAAATAGGTTGATTTTGTTGAATTTGAGATGAGCATTGTTATTTTATGCTCTTATTTTTGTCCTACAAATAGTCAAGATAATAAATTGGAGAAAATAACTGGAGATAATATTCTATTTTGTCTTTGAGAATGGTTTTGAGAGTATAGTTTGGCAATTCAATCTTCAAAGCAAGCCTGAAGGATCCTCTTGGCAAATCAATATTTCACTTTTTTTTTCTTGCCCTGTGCATTTTATCCACCTATTAAACCATCTCCTATACCCTTACTCTTACTAGTAAGGATCTGAACCTCACTCAGTACTGCACTCCCCAAGAGCTTACCTTTTCATTTCTGCTGCATAACAGTCTTCTTAAGACGTAAAGCTGCCAAAGTGTCGGGAATTCCTGTTTCTCCAGTCCTTGGAAAAATCCTTTGTAAAAATTTTAAGCAGTTCTTACTTTAGCTCACATGACTTAAAATGTGAATAACTGAGGTGCCAAAAAAATAAGTTTTGCAGCTTATTTGATGTTTTATTGATTGAATTTAAAGGGACTTTCTCGACACAGTAGATTGAGGGTCACATCACCTTCCGCCATTGAAAGTGAAAATTCAGCAAAGCTTCTGTTACGTTACAGTCTACAATCTAACCAACTGTCACAAACTATTGTCATTTTAGCTTGACAAGTACTGAAACCCCCCAGAAGCCTTATTTTGTCTAGCAAAACAATTAGAATAATGGTAGCTTGCAGGAAGCACTGCGTATGTAATCTGTTTTAAAACTATTGTGCATTATAAATGTTTTTTTTTTATTTATCCATAATTGAAGTTGCCATGACTTATTGTTTTCAGTGCTGAGTGAGAAAGACTTTATTTAACTCACGCTTCTTTTTGCATTGACTTAAAACGTAGGTCTTATGGACATTAAATGCGACAGGCTTTCTGGAAATCTTCCTGTTTGCAATATCTTTGTTCAAAATATGTTTAACATTTCTCACAGTTATATAGGTAGTTTCAGATGGTGGCATTTTAGTTGGTAAACAAATTATTTGTGGAGGAATGTCACTGAGCATTGTATTACCAAAAAACACTGAAGATAATGCAGTTTACTAACTTTTCCCAAAGATAATGATTCCTGCATATTTTAATATTAATTGAGCCTGGAGTTTGTAATGGAAAAAGTTCAGAAACTGAAAGAAAAGAATTGGAGTCTAATGAGGAAATGCTAGAAGGCATGCTCATTAGTACCCACTGGAACTTTAACCCGCAAGAGGACTTGTGCCTGTTCCTTATGTCAATACTGATTCATATATTCATGCCTTGTCTGCCAGAAGGGCAGAAAAAACTGACTCCTCTCCGTAGGTGTCATCATTTTGTTGGGTAACTGCATGTGTGTGTGTGTGTGCGCATGCGAGTAGTCACCTAGTATTTCAGTGTATACACTGACGATTTCAGATGCAACAAAGTAGCATGTGATATATTAGCAGATGAAATTTTTCTGCCTAGTCCCTCAGTTCCTTCTTGTCATTTTTTTCTTTTTCATCTTCATTGCAAATCTGCTCCCTAAGCAGCCACTAATGATGGAAATAATATAGACAGTTCAGGAGAAAGACTGCTCCATGATCTATTCCCATTGACATACACTTAAACAACTTAGCTCAGGAGATCTCTCCTACCTGGTTAGCAGCAGAATGGGCATCAACTTATGTGCCATGCAGAGGCCATAAACGAAATTCCTTTAAAGAAGGTGATATTTAATCTATAAAGCAACAACAATGATAATAATATTACATGGATGCAATAATATGCAGCCACATGATATATTTTTATTTAATTATTTGTGCTAACTTTGAGACATCACACTCACACACCTTTGATCTCTTCTGGAAAAATTCTATGAAACTGTATCTCCTCTCCTGGAAACCACCTTAAAATGTTAAGCCTGCATATTGTATCATGGGCAGAAGACATGAACAGCAGCAAGCCAAATTTCGAGATAATTCCCCTTCAAATATATGCTGTCAAATATGCACCCTATGGTCTTGTTACCTGCAAAGACTACATCTCTTTCCTGAGAGCCTGCCATATACTTTGAGAACAAAACCCTCAAGTGGTAGGACTTGGCCTTGGTGCAAACTTTGATTTCCCATTAATTACTACATGGGGCAACATTTTCATGTATGGACTGTGTTCCATGGCTAGGAAAAACACAAGATTCTTATTCTGCCATTGTCAATAAGGGCTGTTGCAGCACCACACAACACAGAGAAAGTTCAGGCACTGACAAAGAGGCAGAGCTCTGTTCATTGGCCAAGGCTTGAATGCATGACCCCTGGGGAAGTGGTGAAATTGAGTTTTTGCCTTTACAATGTCTAATAGTTACGTGGGGGGTGAATGCTGTCTTTGGACGTCAATGGGGCTTTGCTCTCTTTGCTATCGTAGAGGTACCAACTCCTCTGGTAGGCAGGCTGAAGAAAAGATACTGAAGAATAACATGTAAATCATAAATTCATTGATGAAAATGAAACATATTTGAGGGACAAAAAGGAAGAAATGGCAATACAAAACCAGAAGTGTGAATCACAGCAGAACACAGGCTGAGGCCCTATGTGCAGGTCACCTGTCCCCCAGATTTGTGGGCTGGGGTGTCTTTCTGTGTTCTTTTGCAGGAAAAGCTCCCATTGTCATCTCAGAAGTGAAGTGCACTCCGGTCTATGAGAATTTTATGTTCATAAGAACCAGAGAACAAGGCTCATTAATGTACTTACAAGAGCTAAAGGGGAGCCAGCGACATGTCCCTCATTTTCCCACTGAGAAATCCGCCAGCTCTCTTTGTTCAAGCACTCGATTGCCAAAAACTCTTTCTGCCTGTCTCTCAATGTTAATTCCTCAGTGGTGATCAAAGAGTAACAGTGGGAAACATTTTCCTAAAATATTTATCCTGTCAGTTGCTATTGTCAGAGACTCTAAGAGTCTCTTTGCTCTTCTGTTTGCTTTTAGTAGGATATACTTTTGTGATCAGCTGTGTCTGAGAAGACCTATACTATTTAAAAACAATGATTTGGAAGGTAGAATAAACTTTAAGTTCATTTTTTCCAAGCCTACCTTTCTTTAAGCAGGAGAGGTGGTACTATACTCATTTCAAAGAAGGTACCCTAAATCCAGAATGACTGTAATACATGTTCTATGTCTGGAAAATTCAAACTATTGTTGAGAGTGCCAGCACCAGTCTGGGAAGTCTGCTGAACAAAGAGCCACCTGCTGGGTTTCCAGGCAGGCTTGGTGGAAGAAGATATTCTTTCCAGCAATAGAGTTCAAAGCAAGATCCCCATTCCAAGTGTCAAGAGTAAGCCATTCCTGAGAGTTTCCATAATGGGGTTACAGACTCACAGGAATAAGAGAGGGACCTAGGCACTCAGACTATTCATCTGTTGTTAGCCATGAATATTTTAAGTCTTCGAATCATAAGAGAAGACACAGAGCTACATCTGCAGTTCTAACACAGGGTACAGATTCAGATAAACAGATTTCTGTCTCATTCCTTGGTTCTCATGATGGAAGGACAAGAAGAGGACACTGGTCAAATTTCCAATAAAAAACAGATTTGTAAGATCCATGTAGTTTCACAAGAAGATGCAAGGATCGTCTAAAGGGTCACAGTTTTTGAAATCTAAAATTGGTTAAAGCCTAAGTCAAAGATGACTGGGCCAGAGGCTGGGACTGGGTGACAGGAACCAATGAAAATGGGAAGGAAACAGAGTTAGCTCAAATCAGAGCTTTGCTTGGCTCAGTTCCCTCCCTGACTGATGCTTTCATTTCAAAATTGTCTTTCATCAAATTCTTCAATGCACAAAATTGTAAAGTTCAAAAATATTTTCTGCTTTAATAAAGCAATGAAAAGGAGCACCTACCCCACCTCTTCTCATCTTATCCCTGCTTCCTACAAGGAACTGTTTTTGTTTTTAAATATTATTACTATTTATTGATTTGAAAAAAGAGAGAGAATTAAAGGGACAGAAAGAGACCTCCCATCCATTAGTTCACTCCCCAAAATGGCCAAAATAGTAAGGGCTGAGCCAGGCCAAAGCCAGGAGCCAAGAACTTCCAGGTCTCCCAAATGGGTGGCAGGGGTCAAGCACTGGGCCAACTCCTGCTGTCCTCCCAGAAGCTTTAGCAGGGATTGGTATCAGAAGTGGTGCATTTGGCACAGCTCTCATATGGCCTGATCCTGTGGCAGACGGCAGCTTAGTCTGCTGCACCACAGCACTGGTCCCAGATAGCTGCTCTAAATACGTCTTCCTATGTTTGAGTATAATGCTTATGCGATGCCCTGTGGTTCGATGCTATGTACCTCCTTTACTATCCTTAGGATGATTCTTCCCACACCTGAGCAGCACTTCCTCCTACATTTTTTTCCACCCTCCCGAGAGTTACTACAGCAAAGTTATTATCTTATGTGTGCATTATTATTTCTATGAAAATATTCACATTTGAGCTTTTGTATGTAAAAATTACTTTTCTATTATGTGCACTTTCTGCTTTACTGTAGTTCAAGGATTTTTCTTTTATTAAGTCTTCTGTACCTCAGTTATATAAATTCACTCTCAAACTCAAAAGTGTAAATTGAAGCTTTGTGAACAAACTATATTTTGATGCACCTCCTCATTCCTGCTGCCTCCAGCCAAGCAGCCATTACTTCCCTATCAGTCCAAATGCACACCATGAAGAAGAAAGAGAAGTAGTCCTTCCAACAGAGCCTGGCTGTGTGGAAGCGTTTCATTTACAACCTGACCTCTGGAGAGTTCCTGGGGCTCACCGCCAAGAGCTGGGGTTTGGTCTCATTGCTCTACTTCATATTTTTCGTGGGTTCCTGGATGAACTCTTTACATTTATAATGTGGGTTAAGCTTCAGACTCTGAATAATGTGGCCCCAAAATACTGTGATGAGATTCCTAGTCCAAAATTTACGGTTTTCCCAAAACCATTGAGTGCATTGGAATAGACATTCAGTATGTCTGATCCAAGCTCCTGTGGAGGTATACTGAAGACCTTAGGAAGTTCCTAAAGCCATATGCTTTAAGAACAGGAGAGTCTCATAATTTGTCCTGATGAAGTACTTTTTGAATAGAAGGTTCCAGTTTAAGTTGCATGTCAGTTTCCTATTTTCTTACCTCAAGCATGCAGTGTTATGAGTGATTCTGACTTTGGCTATTCCCAAGGAAGCCCTTGCATTCTTGTGAGAATGAACAGAATAATTGGATTAAAGCCCGATGGAACACCAAGGATAGAATGCATTCCAAAGGATGAAAATGTAGCATCTATATCAAATTATCCCAATAACGGAATTATAGATTTAAAATATGTTCCTTTTTATGAGAAAAAAAAAAAAAACTGCATGTGGGCTACCTGCAGTCACTAGTTGTTACCCAGGTTGTTTTTTCTGCTAACAGTACAAAGAAAGAAGCAACAGTTGACTGCAAAATTGATGGATCACCCAACGTAAAAAAGCAAGAAAATCGTGACAAGCTGTGTTCAAAATCACAGCACGTGCATAGCATGAGTAGCATAACACCACAGAGTAAATGTTGTGTTGTCTGTCTTCGTTTTGTATCAGCTGGACCTGACATTGTAGAATTATGAGACTGCTGGAGAAAGGTGGTGCGTGGTACATGACACTGGGGTAATGTAATAATGTGCTTTTAGATCGCAGTGTGCGACGTCCTCCGAAGTCACTGCCTGCTGCCTCTGCTGTGCTTTGAAACAGTGTACAGTCCTCACATGGGCACTGGTGAACACCTGATTCTCAACATGTAGAATGAGGGTCCTGTCCTCTTATG
This sequence comes from Oryctolagus cuniculus, assembly GCF_051225735.1. NCBI lineage: Eukaryota > Metazoa > Chordata > Mammalia > Lagomorpha > Leporidae > Oryctolagus > Oryctolagus cuniculus. The sequence goes on from NC_142874.1 coordinate 133,934,255, forward strand.
TGGTTTAATTGCCAAGAGTCTAAAACTTAATATGCTGTACTATGTAGATATTTGATGGATTTAACACTGGTTAACTCAGATTTTGATGATGTTAACAAAGTTTTAGGCTAAAATGGTCTTTCTGGCCAACATCAAGGGACTTTATTGCTACAAGAAATGTGTATGAAAGAAGTTCTGTATATGAGCCCTAAGAAAGAAAGAAGCAGATTTGTAAGTCTTAAAAAGAAGAAATTATATTTTCATTTTAATTTCGCTTCTTCTCAGCGCCATTCTTTATAGGAGCTATCACCACCAAGAACCTGAGGCTGATCTCTGAGCAGTTCACCACCAGCGCAAGGATTCCCTTCACCTTTCACATTCCTCCTGGGTCAAATCACTAGTTCTCCCATCTCAGGACATTTTCTGCCATAATTACCTCACTGATTTCGATAGAATAGATCTTACAATATATTTTTGAGCAGAGATCATGAGAGATAAATACTTTGAAACTATCCATTACCAAAAACTCCTTTATTCCAACTTTATTTTCTAGAATAGCTAGATACAGAATACTAGTTTGGAAACCAATTCTCTTTAGAATTGTCAAGGCACTTTGCCTTCTTTCTAAGTTTGTTTTCTGAAACATAACAGTGTCCTGATACCTGATATTTGCTAAGATTCTTTTCTGAGAGCTATTGCGATTCTTTATTTGATCTTTATGCTTTGAAATTTCAATATGATGTGCCTGGATAAGACTTTCTGTTCCCTCTTGAGTGTTTTAGGCTACTAGACTTGTCACAGTGAAATACTGCAAAATATTGGATGGCTTTAAATTTTTTAATTTTTTTTTTCTCATATCCAGAGGCTAGAAGTATAATCACGAGGTATTGCTGCTTTAGTTTCTTATGAGACTTTGGTGATTGGATTGCAAATGGCTAACATTTCTTTATCATTATTTAAAGATTTATTTATTTGAAAGGCAGAGTTATAGAAAGAGAGGGAGAGACAGACAGAAAAAGATAGAGATCTTATATCACTTAGTTCACTAACCAAATGGCTACAACAGCCTGGGGTGGTCCAGGCAGAACCCAGGAGCCCTGAGCCAAGAACTTCATCTGGGTCTCCCACATTAGTGACAGGAACCTAAGTATCTGAGCCATCTTCTTCTGTTTTCTCAGGCTATTAGCAAGGAGCTGGAGCAGAAGTCAGCAGCCTGGACTCTAAAATGTGCCCATATGGCACGCTGGTGTTGCAGGTGGTGTCTTAACCAGAGAGGCCCCAACGCTGGTCCCCACATCACTAACTTCTGCTAGCTCCTCACACTCTCATTTCTCTACATGAGTGTACCCTTGATATCTCTTTGTGTATCCAAATTTCCTTTCAATATCTATCCAGATTGGATTAGTGCCCACCCTAACCACATCACTTAATCTTGTTTCTTTAAAATGCTTGTTACCAAATACTGAAACATCCTAAGATGCTTGGAATTCGGTTTCAACATTTAAGATAATTTCTTTACATCTGAGATCTTCCTGGGGCTGGTGGTATGGCATAGTGTGCAAGCTGCAACGTGCAGCACCAGCATCCCATATGGGTGCTGTTGGAGTCCCCAGTGCTCAACTTCCAATCAAGTTCCCTGATAATGTGCCTGGGACAACAGTGGGAGATGACCCAGGTGCTTCGGCCCCTGCACCCGCGTGAAAAAATTGGGTGAAGCTCCTGGCTCCCGACTTCTACTTGGCCTAGAGTTGGCCATCGTGGACATTTGGGGAGTGAACCTAGGATGGAAGACTTTTTTCTCTATCTGCCTCAGCCTCCTCCTCTCTGTAACTCTGACTTTCAAATAAAGAGGGATCTTTCTTTCTTTTTTTAATAAAGGTTTATTTATTTGAAAGCAGAGGTATAGAGAGGCAGAGGCAGAGAAAGAGAGAGAGAAAAAAAGAGATCTTCTATCCACTGGTTCATTCTTCAGATGGCCGCAATGGTCAGAGCTTCACCAATCCGAAGGCAGGAACCAGGAGTTTCTTCCAGGTCTCCCATGTGGGTACAGGGGCCCAAGGACTTGGGCTGTGTTCTACTGCTATCCCAGGTCATAGCAGGGAGCTTGACCAGAAGTGGAGCAGCCGGGAATGAAACCAGTGCCCATATGAATTGTCGGCATTGTAGGTAGCCGCTTTACCTGCTACTCCACAGCACCGGCCCCCCTCTTTTTTTTTTTTTTTTATTTTCATCTCCACACATTTTTTCCTTTTTTTTTTTTTTTGAGGTTCTTATTATATGGATGTTTTATGTGTTAATTATTCATCCAATTCACTGGTACTTTATTTTACTTCCAATTTCTATATATGCATCTTATTCATCTTTCTAGTAGAGTTCAATAGCTATCAGCTTTATTTTTCATATTAATTTAATTTTCCTATTATAATTTATGTTATCTGTTCTTGTTTTACTTTAGTCATTTCACTTATCCCTGAAATATCATGAGATATTGGGCCTTTTAGAGCATTTCCTTGTGATGTTCTCTGAGAGCTTAGGCCACCCTCCACTGCCTTCCTGGGCCACAGCAGAGAGCTGGACTGGAAGAGGAGCAATCGGTACTAGAACCCGGCACCCATATGGGATGCCGGTGCCACAGGCGGAGGATTAACCAAGTGAGCCACGACGCCAGGACCTAGTACAGACTTTCCAGTGGGTATAAAATCCCCAGATTGGAGCCAGTGCTGGAGCATAGAAGGTTAAGCCTCCTCTGCAGTCCCAGAATCCCATATCAGTGTCAATTTAAGTCTCGGTTGCTCCATTTCTGATCCAGCTCTCTGCTAACATGCCTGGGAAAGCAGCAGAAGATGGCCCACATATCTGGGGCCCTGCACACACGTATGAGACCCAGAAGAACAGAAGAAGCTGCTGGCTCCCAGCTTTGGCCTGGCCCAGCTCCAGGTCTTGTGGTCATTTGGGGAATGAACCAGCAGATGGCAGATCTCTCTCTGTCTCTCTCTGTCTTCCCTTCTCTGCGTCTCTGTTTTTCAAATGAATAAATGAATCCAAAAAAAAAAAAAAAAAAAAAAAAAAAAAAAGAGGTCATTTCCCTTCAAGGGCTTTTTTCTGCTTTAGAAGCATCTCCAGGTGGCTTTCCTGGGCGTTTTTCCTCTGCTCTTTCAATTCCTCTGCTCTGCCTTCTTGGTTTGTTCTTCTGCCTCCTACTCTGTCCTGTGTAGAACAAGTTCCCAGGGTTTACTGTCAGCTGTAATATAAGGACACCTGACCATGACTGGAACTATCTTTGGTTGTCACAGCTAAAGGATGTTATATATTTGGTGAGTAGAGATCAGGGATTTTGCCAAACATTTTACAATGAAATGGACAGTGCTCTCCCCCCCTCCGCCCCCCTCCCACACACCAACATAACATAGCCCAGAATAGCAATAGTGATGATGCTGAGTGTACTTGGTCTAGGTGGAGATTAAAACTGTGCCTATAGGTAGTATTTAAAATTGTTTAGGATTTCAGGAATTTGCATATGAGGAGAAAGTTAAATGCTACAGGATGTAGCATAGCAATTATTTATTTAAAAGATGGAAGTAACTGCATTTAAAAATATCCTAATAAATATATAGACTAACATTTATACTGAGATGAAAATTCGAAGGCAATAAAGAAATAGAATATACCTATCTGTTTTTCTTAGACAGAAAATGAATCTTCCACAGTTGCATTTGTTCTGTATCGAACGTTGGAAGCACCTGCAATGTTCTCTAGAGGATTGCCCTAACATCATTACTCCTACAAAGGTGCCCAGGTGTTCAAGTGCAGTCAGCTTTGAGGTCCACTAATGAATCTAGATCAAAGAGTCAAGTGCATTTCAACCCACAATGGTTAATTCCTCATTCTTGTAGCATTGTGGACTCTTTTCTGTCTTCTCTTGTACCAGGTGATGGATTAAATGACTACCAGAATGGTGATACAGTCAAATAATTCCTTTTCTGTTGATCAAAAACCCCCACAACTGCCCCCCCCATCCCTCTATTCTTAATCTGGCCATCCTTGTAATATATACTTTGCACTTTCATTAAGAGGTAATGAATGCCACGGTCATTTTAAGAAGCAGAATGATTTTTAACTTTATTTGTCTGTGGTGAATTATTCCCTGTCCTTTTGATAATGCATAGCAGTGCATCATCTGTCTCAATTTGTTTGACCTTTTGCTTGGTTTTCATCAGAGTCACCATATTCCTTCCTTGTATATATTATATCTGATTTTCCTCACCACAAACATTGATAACCTTAAATGAGCTTTTAAAAATAAGTTAAAATACTGTATTTTCTAACTTTATTTATTTTGTGGATTTTAAGAAGGTACTTTTAATTTTTTTTGAATCATTAACATCAGCTTAATAAAGACTTTGGAACAACAGAAAAGTCAAAATATACAGTACTATACAAAATCTTAAAATTCACATTATCTTGGGGCCGGCGCTGTGGTGCAGCAGGTTAAAGCCCTGGCCTGAAGCACCGGCACCCCATATGGGAGCCGGTTCTAGTCCTGGCTACTCCTCTTCTGATCCAGCTCTCTGCCATGGCTTGGGATAGCCCAAGTAGTTGGGCCCCTGCACCCACGTGGGAGACCCAGAAGAAGCTCCTGGCTCCTGGCTTCGGATCAGCGCAGCTCCAGTTGTTGTGGCCATCTAGGGAGTGAACCATCAGATGGAAGACCTCTCTCTCTGTCTCTACCTCTCTCTGTAACTCTTTCAAATAAATCGAATAAATCTTTAAAAAGAATTCATATTACCTTACATATTGTGTGTTTGTAACAACAATTCAATAATAATACTTTGCTGGCATTCATTAAACCTATTAGTACACACAAGGGATATTACATGCTTGAATTTCATTTAAATAATCAAACTATTTACCATAATCTGCCTATGTGGGAGGTATATTTCAGCAAAGAGGAAACAAAGGCATTGAGAAATAAGTATATTTCTGTTGTTATAAACCATATGCTAGGAAAACCTCTGAAGTCTAACTCAAGAGAAAATGTTCTCGGCCGGCGCCATGGCTCACTTGGATAATCCTCCGCCCGTGGTGCCAGCACCCTGGGTTCTAGCCCCTGTTGGGGCACAGGATTCTGTCTGGGTTGCTCCTCTTCTAGTCCAGCTCTCTGCTGTGGCCTGGGAAGGCAGTGGAGGATGGCCCAAGTGACCAGGAGGAAGCACCTGGCTCTTGGCTTCGGATCGGTGCAGCGCGCTGGCGGTAGCGGCCATTTGGGGGGGTGAACCAATGGAAAGGAAGACCTTTCTCTCTGTCTTTCTCTCTCTCACTGTCTAACTCTCCTTGTCAAAAAAAAAAAAAAAAAAAAAAAAGCCGGCACTGCGGCTCACTAGGGCTAATCCTCCGCCTTGTGGCGCCGGCACACCGGGTTCTAGTCCTGGTTGGGGTGCCGGATTCTGTCCCAGTTGCCTCTCTTCCAGGCCAGCTCTCTGCTGTGGCCAGGGAGTGCAGTGGAGGATGGCCCAAGTGCTTGGGCCCTGCACCCCATGGGAGACCAGGATAAGTACTTGGCTCCTGCCATCGGATCAGTGCGGTGCGCCAGCCGCAGCGCGCTGGTAGCGGCAGCCATTGGAGGGTGAACCAACGGCAAAGGAAGCCCTTTCTCTGTCTCTCTCACTGTCCACTCTGCCTGTCAAAAAAAAAAAAAAAAAAAAAAAAGAAGAGAAAATGTTCTCAACCATTCCATTGCTAATTGGCTTCTATAAATGTATATAATAATTATATATATATATATATATAAAGGCAGGCACTGCTTATTTTAAATATATTGTATATTTTCTTTTATTGAGTGTTTCATAATTTTACTATGGAAATAATTAGCATGATTTATTTTAAAATACTTATTTGTTTCAATGATTTGCTTGAATAATTCTTCTGGTACACGCTTACCTTCAGTATTTCCCATCAACTGCTTATAGACAAAAGTGCACAGATATGGACTTTAAATTAATCAATTTTATTGACATCATTAGGAAAATCAATCCATTTTAATAAGTTGCCTCTAGTTATCAAAAATTTGAGTATTATGAAAAATTTTCAATTGTACTCTAAATACTCTTGCATTAAACGTCAATATTCCTTGGGTGACTTTTTGCTTGTCAAGGTATCATAGAAAGGGAAATTTGGGGAATCAGACCTATACTGTTTAGTGCAAGATCAGCATTTCCAAGTCAGATTCTCTTTATCAAGTTGCTTATTATTTCTGAGCTTCTTATTTTCTTGCTTTTAAAATAGGAATAGCAACCTAACTAACAGTGTTGTGCAGAGAACTAAATGAGAACAGATAAAAGGCCTTGTGTGTCCCATATAGTTGCATCTACATTTGCCCTCAGTTCCCCAATCCAACTACAAGCGAAATCACATTCCAGATTTTATTGCTAATCTATTTTTTAATCTCTAGCCTATCAATAGTTTTAGATACCAAGTGCCCAATTTTTGGAAGTCTCAAGATGGAATCCAGAATTGTCCTAAGGTGTTTGGGGGTGGAGATGTGGTATTTACATGTGAAAGTTACAGACACTGATTAGGTAGTTTCTCCAACCCTATTTTAGTAAGGGGAGAATATATTATGTGCACAAGGAACCAGCTAAGCTGTTCAGTTTGTTTGATCTTTTTCTTAAATTGTTAGTGCTTAGCTTTACTACTTAAAACAATATTTCTCTTCATCATGAAATTCTCAATTTATGATCCCAAATCATGTTGACTATCTTCACAGCAACTCAGAGCTTTATTTTTCTACTAAACTTATCAATGAAATTAAATGACACAATCACCCTGACACCAATCTAGTAATTTAGTTATTTTCAAAGCACAATTAGAGTGAAATGGAAGCTGTGGAACTCTCCATCCTCACCTACATATCCTGCTCTAAGGATAAATCATTTGTGGACCCAAATTTGTCCGTCTGGATAACTTGAAGACTATGGTTGCACAAAGTTAACATATAGTTCCCCCACTCTCAGTATCCGATCAACATGTAGACACATATAGGACGTCATGTAATCAAAGGTTTCCAGAGAGGAAGAAACCTTAATGTCTACTCTTGGTGTGTTTGTGCTGCTATAACAAAATAGTGGAGATTGGGGTATGTTAAACTAGCAGAAATATATTTCTCATGCTACTGAAGTCTACGTCCAAATTTAAGGACGTGGCAAACCAGCAAATTCGATGTTGTCCATCAAAGAGAGCCATCCTACAGTGTGGAAGGGATGGGAGAGGAAGTGGAACTAACTAGACTTCCGGGGCTCTAATTTAAGGGCTCTAATCCACATTTGAGAGTGAACCTAACCACTTCCTAAATGCTTTATCTCTTAATATTCATGCATTGAGATTTTATTTCAACTTGCATTTTGGCTCAACACAAGCCTTGAAACCTTAATACCCCTAGTTCATGACTTTCTGTACAGAAAAATAATGTTTCTAAAACTATTCCCAAAGAGTTTCTTTCAATATTTTACTTAGATTATTTATTTCAATAGATTATTGTGGCCTGCCCATATGTGTAAAATTTTATACACTAATTAATCATATATTTTTGCCAATCATAATAGTAATGTATCAATTTTTATATGAAGCTGGTAATATTTTCTGAAATTATCATTCTCACAGTGCAATAATCAGTTTCCTATTTCATCTCTTTATGTGTAAAAATTGCATAGATGTGAATGTTTTGGAAATAGGAAACATTGCCCTGGCTTCTTTTATTTTGTGCATTAAATAAAATGCTATGAGGCTACAGCTGATCTTGGAAGGGGGTAAGTTGTATAATTATAATTTCATGTATTTTGTTAGCTTGTAATTGCAAGGTAGTTTGGGACTATTGTATTACAACATTTAAAATTATAGAATAGTATTAAAAATATGTCAAATACTGAGACCAAATTAATAGAGAATTGCTAAACCCAAATCTTAATGTATTTTTAAAGATTTATTTGTTTATTTGAAATAATTACAGAGACACAAAATGCAGAGAGAGCTTCCACCCTCTGCTTCACTCCCTACATGGTCTCAATGGTTGGGGCCAGGCCATGATGAGGCCAGGAGTCTGGAACTCCATCAGGACCTCCCACACGGGTGCAGGAGCCCAAGCACATCTTCCTCTGCTTTCCCAGCTGCATTAGAAGGGAGATGGCTCTGAAGTGGAGCAGCTGAAATTCCAAACACCATGAAACGCCTCTGTCACAAACAGTAGCTTAGCCTGCTGCATCACAAGGGTGTCTAACTCTGAAGTTCTACATAATAACAACCTTTCTGTGTGAAAAAAACAATGAAAAATAGCACATTATGACAGTTATCCATGTTAACCAGAGTATAACTTTAAGAATTTCATTGTCTGAAATGCAGATTGTGTTTTACTGTATCCTAACATCATAACCGTGTCACTAGTTTAGATTTTATCTACTATTTAGGTTGGAGCTCTTCAACTAATGTTGACACTTAGCTCACTGTTATATAAGTCTTATAAATAATTCTCATGATAACTGTTCTGTCAATTCCCAGAGAGTAAATTTGTCAGTTCAGCCAATGGGCCAAACTATAATTGTTTGTAATCTGTTTTTTCCAAATATAAACCTCACTGGAGAATTTGTACTTCCTCTGTAACTTCTTTCCCAAATCTCTTCCCTGCCTTCCCTCTAACCTGAAATAGTTCTTTTTTCCCTGCCCTTACCTGAAATATTTCTCTTTTTGTGAAAAATCATTTATTCAAAAGTCAGAGTTAGAGAGAGAGAGAGAGAGAGAGAGGGAGAGAGAGAGAGAGAGGTCTTCCATCCACTGGTACACTTCCCAATTGGCCGCAACAGCCGGGCTGCTCTGACCAGGAGCCAGGAGCCAGGAGCTTCTTCTGGGTCTCCCATATGGGTGCAGGTGCCCAAGGAATTGAACCATCTTCTGTTGCTTTCTGGGGCCATAACAGAGAGCTGGATCAGAAGTGGAGCAACCAGTACTCAAACTGGCACCCAGATGTCTTGCTGGCACTGCAGGGGTTGGCTTTACCTACTATGCCACAGTGCAGTCCCCTGAAATATTTATTTACAACTAAGAAATAATCAGCAATATCAGTGTATCAGCAGACTAAGATTACTAACCATTGTGATATTTTCAGAAGGTAACCTTTTGTTTTACTGAAATAAAGATTTGGAATTTCTTATTTGCTAAAACCTTTCAACTCAAGTTATTCTCCTTAGGAAAGTTCGGGGAAGATATACTTTGTTCCATTGTTTTTTTTCTGTAAAAATGAAACTTTGAGGGCCAGCACTGTGGCATAGTGGGCTAAGCCTCCACCTGCAGTACCAGCATCCCATGTGGCACCATTCTAGTACTCGCCGCTCCTCTTCTGATTTAGCTCTCTGCCATGGCCTGGAAAAGCCCCTGCACCCATGTGGGAAACCTGGAAGAAACTCCTGGCTCCTGGACTCAGATTGGTGGACTTCCGGCCATTGGCAACAATTTGGGGAGTGAATCAGTGGATGAGAGTTGGAAGACCTTTATCTCCGTCTCTCGCTCTCTTTGTCTGTAACTCTACCTCTCAAATAAATAAATAAAATATTTTTTTAAAAATGTAACTTTGATTAACACCTTTCAAAATCTTGTTTAACTAGTGGGAGTTCCTACCTGCACTCTTGAAATTTAAATAATAAATTTGAATAAACAAAATAGTCACTTCTGTTTTCTCTTATTTAAGTAATGAAAAGATATTGATCTCAAAATTAAGAAATGGAATAATAACCAAGTGCTTAGTGCAGAACACCATTAGTTACATGTGTATCCCAAAGTGAAATTGATCTCGCGTTGTGAAGAGAATGGGATGGAGGAGGAAGAAAGGTATAGGTATAGTGGTTGTGTAGACTGAAATGTGCTTTGACTTGAAAAATAGTAAAATAGTAAAAAAAAAAAGTAAACAGAATATATTTCTTACCAACCCATCACTCCCTCCATGACTAGTACATGGGAATCAAAGCATCCACAATTCAACATAAAGACATTGTTGAGGGTCAGCAATGAAGATTTAACGAAGTAGTCTAATGATGCCGAGACAAAGAGAGTAAGGAAGGCCAAGTGTTAAACTTTTATGTATACAAATATCTTGTTTGAGACTCTTTCTGTGAGCCTGCCAGAGTGTATGTCTATTGCATCTGGATTATTGAGATTTTATTTATATGGAAACCATTAAAAACCAATGACTTGGAGCAACTTCCTTGTTAATATACTTTTTGCTTTTGATTGAATTTTGCCCTGAATGAAGATGGATGGTAATGGGCTTTTGTGACTTTGCTTTTCTAGGGAACGCAACTCCCATTTGTAACACTTAAATCAGTCTACAATTATTTTCCTTATATTCATACACTCAGTACTTTACAATATCAGTATATCTTCATATATATGTGTTCTTTGTTTAAAATTGAAAAAGAATAAATATTCCTTCGTCAGATGAACCAAGCCTTAAATCCAAGTGACCTTCAACTTTCTCTACTTAAGAAGCCATCCAGCCTTCTCTCCTGTATGGTTGACAGCACATTTTAGAAAACCCTAGGTTTGAAGCTGATAGTTTACGTAATTATTTGGGGGCAGAAATATCCAGGTCTTCTACAATCCTCAATTGTTTTATGCCCCATTACTTTCTCTAACCGTAGCAGTGCTTTGAAGATTATTCTCTTACCAACATTCTCACAAAGAATAACACATTGCAATGGCCTTACAGTCTGGCTTTATTCTGCTGTCTCCCTAGGCTCTTCTCTCTCTACAATTGACAAAATGGTTGTGGACTAGAAGAATAAAAAATATTGAGATGTAGACAGAGCTAATTAGCTTTAGAACCCTACTAAACCTCCTTCTGGGAGTGCCATAATTGTAAATACAAGCGTGCTTCAAACCACGCTCTCATTTGAGAGCCATCATGATGAGTACCATCTGCCGAAGGGGAGTGGTAAGGCCGCTTGAAGCAGTTGGATTGTAGGATGCACTGCTCATTGTGACATTGTGTTGCTACTCTTTGTTCCAAGAAAGTATTTTTGATTTAACAATGAGCTCTTATGTTTTCTTTTAAGTATTGCTTACATGAGAGTTAAACATCAAATAAACAACAGACATTGATGTTGAGGAACTCAGAGCTGATTTCCTTTAGGTTTCCCTTTCATCTGCTAGAGGATTATGCGCTATTGTTCTTATTTGCATTCAAATCTCTTGCATATGCTGCAAGTAAAATCTTTGAAGTTTACTGATTACCAATATGTGTAGAACAAGGTATCATTTTTAATCTATATAAGCTGTACAGATAAATAATATGTATATAGAACTCTACTAAGAAGTGATGGCATATTATAAAATGATTGAGTATATTTTTATATTTTTAAGAACTTTACTTTCCAGGCTTCAAAGTAGGATATTAAACAAAATAATGATGACACCTAACCTTTTTGGTATGCATTCTAATTCAGGTAGCTACTCATTTACATACATTGCTTCTTTAAAGTCACACAATAGCATTTAATTGCAATTCAAGACAAAATATGATTCAACGACAACTTGTGGCTCAAAAACAGGTGCTGCTATTGTTAGGGGAAAGGAAAGTAATGTTAATCAAAGTGATCAGGGAGGATTCTAAATAAGAGGGTGACGTAAGATTATAGCTAACATATATGAAAGAATGAATAGGGAATGAAAAATACACTGGCATCAGATAGCGAGCCATTTTGTAAAACATATAGAAGTGTTTTAGGAGATTTAGGACATGGCTGTTTAAGAAAGCAATGGTTAATAAGGGTAGAAAGAAATGCATAGTTGAAGAGGTGTGGCTAAATTACAAGTGTTTGGAGAAGAGTGTGATCAGACACTATGGGTCTCTGTTAATTGTGATTTGAAGGTAGAGAGTTGTCTTGGTTTAAAGTCAACGACACATTGGAGTTGAGATACAAGGTGCAGCTCAAGGTCAGATTAAGGCAAAATAAGAATAAATGAAGGAGAAATGGAAGATAGATTGGCAAATCTAATAGGAAATTTTGATGAAAAAGAGACAATATATATATGGTACTCAAAAGGATAGGTGGAATCAATCATATTAAATAGTAGTGAATAGTAGCTACTGATCATCTCCTGAGTACACAGCATTGTTTTTCATTAGCACATCCCAATAGATCATTCTGTAATACTGGACATGTTCTATATTTTCTATATTTTCAATGACCAATATAGCAGCCAATACCACCATGTGCTTTCTGAGAACTTAAATTATGGCTACTGCAACTAAAAGGTCAAATTTAATTTATTTTATTTTATGTAGCTATATATGATGGGTATCTATTATTTTGGATAACAGATCTAGAGATTACTGTTATAAATAGGAAAATAATAGATATTATTTTCTTGTGAAATTGTTATATGATTAATACACAATAAAATGCGTGAATATTAAGTGTGAAATTTGATTAGTTTTGATAATTGAATATTCCCATATAACTTTTTCCCAATACATGATAGAGAATTTTGCAATCCAAAGTTCCTTCCTTCTTTTCAAAATAATTCCTTTCTTCTGAGAGCAAGTTCTGATATTTCATATAATAGATTTATATAGGGGATTTAAAAGTTATTGGAAAAATGTAATTAAAACACAGATATATACAATTTATTTCTCAACATAACCTCCATCAAGTTCATTACTCTTATTTAACCCATGATCACAGTCATTTAGTCTATAGCTAAATGGCTGGAAGTACTGGGGGTTTAACTGTGTCAATAAAGAAAACAGGTGACCTTTAAATATTTTTTAAAATATTTATTTATTTTATTTGAAAGGTAAAGTTACAAAGAGAGAGAGACGAAGAGACACAGAGAGAGAACGAGATCTTCTATCTGTGGGTTCACTTCCCAAATGGCTGCAATGGCCAGGGCTAGGCCAGGCCAAAGCCTAGAACCAGGAGCTTCACTCAGGTCTCCCACGTGGCTGCAGGGGCCCAAGAATGTGGGCCATCTTCCACTGCTTTCCCAGGTGCATTATTAGGGAGCTGGATCAGAATTGGAGGAGCCAGAACTCGAACCAGCAACTATATGGGATGTTGTCTTTGCAAGCAGTGGCTTGACCTGCTAAACCACAATGCTCAAAGATTTCTTAAGACAAGGAAATGGGAAGAAGTCATAAAAAGCCATATCAGGACTGTAAGGTGGGTGCCTAACGATTTCTCATGGGATTCCCATGTTTCCTTTGTTCTCTGAGAGTAACCAGCAGGAGCATTGCTGTGGTAGAGAAGGACTCTGGTGAAACTTCCCCCTGTGTCTTTTATGCTAAAACTTTGGCTAACTTCCTCAAAATGAGAACATCATAATAAGAAGATATTGTTCTTGGGCTCTTCAGAAAGTCAATAAGCATGGGGTCACTATCCCCCAAAAGATTATTGACAAAACCGTGCTTTTGATTGGTTTAACTTTGCTTCAGCTAGATCACTACTAAATATTTATAGCATTTGCTTTGATTGGAGTTTGTCTTCAGGATTATACTGGGAAAAACATGTTTCATCTCCTGTTACAATTATTTAAAGAAACGATTTTGGAACTTGATTCCACTTGTTGAAACTTTTCATTGAAAGCTCTGCCCTTGTCTATAACTTATCTGGGCACAATAATTTTGGGTTTTGGCATCCATCGATCAAAATTTTGCTCCATTTGACTTTTTCATCTACATTTTTTAAGCATGAGCAGTTGAAATGTCTATGTTGTTGGTTATTTTGTTGTTAATTATTATTCCTCTTAAATAAATTTTTTCGGTGCCAACATTGTGGTGTAGTTGGTAAATCCCCTGCCTGTGATGCCAGCTTACAATGTAGATGCTGGTTTGTGCCCTGGCTGCTCCACTTCCAATCCAGCTCACTGCTAATGACCTGGGAAAAGCAGAGAAATATGGTTTAATTATTTTGGCCCCTGCCACTCACATGATAGACCCAGATGAAGCTCCTGGCTCCTGGCTCTGCCCTTGCCCAGCCCTATATATTATAGTTACCTGAGGAGTGAACTAGTGGATGGAGGATCTCTCTCTCTCTCTCTTTCTGTCTCTTTCTCTCTCTTTCTCTCCCTCTATTTCTGTCTCTCCTTCTCTCTGTTCCTCTGACTCTCAAATACATAAATAAATCTTAGAAAAAGATGAATTTTTTCCTTGCAGATTGATGTGGATGAGCTGTCTCTGAGAGTTTCATCTTCAACATGATCTCATTTCTTCTTAAAATGAGTTATTTGCAAGTGGGTTCTTTCTCTGGGACATTCTCCCCATTAACTTTTCTTAAAGCACAATTTCTGTATTCTTCCAATCAAGCTTTACCATCAATTTGATATCTATTCTTGATTAATTTTTTTTGCAAAATTGATAAAACACTGACGGAAACTTTTTTTTCCCCAAAGAAACTTTTTTTTAAAAAAGATTTATTTATTTATTTGAAAGTAAGAATTACACACAGAGAGAGGAGAGGCAGAGAGAGAGAGAAGTCTTCCATCCGATGGTTCACTCCCCAATTGGCCACAACAGCTGGAGCTGTGCCAATCCAAAGCCAGGAGCCAGGAGCTTCTTCTGGGTCTCCCACGTGGATGCAGGAGCCCAAGCACTTGGGCCATCTTCTACTGCTATCCTAGGCCAGAACAGAGAGCTGGATCGGAAGAGGAGCAGCCGGGACTAGAACCGGCCCCCGTATGGGATGCCGGCGCTTCAAGCCAGGGCGTTAACCTGCTGTGCCACAGCGCTGGCCCCCCAAAGAAACTTTTTATTTAAGGAATACAAACTTCATGCATTTCCTATGTACAACTTTAGGAATATAGTGATTCTTCCCTCTATACCCACCTTCCCACACACATTCCCACCCCTCCTCCTCCTCCCTCTCCAATTCCCAGTCCCATTCTTTACTAAGATCCATTGCCAACTAACTTTATACACAGAAGACCTACTCTATACTAAGTAAAGAGATCAACAATTTGTACAGAAAAAAAAATTGTTCCTCAATATTCGAGAAAAAGGCTGTTGAAAGATATTGCATCTTGAAGTTAATTTCACTTTTTTTTTTTTTTTTTTTGGAACTCAATTAAATTGAGCACCCAAGAATGATACATATTTTGCAAGGACTTAGACATAATTATATTACAACTCTTGGAGGACAGAGGTCCTGGCATGTGAAATTAGTGCATAGTGACTTCTGTTGTTAATTTAACAATTAACACTCTTACGTATGACATCAGTGATCACTGGAGGCAATTGACATGAGCTACTTAGCTATGGAAGTCTTTCAAATCCACAAACTCCATCGGTATTTAGACAATGCCATAAGGAATGTGAAAGTTCTTTTCTCCCTTCAGAGAAATGTACCTCCTTCTTTGTTGACTATTTCTTTCCACTGGGGTCTCAACCACATAGGTCCTTCATGTAGGACATTTTTTCCACAGTGTCTTGGCTTTCCATGCCTGAAATGCTCTCGTGGGCTTTTCAGCCAGACCAGAATGTCTTAAGGGCTGATTCTGAGGCCAGAGTACTACTTAAAACTTTTAAAAACCTTTTAAAATCCTTCTTAGTGCCCCAATTAGATCCTCTTCAGAAAAGATATTGCAAGTTAGTATGAGTTTATTTTTATGCCATTTTTAAAATCAATGCACCAGTTTTTCAAAATACTTATTTTTTGATGAATTTTTCGAAAACTTATTGCATAGTAGTTGCTTTTTTCTCTCTGGAGTCTTTCAGTAGCACAAATCATTTGACATTTATGAATATTTTTGTGTGTACTAATAATTTGACCTGTTTTGTTGCTTGGTAGTAGTCCATTATACAGATAGAACATAATTTGTTTATCTGCTTTCCTTTTGTGCATTGTTTTCAATCTGAGATTTCTTTTTTTTTCTATTTTTTTTTTTGACAGGCAGAGTTAGACAGAGAGAGACTGAGAGAGAAAGGTCTTCCTTTTCCGTTGGTTCATGCCCCAAATGGCCGTTATTGCCAGCGCACTGTGTTGATCTGAAGCCAGGACCCAAATTCCTCCTCCTTTTCTCCCATGTGGGTACAGAGCCCAAGTGCTTGGGCCATCCTCCACTGCCTTCCCGGGCCACAGCAGAGAGCTGGCCTGGAAGAGGAGCAACCGGGACAGAATCCAGCACCCCAACCAGGACTGGAACCCGGGGTGCCAGTGCCGCAGGTGGAGGATTAGCCTAGTGAGCCGTGGTGCAGGCCAATCTGAGATTTCTTTTATACAATTGTTTATAACCAAGAGGGGGAAAATCATCAGCCATGACTACTTCCACTCAAATTGCAGGGTACCCAGAATAACCACACTCATGTAATTGAAATATTTAGGGCCACAGATACAGCTTGATGTAGGTCCTCATATTATACCCCGAGATCTGCCCAGATTATCTCTTGTTTTCTCACTCAGGACCTACACTCATCAAAACAAAATCACTATAGCTGCTTTAGCCTCACTGTAAACACGATTTCTTCAGACAATATTTATGTGCACAAATAACATAAGTATAATCCAATTACAGATGATTGCTAATACCTGTATGAAAGCCAAATCTATCTCTAAAGTGTTTTAAAGTTATTTCATGTTGCACAGGCACAATGTGGTGTTGAATTCGGTTGCCAAAAAGCATTACTTTCTAAAGAGAAATTTGAGAAGGAAGAGAAAAGCATAAGTCAAAACATATAATCTAGAGATTAAAGCTATAGATCATGACTCTGCTGGCCTTTCTTTCAAATAAATAAAAATAGATTAAAAACATGCTTTCTCAAAAAAGTGCAGGTGTTTGATTGTGTGGTTGAGATACTACTTGGAAAGTCCACATCTCATATGTGAATGCCCACATCTCATATGTGAATGCCCACATCCCATAACAGATGCCTACATCCCATATCAGAATACCAGAATACATGTGCTGAAGTCCCAGCTCTGCTTCCCATGCCAGCTTCCATCTGATGTGTACCCTGGGGGAAAGCAGGGGGTCACACTCAAGAACTTGCGTATCTGCCACCCACATAGAAGACCCAGACAGAGACGGAATTTCCCACTTTTGGCCTGACCTACCAAAAGCCAGCTATTGCAGGCAATTGGGGAATGAACTACGAATGAAAAATCTCTTTTTGTCTGTTAAATTAAAAAATTAACAAAGGTATTTTTGACTTTGGAGTAAGATGGATTTTAGATATCAAATATATGATATTAGACAAGTTACTTAGCTCCTCTGAATCTGCTTCTTTACACTTAAAATGGGAGTTTTTAGTGCTCATAATATTGGTAGCTTGTGAAATTTAAGTGGTATATTCACAAAATGCTTAGTGCAATGCCTGGATGAAATATTTTAATATGTATAAATAATATTTATTTCATTAGATACATTCAATGGTGTTTGTTTATAAACATAGAATCTTATATCATGATGAATTTTTATTTTGTTTTTGAGAGGCTCTTTAAATCTGTAACTAGCAGAATTTTCTAAGCTCACACTCTAGTCAGTTGTACAACCAGAGCTAGGACCATTCCCCATTTTTCTCTCCAGTATAATACATATAATACACATTTTCAAGTTGTCACTTATTTACATGGTTACCTATTCTTTTCCCATGAGTCACTGAAAATAATCTTATTTACAAATAAGTTAGCAGAATTGCCTCTTCCTGAGTGATCCCACTGCAAATGCCAAATTAACTTACAAGATGGAGTTAGTAACTAGCAAATAATCTGGTTTTAGGAAGCAACCAGAACACAGGATCACTGGACATGTTCCTTCTTTTCAGTGTTTCTTTCAGCTTTCTTTTTCTATCTTTCACCTCTCCCACAGGTTTGCCTCTGTTAATTACCGGTTCCTTAAATGAAATCTTATGCATCTGGAAACTAATTTAATCTCCCCTTTCATTTTATCCTGAATTTCTCTATGCAAACATGAAGGTGTCCCTGATGCACAGATTCCAGTGACCTCCAACCACACTGACACCACTGGAGCAACTGCCAACCCTGCCTGGAGGCAAACTCTATTGGTGATTCTTTACTTTTCACCACTGTCTTCTCCCTTCCAACCTCCTCCTACAAATAAGACAGGGTACATGATCCCGTGCCAATGCCTTCTTGGAGCTTATTTTCAAAGACTTCAAGGAACATGGAGGGTTAAAAATAGACTAAAGAGGAGAAACATAAAAGAATAATCGCCAAGCTTCCAATACACTGAGTTCCATTTGTGCTGCTCCTTGGAGTTGCCACGTGTGATATGTGGCTTTTATTCTACTAGAGGTTGCTTTAAACTGAAGACACAGAAAGAGGTCAGAAGATTTGCTTTGATTCTTAGCAAGAATTGCACTCCTGGTGGCAATGGCCAGTCTCTTTCTTCTCCAAAGTCTGTGAAGGAAGTTCCCTGAAGGGGAGATAAACAGTCCCTCCCATCCAACCGAAGTTAGGACAGTGCCTAAAAGAACCTGGTCAGACAACACAGGGTTCTTGACACATGAAAAGGATGTAAGGGCAGGAAGTGTGGGCAGGAGGGAAGTGCAATGAGAAACAGAAGATAAAGACAGCCAGATACATTGCCTATGGATGAGTTTGAAGAAAGTTGGACAAGAGAAAAAGTCATGGCAGGCAGAGGAGTGGAAGATGGGAATCAAACAACTGAAAGCAGAGGGTAAACCAGGGTAGGGGGATCTCAAAAGCATGGCCCATTCATGACACTAACAAATGGAAATGGTGGTATGTGCAGGGGAAACCTATTTGATCCCCCATTAACTGAAGGAAAAGTCAATCAAGACCAAGGGTAC
This sequence comes from Oryctolagus cuniculus, assembly GCF_051225735.1. Taxonomy (NCBI): domain Eukaryota; kingdom Metazoa; phylum Chordata; class Mammalia; order Lagomorpha; family Leporidae; genus Oryctolagus; species Oryctolagus cuniculus. The sequence goes on from NC_142874.1 coordinate 133,953,039, forward strand.
AAAATCAGTGAGTTGAGGTACTGCACTAGCACATCAGACTTACAAGCTACTGGGATTCTCAACTTAGGATGAAATGGAAATTTGATCTATGTTTGTAGCATTTGCCTACCAGTGTGGAGTAATTAGCTTATGTTTTAAATTTTGCTGATTGATAAATGTGGTTATAATTTTGACCAGATTGTGCTGGCTGAGTTATTTTTAATTTTTTTTTTTTTGATTTTTGAGGTGTGCATTTGAGACTCCTAACCAGGAATAGTGAAAATTAAATACTTAAATTTGTACGAACTGTCCTAACACTTTGATTGCTATAAATCTGTGCTCTGTTGATGCATAAAGCAAACGCATACCTTATTTTCTACCCAACCTATTATTGTTATAATATGGAATATACCAGATTGATTATGGTGTACAAAGAAATGCCACTCATTTATACACTAGTAACAAGGTAATTTGAGACACCATCCAGAAAAGCAGAAGAGTAAAGCAATTTAAAACAGCATTGCCTCCAAATAGTATTTCTAGCTTTCCCCTATGTAAAAGAGAGCTTTACACTTTTATGTATTTGACATGTATTTTAGGTGGAACTAGTTACAAGTTTGGTAATAAATATTATTTTCCAAATTATAATTCATATTAAATGTGTGCAATTACTCCTTGGATATTTGGTATTACTGATGAAATACAATCTCAGTATTTCAATTTCTACTATTTTCTGCATTTCTCAAGAATAAATTGAAATGCAGGCTCTTCTGCCTCCCATTTTAATGTCCTTTAATGATTTTTGAGTGATTTTTGTATAGTTCTTTTTTGCGGAATGCTATTTAATGCTTAAATATATATTGATGTAGCTTTTCAATCAACTAAAGAATACATTTTTACTTTAAACCATTTGCATAAGGATTTGTGGCACATAAATATACAGGATCACATTTCTTTTTGTCAAATGTTGGTTTAGTTTTCTTCTGCCTTGCTATCTTCTAAGTTATTTGTAAGTCTGGACAGCTATTTCTTTGTTTTATCATTGAAACAGATCTTTCAGACTTTTCTTCCAACAACAATTTTTGACTCAAACAGAAAAGGTTGTTGAACTATATTGCAACATATTTTCCCAGCAGCCTTTTGGTTGTGGAGGGTTCTGGTTAACCTGTGTGGAGTTTTTCCCCCAGAGTCATAATGAAAGCCAGGCATTCCAGTCCACTTTGATTTTTTTTTAAAAGATTTATTATTGAACTGTCCTGTTAAAAGACACCGATTGGCTGATTGGCTTAAGGAACAAAACCCATCTATTTGCTGCTTACAAGAAACACATCTTTCCAACAAAGATGCATACAGACTGAACGTGAAAGGCTGGAAAAAGATATACCATGCCAACAGAAATGAAAAAAGAGCGGGCGTAGCCATCTTAATATTGGACAACATAAACTTTATCACAAAAACTGTTAAGAGACAAAGAGGGACACTATATAATGATTAGGGGATCAATTCAACAGGAAGATATAACAATTATCAATGCATATGCACCTAATTACAGGGCACCGGTTTATCTAAAAGATTTGTTAAGGGACTTAAAGGGAAACTTAGACCCCAATACAATAGTACTGGGGGACTTCAATACTCCACTCTCAGAAATAGACAGATCAACAGGACAGAAGATCAACAAGGATACAGTAGATTCAAACGACACTATAGCCCAAATGGATCTAACAGATATCTACAGAACTTTATTATTTAAATTCAAAATTACAGAGAGAGGAATGAAAGGCAGAGAGAGAGAGAGAGAGAGAGAGATGCCTTCCATCCACTATTTTATTCCCAAAATGGCCACAACAACCAGGGCTGGGTCAGACCAAAACCACGATCCTGGAGTGTCATCCAAGTCTCCTACATGGCTACAAGGACCCAAACACTTGTACCATCTTCCATTGCTTCCCCTGGTGCATTGGCAGGGAGCTGGATTAAAAGCAGAACAGCCGAGACTTGAACTGGCCCCCATATGGGATGCTGGCATTACAGGTGATGGCTTTACCTGATGTACAGGCCCCCGTCTCATCAATTTTAAACCATTGTCACCTACAATTAGTTACAAAATATTGAAAATGCAAACCAAACTTATTTCTCCCATTCTAAGCTCAAGTGCTTATGATAATGTATTCCTGTACAGAATGGTTTAATAAAGTGCATCCATAGAAGAGGATTGCAATTCACAGCGTGTTGTATGATGGTGTTATTTTTATCTTGTAGAAGATAGAATGGATGCTGAGATAGTTTATGTCACTTCATCAAGATCACTAAAGTAATATTCTATGAACGGGGACTTTATACCAATTCTAGCTCTAATCCTTTTTGCTAGTTAAGGCCAGTGTTCTAACCACAACTTGTTTCGGGGATGTCATTGTTATCAACATGGAGGGATATTTTCTCTGGACTCTGTGTGTCTGTGATTCTAGATATGTGCACTGCCAGAGTCTGCTACTGTGATTGCAATGCTATGATACATGCCAGAGATTGACAAGAACATTTTTATCAAATAAGTCAAAAGATTATTTACTAATCAGCTTCTTTATTGGCAGTGGGAGTGGCTGAAAAGAACTGAAATACTGAAACCATACCTAGAACTAAATAGTTGACAGAACTGGTTAAGCATCCAAGCATGTAGAACACACTCACTAAATATGAGCTCAATGATTGAATGAATGGCAACCATAAGTGCTTTAGTAACAACTACAGATAGAATTTACTGAGTACTTGTCTTGTGTGTATAAGGGTACACACAAACACACATATAAAAATGCATGTGCATAAATCTCATTAAACAAACCTTGAAACCATGTAAGATAGATATCTGATCTCATTTTTTATGGCTCCGTAAATAAAAATTTAAAAAATGAGAAATTTTCCCAAGAAGTCAAAATGGTAATAGACTCAAAATTTGGAAACCACTTCTGTCTGTTATGAAAACCCACCATGTTTAGTGTTTCAGTGGGCAGGGGTGGGAGGCAGGGGACTGATAAATTGTTCAGGAAAGCCTTCCTGAAATGAGTGAAATGTTCATTAAGGTTTTAAGTATTAGTAAAATATGGATGTGTGAAGAGATGGAGCATTTATTTATTTATCTATTTACTCTATTTATTTTTAAGATTTATTTATTTGAAATTGAGCGAGCGAGCGAGAGAGAGAGAGAGAATCTTCCATCTGCTTGTTCACTCCCCAGATGTCTGTAACAACCAGAGCTGAGTCAGGCCGATGCAGGAGTCAAGCTTCTTCTAGGTCTCCCAAGTAGATTGCAAGGACCCAACACTTGATCATCTTCTGCTGCTTTTCCCAGACTATTAGCAGGGAGCTGGATTGGAAGTGGAGGAACCAATTCATGAACCGACGCCCATATGGGATGCTGGCATTGCAGGCAGGGGACTTTACCAACTATGCCACAATGCCAGCCCAAGAATATATTAAGATTTGGAGCAAAGGGTGATGCAGCACATCAAAGGAATGGATATCTTTATTATAATGGAAATATTAAAGTGACTGAAATTATAATGTCATCTTGCAAAGAAAGACAGGCAAAGATGGAAGAATAATAAAGTTATCCAGGATTTTCAACATTCAGATTTTTCTAAGTGGAAAACCAAGAGGATTTCTTAAGTGAACACTGAAGACTTTTGATAATAAGCATATTGTGATAGAGTTATTTTTTTTACAGGCAGAGTGGACAGTGAGAGAGAGAGAGACAGAAAAGTTCTTCCTTTTTCCATTGGTTCACCCTCCAATGGCCGTGCTGATCTAAAGCCTGGAGCCAGGTGCTTCTCCTGGTCTCCCATGCAGGTGCAGGGACCAAGTACTTGGGCCATCCTCCACTGCACTCCCGGGCCACAGCAGAGAGCTGGACTGGAAGAGGAGCAACTGGGACAGAATCCGGCACCCCGACTGGGACTAGAACCCGGTGTGCCGGTGCCGCAGGCGGAGGATTAGCCTATTGAGCCGTGGCGCCAGCCTGTGATAGAGTTTTAAGTAGATTAATTTGATGTTGATATTCTCCATCAATGGGAGGAAACATATAATAGGACAAGTATTTTTTTCTTATGTATCATTTGGAATACATTCATACATAAATGTAAACAGAGGGCTCCTAAAAAAGAATTTTGGAAAACTTAATCTCTGTAGATTAAAAGAGGACTGGGGTGGGCATTGTCACAGAAGTTAACACTTCACTTGGAGCACTCTTTTGTCATATCAGTGCCTCAGTTTGAGTCCTAGCTCTGTTTCTAATTACAGCTTCCTGCTAATGCATATCCTGGAGGCCCCAGAACTTGATTTTCTAGCACCCATGTGGGAGCCTAGATTGAGGTTTGGGATCTTGATGTTGTGTGCATTTGGAGAGTGAGTTAGTGGATGGGATATGCTCTGTATCAGTCTGTGTCTCCTCTCGGACTCTGTTCCTCTATAACTCTCTCTTTTGAATAATTAATATAATAAATAAGTAACATTTTTAAGTAAGAGAGGTGTCAGGATAAGTAGCGGCAAAAACTTGAATCACTTCAATATACCCTTTTTATTAACCTTTTCTATCTACATTTTCTATGAACTCTGTTAGTCATTATATTAAATATTTGATGATCTAGTTACAACACAGAGAGCAAGAGAAAGAGGAGAGACATTTTAGTTGGGAGATCAGTCTGATATTAGGATACAAGACATTGTTAGAGGTTTAACACGAAGGTTTGACTGAAATACAAGGAAGAGGCCAAAGTTGAAAATTTGAAAATGGTTTTATTAGGAATCCGATTATAAAGAACTGAAGGTCATGGCTTAGACCTTGCCGCATGCATCCTTCCAGAGAGAAGACAAGAGTCAGGAACAAAGAACAAGGAGTAAAGCAAAATATCAGAATGGTCTACTCTCAAAGCAGAAAGATTATTTATGAACTAATCATTTTCATGAACTTTGGACCGTGAAATTCTTGTATATCATATAGGTTTCTTTTGCACTTTGGTTTAAAGAGATTTTGCTTTTGGTTTTTCCAAGTACATATTTTGTCTTTACAAACTGTAGCCTTTGCAAGGAAAGTTCAGATTCCTGTTTAAGATTTCTTCTAAGAGTTTTCTCTATGGTGTTTTTACAAAAATAAATATTCTTCTGTTTAAGAATTAAAAGATTCAAAAAGCAAAGGAATTGTACTTTTACAAAAACAGAGTTTTCTAAACTAGTTTGCTATGAAAATGAAATTGCTTCTACTTTTTCTTTATATAAGATATTGCAAAAAAGTGTGCAATGTTTTGTCTCTGGGAAATGACATAATGAAAAATTATGATACCTTGGGTGAACTGCACAATTCCCATTAATTATGGTAATTCATGCTGGCTGGCAGAACAGACTTGAAATATTTAAAACACTGTTGCCTAAAACAAGCCTTCCTGTTTTCAGTTGCTTTAATTTAAATATACAACAGCTTACATTTAGCTGAGACTACATCTGAGTTACAAAGAACTGTGTGATAATAACAAAATTGATTTGGATTTTAATTTTCGAAAAATAACTTGAAGATGACGGTTCTAAACAAAGAGTTGATTTTGATAGCATCATATATATGATATTGCATTTTGTAATTTAATCCATCAAAATATTTTAAGACCAATTTAATTCTTGGAAATTAATATGCATATTGCACAATGCTTTATGTACTCTCATTGTATATTATTCTTATACTCACAAAAATGATAAATAATCATATTTTAGGCTTGGTGGTATGATTCCAAAAGAGTCCCATTCTTTTGATAGCTGTTATTTGGGGAATTTCATACTTTTAGTTGACATATAATCTTTAAATTGCATGATCCCTTTAGGAGCAGTTGTATCTTCTATTTCAAGAACCAACGTTCAGAATTGTCTAAAATCCTGGAGAACAAACTGAAGATATACATTCTATTCAAGGGTAGAAGAAAATATAATTATAGTGTAGATTTATCACAGCAATGGTGGAGTTGCAGAAACGTGGCTGATCGTGAAACAACAAAATTAAGCGGTAGTTAATTGGCTTCAAGGAGGACCCCTTGAACAAATATGTGTATTTAATATATTTAAAAATTATATACAAGATATATGGTTGGTGAAAGTATTCTCAAAGTTGTGGTGTACTTAACAACTACATAAAACATGCTTAGGGATTATTTTAGGTTACCAACTCCTGCACATGCATTGGTGATTCACATTAGGTGATTGAATTACAGAAATACTTCTGTAGCTGAAAATGGCCAGCTTGGAGGATGAGGTATGGGAATGCTATGGTGTGTCTGTTGATTTTTTTAGCAAAGTACAGAGATCATATAAATACTCACACCTTGTCACATTCAACATGTTGGGGTGCGAATCAGTAGCAGAATCTAATTGTGAAAATATGGTGCCATAATTGAATGTGTTATTCCTTCTGCATGGGTAAATTTCGTGGTCATTTCAAGTCAAGACACACTAATGAATCGGAAGTAACACAGTACAACTATAAAGACCTGTTCATGAAATGGAGCTTAATATCACGTGACCAACAGTGTCTTCCTTTTTGAGAATTCAAGCTGAGACCTCTGTTCCCACTGCTGCTAGTTGTTTGTTTAATATACCAAAGGGGAAACCTGTTGAAGTGAAATGGACACTATGAGAAACAGTGACTTGATCAGCTCTTGTCCTGACTATTGATGTACAATGTAATACTTTATCCATTTTAGTATTTTCTCTTTGTTTTGTTCTAGTACTATTGGTTGAACTCTGTGATTAACACACAATTATTCTTAGGTGTTTAAATTTTAACTGAAAAGTGATCCCTGTTAAATATAAGAGTGGGAATAAGAGAGGGAGGAGATGTACAATTTGGGACATGCTCTATTGGACTTGCCCCAAATGATGGAGTTAGAATCATGCCAGGGGATCCCAATACAATCCCATCAAGGTGGCATGTACCAATGCCATCTCACTAGTCCAAGTGATCAATTTCAGTTCACAATTGATCACACTGATAGGTCTGAGTCAAAGGGATCACACAAACAAGACTAGTGTCTGATACTACTAGCTGATAGAATCAAAAAGGGAGAGAACAATCCATCATGGGAAGCGGGATACACAGTAGACTCATAGAATGGCAGATGTCCTAAATAGCACTCTGGCCTCAGAATCAGCCCTTAAGGCATTCGGATATGGCTGAAGAGCCCATGAGAGTATTTTAGGCATGGAAAGCCAAGACACTCTGGCAAAAAAAAAAAAAAAAAAAAAGAAGAAGAAGACGTAAATGGAAGATCTCTGCGAGTGAGATCCCAGTGGAAAGAACGGGGCCATCAAAAAGAAGGTACCTTTCTCTGAAGGGAGGAGTGAACTTCCACTTTGATTATGACCCTGTCGGAATAACATTGAAGTCGGCGAACTCAAAAGGCTTCCATAGCCTTGGCAACTCATGACTAGAGCCTAGGGAGATTACTGACGCCAAAAACAAGAGTTTCAAATTGTTAAGTCAACAACAGGAGTCACTGTGTACTTACTTCTCATGTGGAATCTGTCCTTAATGTGTTGTCCAATGTGAAGTAATGCTATAACTAGTACTGAAACAGTATTTTACACTTTGTGTTTCTGTGTGGGTGCAAACTGATGAAAACTTTACTTAATATATACTGAATTGATCTTCTGAATATAAAGATAATTGAAAATGAATCTTGATGTGAATGGAATGGGAGAGGGAGTGGGAAATGGGAGGGATTTGAGTGGGAGGGAAATTGTGGGGGGGGGTCCATTGTAATCCATTACCTGTACTTTGAAAATTTGTATTTACTAAAAAAAAAAAAAAATAGAAATGTGGGGAACATCAGAGGATTCAGAGAAATGTAATGTGCATTTTCTTTCTTTACATTTTACTGATGTGTAAATTTAGTGATTAAGGAGTTAATCATTTTTGCCTTCATGTCTGAAAGTATAATAAAGTATGTGATACAAATGTTGGTGTTAAGTTTTGGGGAGCAACTGGGAGCAACTCGGACTAGACTAAGTTACTGGAATTAAGACTTATTCTATGCATCTGCTCTCCCACAATATGGCACTGGGAGAGGAGGAAACAGCTTCTACATAGCTGCCTCCAGTTCAACCAATAAACTGTAGGACCTGCTCCTGATTGGAGGAGAGCAGCGTACTCGGCGTGTGGGTAGCAGAGTTGGGATTGGTGGAAGAGGACTATAAAGGAGGAGAGAGACAACATGCACCAGGAACATCTATCTGAAGGAACACCTGTGCAGCCCCCGAGAGAGCCGGCCGGCAGTGTGCCGCTCCCCCGCGGAAGTGGGGAAAGTGGCAGGGGGAACCGCCCTTCCACGGAGGTGGAAGGGACAGTAGCCAACCCGGGAAGAACCAGCAGCAAACCTGGGAAGGGCCGAGCAGACGAAAGAACAACGCAGGGTCCTGTGTCGTTCTTCCACGAAGACGGGGAGCGACATTAAGTAAGTGTTTGGCAATGACTGAATGACCTGTTTGGAATTAGACTACAATGAAAGACATGGAATCTTTATAGCATTTACAAGGCATGTCACCAGGAGCTTTGCTATTTATTGATAGCAACAGGTTCACATGATGGTGAGAAGAAACCAGAAAATTCCAAAATGTCTAGCACAAGCTAGAGTTCCAGTCTGATGAAGCTACTGTCCTTAGTGGACTGGAATTTCTCCTTCTCCTCCCCATCCCCCCCTCTTCTTCCCACCCCTTCCTTCTTCTCCTCCTCTTCCCCTACCTCCTCCTCCTCCTCCTTCTCTTCTTCTTTTTCTTCTTCTTCTCCTGTGATCTGGTCTATATTCAATATTTTCAATCTTTTGTAGAAAGTTTTATGTATTTGAAAGTCACACTGACACATACACAATGGGAGAGAGAGAGGGAGGGAGGGAGCCATCTTCTATCCTCTGGCTCACTCCTCAAATGCCTGTGATGACCAGGACTGGGGCAAGCCAAATCCAGGAGCTTGGCACTCCATCCATGTCTCTCTGCAACACGGGTGGCAGAAGCCCAAGTACTTGGACCATCTTCCACTGTCCTCCCATTAGCAGGTGTGGGGAGCAACTGGGAGCAACTCGGACTAGACTGTTACTGGAATTAAGACTTATTCTATAGGCTAATCCTCCACCTTGCGGCGCCGGCACACCGGGTTCTAGTCCCGGTCGGGGCGCCGGATTCTGTCCCGGTTGCCCCTCTTCCAGGCCAGCTCTCTGCTATGGCCAGGGAGTGCAGTGGAGGATGGCCCAGGTGCTTGGGCCCTGCACCCCATGGGAGACCAGGAAAAGCACTTGGATCCTGGCTCCTGCCATCGGATCAGCACGGTGCGCCGGCTGCAGCGGCGGCCATTGGAGGGTGAACCAACGGCAAAAGGAAGACCTTTCTCTCTCTGTGTCTCTCTCTCACTGTCCACTCTGCCTGTCAAAAAAAAAAAAAAAAAAAAAAAAAAAAAAAAAAAAAAGACTTATTCTATGCATCTGCTTTCCCACAATATGGCGCTGAGAAGGGAAACAGCTTCTACACAGCTGCCTCCAGTTCAACCAATAAACTGTGGGACCTGCTCCTGATTGGAGGAGAGCAGCGTACTCAGCGTGTGGGTAGCAGAGTTGGGATTGGTGGAAGAGGACTATAAAGGAGGAGAGAGATGGCATGCACCAGGAACATCTAAGGGGAACATCTATCTGAAGGAACACCTGTGCAGCCCCCGAGAGAGCCGGCTGGCGCTGTGCGGCTCCCCCGCGGAAGTGGGGAATGTGGCAGGGGGAACTGCCCTTCCACGGAGGTGGAAGGGATGGTAGCCAACCCGGGAAGAACCAGCAGCAAACCCAGGGAGGGCCGAGCAGACAAAAGAACAGCGCAGGGTCCTGTGTCGTTCCTCCACGAAGACGGGGAGCGACAGCAGGGACCTGGATAGGAAGTGGAGCAACTGGGGCTAGAACAGTTGCTCCATATTGGATGCCATGTCACAAGTGACAAGTTAACTTATTGTGTTTTCGACTATCAGAGGAGCCTCTTGTTTGCACTTTTTGTGAATTATTACAATTTTATTCAAGTTATACACGTTTCATGGGTTTCATATATGAAGATTTAGGAACATAGTGATACTTCCCACTCTACGATCCTCCCTGGCCCACACTCCAACCCTTCTTCCTCCGCCCTCCCCCACTCCCACTCTTAATTTTTACAAGATGTATTTTCAGTTTACTTAATGTTCATAAAGGTAACCCTACACTAGGTTAAAGACTATGTTAGACTCCATACTAACAAATAGTATGAAGAAAACAACACTGTTCCTCAAAGAAAGAGATAAGGGCTGTTAACAATCATTGAATCTCAAAATGTCCATTTCATTCTAATACATTACACTTAAGGTACTTTATTAGTTAATTCAGATCAGGAAAAACATATGATATCTGTCTTTTTGGGACTGGATTATTTCACTAAGTATAATGGTTTCCAATTGCATCCATCTCATTGCAAAAGACAGGATATCATTTTTTATAGCTGAGTAGAACTCCATAATGTATATATCATAATTTCTTTATCTAACAGTTTATGGGCAGCTGGGTTGATTCCATATACTAGCTGTTGTAACTTGAACATGGGGGTACATATAACTCTTTCATATGCTGATTTGGTTTGGTTTGGGTAGAGTCTCAGGAGTGAGAAGGCTGGATTATATGATAAATCTATATTCAGATTTCTGAGGTATCTCCAAACTGTCTTTCACCATGGCTGCACCAGTTTACATTTCCTCCAACAATGGATTAGGGTACCTTTCCTCCTACATGCTTGCCTGTATTTGTTATCTGTTGAGTTCTGTGTAAGATCCATTTTAACTGGAATGAGGAGAAACCCCGTTATTGTTTTGATTTGCAATTCCCTGATGGCAGTGATCCTGAAATTTTTTTCAAGTGTCTTAGCCATTTGAATTTCCTCTCTTGAAAAATGCTTGTTCAAGTACTTGCCCGTATCTTAACTGAATTGTTTGTTTTATTGTTGTTGAATTTCTTGAACTCTTTATAGATTCTGGATGTTAACCTTTTATCAGTTACGTAGTTTGCAAATATTTTCTCCCATTCTATTGCTTGCCTCTTCACTTTGCTGTTTTTCTTTTGTAGTACACAAGCTTCTTCCACTTTTAAGGAATTTCAACAGATTAAATCATGCCCATCCATATTATGTAGAAAAATCACTTTTAGTGATAGTCAACTGATGATATACTTTAGTCAGATCCACAAAATATTTTCAGAGCAACAGATTCAATTGAATTATTGACAACCGTAGTCTAGCAAAATTCATGCAAAAAAAAACTCATCCAAATAATATCCACAGTTTGTGAGTTTAAGTGTCAACATAATTGATTTTATGTAGTGCCACATCTTTCCTCCTTAATATGAATATCGAATTCCTAAGACTAAAGTTTTAGATGCTTGGATCCTAAATATTTCAAATGTTTAATAAATATTATCAGAATTATGTTAGATATTCATGAGAACTGTTGAAGTAACAAATAATCTATTTTCTATAACTAAAGTAATCATTCAAATATAGGGGGCCAGCACTGTGGTGCAGTGGGTTAAAGTGCTGGCCTGAAGTGCTGGCATCTCATATGAGCACCGGTTCTAGTCCTCACTGCTCCTCTTCTGATCTAGCTCTCTGCTGTGGCCTGGGATAGCGTAGAAGATGGCCCAAGTCCTTGGGCCCCTGAACCCACGTGGGAGACCTGGAAGAAGCTCCTGGCTCCTGGCTTTGGATCGGCGCAGCTCCAGCCATTGCAGCCATCTGGGGAGCGAACCAGCAGATGGAAGACCTCTCACTTTTTCTCTACCTCTGTCTGTAACATAAATAAAATAAAATAAATCTTTTAAAAAATCCAAATATATTCACTCATATGTTTTGTGGCTTAATTTTTTTTTTCTGGCTTCTGATAATTTTTCTTTTTTTTTTTTAACTTTTATTTAATGAATATAAATTTCCAAAGTACAGCTTATGGATTACAATGGCTTCCCCCCCATAATGTCCCTCCCACCTGCAACCCTCCCCTTTCCCACTCCCTCTCCCCTTCCATTCACATCAAGATTCATTTTCATTTCTTTATATACAGAAGATCAGTTTAGCTCACATTAAGTAAAGATTTCAACAGTTTACTCCCACACAGAAACATAAAGTGAAAAATACTGTTTGAGTATTAGTTATAGCATTAAATCACAATGTACAGCACATTAAGGACAAAGATCCTACATGAGGAGTAAGCACACAGTGACTCCTGTTGTTGACTTAACAAATTGACACTCTTGTTTATGGCCTCAGTAATCACCCTAGGCTCTTGTCATGAGCTGCCAAGGCTATGGAAGCCCCCTGAGTTCACTGACTCTGATCATATTTAGACAAGACCATGGTCAAAGTGGAAGTTCACTCCTCCCTTCAGAGAAAGGTACCTCCTTCTTTGATTTTGATGACCTGTTCTTTCCACTGGGATCTCACTTGCGGAGATCTTTCATTTAGGTTGTTTTTTGTTTGTTTGTTTTGTTTTGTTTTTCCCCAGAGTGTCTTGGCTTTCCATGCCTGAAATACTCTCATGGGCATTTCAGCCGGATCCGCATGCCGTAAGGGCTGATTCTGAGGCCAGAGTGCTGTTTAGGACATCTGCCATTCTATGGGTCTGCTGTGTATCTCGCTTCCCATGTTGGATCCTTCTCTCCCTTTTTTATTCTATCAGCTAGTATTTGCAGACACTATTCTTGTTTCTGTGATCCCTTTGGTTCTTATTCCTATCATTATGATCAATTGTGAACAGAAATTGATCACTGGGACTAGTGAGGTGGCATTGGTACATGCCACCTTGATGGGATATACTTGGAATACCCTGGTATGTTTCTAACTCTACCGTTTGAGGTAAGTCAGCTTGAGCATGTCCCGAATTGCATATCTCTTCCCTCTCTTATTCCCACTCTTATATTTAACAGTGATCACTTTTCAGTTAAATTTTGTGGCTTAAATTTTGATTATATGCATAACCTATTTTCCAGGATCCTGAAAGGTTTGTTTTATTGTGACACTATTTTTCTCTAAAAGATTTGATTTATATGGTGCTTGCACAAATATACACAAAATATATAATATGTAATATATCACATATATATTGTATATAACATTACATAAAGATATGCCAGCTTATTAGGTTATGCTGTTAATGCAGTTTTTCTTCTTGTTGTATGCTCTCAGTCAATGAAAACTACTGAGTGGAATGTTCTATTTATTCATGGCCAGGGAATTTCTTGTACAGTGTGACCAACACTCAGACAGCAAGCTCTAGAATGAAATATCTTCAATTGAATAAGCTGTAGAATTGCTGCTATTTAGTCTGCTGTGACCACACTTTAATCAATATATTCCGGTTTGTTTAAGCATTTTTCACCAGAGTGCCTGATGCATGGTATGTGCCAGTGCTGGTTCACTAGTACTTCCAAAAAGTGAGCTCTGGAATAGTGTAAAATATTCAAGGAATATATAGTATACAACAGAGCTTGAGTTGAACTGAAAGTGAGAGGTTTCCATACATTTATGAAATACCTCTTTATTTAAACATTATTTATCAATTATAGAAAATGTAGCAATTATGACCAAAGGAATGCCATTATCCAGGCATTCAAAGACAGGAGAAAGGTGGCCACCAATATGTAACCCAAGATCCTAGGACTGCTTCATTAAGAGGTCCTGGTAGTAATATATGACTCCTTTGTAATAGGCAAAATAATATTCAAGGCTGACTTTTTTTTAATGAGAACATTGATCTCTGTGCGCTTGATGCAAAATTTTGTACGTACAAGAACATTTACTACAGAGTTGTTCATTTGTCTTCTCACACAGGTGTAACAACCAAACTTGAAATTGAAGGAATACTCACTGAGCAATCACCAATAATGGTACCTGTTAAGTAACAGCACAGACAAGAAAACACAAGGGCTATTGTCAGAACAAGACACCCTCTAAAAAGGAAATGTGCAGAGAAGACATGGAAGATAACTCTCCAGGAAGGAGCAGGCAATGAATGGGATCAGGAAGGAAGGATGGAGTTGGAGAAGGAGATACTGGGCCACAGTATGCCTGGAAGACTATGGACTGTGACTAGAACATCCTTACAACGGAGGATGACCACAGGATTCATAGGTAAGACGTTTGTGAAGGGAGGGGGTAACCAAAATGTTGAGGAATGCCAAGTCCCAGAAAACAGAGTTGAGGATTTATCCTTATAGGTAATGATTCCTGGGAGAGCCATCAGCATAGTGAGTGGTGACAAGAATAATTGACCAGGAGAATTTGAGAGAACACTTTAACTTAATAAATGTACCAGATGCATCACTTACTATAATGGATAGAAGAAAATGATTTATTTTAGTGCTGGTAGTAACACACGAGGCCAGTGTTCTAATGAAAATGATTTGGTTTAATGAATTAACTTGTAAACCTACTGGGCAAGATACCTAATGCTCTGTCATGTTCCTGGCTAAGCATCCCGCCACAACTCAAAAACGGATATGTAATAATGGGAGTTGTCAAGACTCTGAAATAATAAATGTTCCTAATCCCAAGAGACAGAGAGACCACTTTGCTCCCATAGATGTACAGTCTTGGGCTTCTAAGGAAAAAACAAAATTCTTGTTGATAAATTTACTGCTTCAGGCCTCTCCACCATATAGGATAGCGAATCTTACCTGTGTTGATTGGTCTCTTACAAGCTGTATGGGGAAAACACCCTGCTCCTAATCACTAAATTAAATAGAATTAGCTAGCATTGGTTTAATCAGTCCCCTGTAATCAAATCAGGCATGAAATCAAGTGTTGATTATATATTATTCTTCCTATTACTAACAAATTACCAAATCATTGGAAACGCCCCTCAGTACGGGTGAGGATGGCAAAGGACTGAGGAAGCAAATGGTTTATATTGTAAGAAGAAATACAATTAGATTTCATCAATTGATGAAGCCTGCCTTCCTTCCTTCCTTCCTTCCTTTCTTTTTTTTGGTATCCTGAAACAATTTAGTTTCCCAACATCTTTCTAAGCACCCCTAAAGGGCTGTGGCAACTGCACAGTAGATAAAACTATTTGTCCTCTTGGAAATTCACCCTAAAAATGTTAAAAAATGTAGAAGCTCGTTAATGAAAATAACAAGGATTTTCTAGTTTTCTATCGCTGTCTTTATTTAATGCTCTAAGTAAATTTATTTTACAAGTAAATTATTAAATTGATTATAAAATTTTGCTTTCATTTAGATAAAGATAGGTTTAATGTATTCAGGACTAAATATTTTGTTAATATCATACATTACATTTTCACATTAAATTCTGCTAACTCTTATGAGGAAGTTATATTCCATTTTACAGGTAAGAAAAGGTAGTTTTATTATACTTATTCATACAACTTTAAAGTAGTAAATGTGAAATTGAGATTCACTTGATAACATAAAGCCTGTTTCTTATATTACCATTATAAAAATCATTTCCCCACTATAGGATTTGTGTACTTTACCAGATAAATGTGCCAGCAAGCTAAATAGCCTAGGTAGGGAAAGATACCATCACAGGCTACCAGAGCTCTAGTAAATGAAATATTTTCAGACTTGGAAATTAGACAAATATTTTGAGTGGCACATCAAATTATTCAATCAGAAAAACATTTGTTGATGGCGTGTTTTGTTTGTGCATCAGTTCAATAATGTACAAATAGAATTAGTCAGTTTAACTAAGTACAGCTATATGTGCTATAAAGACATTTTGGTGAATGATGATAGTCACATAAGATTATGAAGTAGTAGAAAAGCTCTGTTGCCCAAGGATATCTTATCAATCGCAATGCTATAGCACAACACATTCCATACACTTGTGATTCTGTTGGAAAAAAAAAAAACAAACTATATATTTGTATGTGTGTAGGATTAGTATTCATCTATAAAAAATGGAATATTACCTTTTCCATCAAAATGGATGCAACTCAAGGATATCATGTTAAGTGAAATAAGCCAGACAAAAAAGACAAATACCACATGCTTACCCTTCTATGTGGGAGTTAAAATTAAAAAAAAGAAAAATTCAAGAAAAAGAAAGCAATGTCTGTACATATCAATATTGCTGAAAATACAGCTTTGTTAAACACTGTTTTATATTTTGTCAAAACAATGATTAAGAGTGACATGTTACTATATACTTGATAATTTGTCATTATTTTAAAATGTATGTATATGAATGAAATGGACATGATTTGAGTTGATTATTTTTGGGACCCCTGTATTCCATGATCTATGGTCTTTTTGCTTTTTACTTCTTGAATTAATTGTTTAGTGGAGTATTCATAGCATTTGACTTCTAATGTAGATTGAAAATAAGTTATCTCAAAAAATAAATTAGGAAGAGGAAAAAAGAAAGGAAGGATGAAAGAAGGACAGAAAGGAGGATGGAGAGTGGGAAGCAACACAATGTTCTTAGAATTGTATCTGAAAACTACATTGTGGCCGGCGCCGCGGCTCACTAGGCTAATCCTCCGCCTGTGGCGCCGGCACACCAGGTTCTAGTCCCGGTCGGGGCACTGGATTCTGTCCGGTTGCCCCTCTTCCAGGCCAGCTCTCTTCTGTGGCCAGGGAGTGCAGTGGAGGATGGCCCAAGTGCTTGGGCCCTGCACCCCATGGGAGACCAGGAGAAGCACCTGGCTCCTGCCATCGGATCAGCGTGGTGCGCCGGCCGCAGCGCGCCGGCTGCGGCGGCAATTGGAGGGTGAACCAACGGCAAAGGAAGATCTTTCTCTCTGTCTCTCTCTCTCACTGTCCACTCTGCCTGTCAAAAAATAAATAAAAAGAAAAAAAAAGTAAAAAAAAAACTACATTGAATCTGTTCTTTTTATATTAATATCATTAATATGAGAATTTATGTAGTACCATCATATCATGTATATCATGCATTTGCTGTTACTGTGAAAAACTAATGTATTAATGCATTCCTTTAAAGCAAATACAACTTAAAAATTACAAAAAAGAAGAAATGGCCAACAAATATTTGAAAAAACACTCAACATCGGTAGCCATTAGGCAAATGCAAATTAAAACCACAATGAAATATAACTTAACTCCTGTCAGCAGTGCTATTATTCAAAAGACAGAGAGCAACAAATGCTGGTGAGGATGAGGAGAAGGGGAAACTCAAATACTGTTGGTAGGAATGTAAATTCGTGAAACCCCTGTGAAAAATAGCATGAGGATTTCTTATAAATCTAGAAATATACTTGCCATATGATCCATCAATCCCACTACTGGGTATACACCCAAAAGGTGTAAACACATTGTGTCAAGGAGATACCTGCACTGTTTGGAGTCTACCAAAATGTCCATCATCAGATAAATGGGTAAAGAAAATATTGTGTATATAACAATGGAATTATTATTCAGCTAAAAAATAAGGCAATTCTATCACTTGCATCAAAATAGTTTCAACTGAAGGATATATGTTGAGCAAAATAATCTAGACACAGAAAGACAGATACCTCATGTTCTCACATGTGTGTGAAAGCTAAAATTAAAAAAAATATTAAAAATCAGAAACAAAAACCAAAAGGAATAAAATATTAGGGTATAACCAGTTTGCTGCAAAAATAGTTTCTTGTCAAACTTTGTTCTAAATCTTTGCCAAACAAATTGTTAAAAATGATTTATTGGGGCCAGCATTGTGGTGTAGCAGGTAAAGCCCTCATTGCAGTGCCGGCACACCAAATGGTCACAGGTTTGAGTCCTGGCTGCTCCGCTTCCAATCCAGGTCCCTGCTAATTGCCTGGGAAAGCATCAGAAGGTGCTCCAAGCCCTTGGGCCCCTGCACCCACATGGGAGACCCAGAAGAAACTTCTAGCTCTTGGCTTTGGTTTGGCACAACCTTAGCTGTTTTGGCCATTTGTTGTGTGAACCAACGGATGGAAAATTCATTCTCTCTCTCCACTCCCCCTTTTTGTCTATAACTCTGCCTTTCAAGTAACTCAAATAAATCTTTGAAAAAAAAAAGAATGACATACTATCATAGTTTTAATGATCTGTGACTTTTAAAATTCAGTGTGTATAAGTGAAATAAACATTTTTCATTTGATTATTGTTTATTGCCCTTGTCTACATTCATGCTGAACTACATACAGTCTTTTTATTTATTTGTTGAATTATTTAGTGGATCATTAAGCCTTTGACTACAATGTAAATTAAACATGTTGTTTCAATAATAAAATGAATAAATAAATAAATTATAAGCAGTTAATTTTTTTACAATTTTAAAGATAGTTTATCTTCATCAACCAAACACTGTATTGGTTTGTTATCATGTACTGAGCCCTGTGTTAGGTGAATGACATACAAAGATGATGAAGATCCGTTTTTTTTTTTTTTTCATAATGCTCTCAGGAATAATACTTGTAGCAAATAACAATGCAATATGTTCAAGGTCAAGGTAAAGGCATAATTAAATTTGAATGGGACACAATTGTGGAAATAAATGTTTCTACTGAAAAAGAGAATTGGAAGATAACTCAGGAAGTTACAGGAAAAGATGTCACCTTTAAAAATGAGCATGAGTTTGCTACACAGAAAAGAGGAGGAGGGAATGAGGGAAGGAAAATAGGAAAGGGAAGGCCAGGCACAAAGAGAGGCATAAACGAAGGCAAAGATGACTAAAGAGCTGTGTGAATTTTGTGATCAGTGAATTGCTAAAGAATTGGAAAATTCATGCTTTTAGTCTAGTAGGAAAGAAATCCACATGTTATATCACCTAGGTTCAGTTCCCATCTTGAACTCCTGACTTCAGCTTCCCACCAATTTAGATCCTGGGAAGCAGTGGTGAATGGTCAAGTGATTGAGTCCTTGCCACCTGTGTGGGAAACAGGATTGCAATCCTAGTTCCTGGCTGTGGCCTTGGCCCAGCCAGAGCCTTGTGGAAATAAATCAGTAATGCAAACATTTTGTCTATGAAAAATAAATAAATAAATAAATAGCTACATATAATCTTTAAAAACTGGATCTATATTTGGGAGAGATGAATATGAGAACCCAAGATGATATTCAGTTTCAATGGAATGGATATATTATGCTAATTCATCATATTCATCATATCATTTATTCTAAAATATGTACTGTAAAATGAAACTTGAATAATAATGTACAGATGTTATTTACAGGTATTATACTTTATCAAATGCAATATTCATTCAAAATTCTTCAAAATCATTAAGCCTCATTGTCCTACATGAAAGTATGTATCAGGTTTTAGTTTTTAAAATCATATACTTTCTGTTAGTTTATAAAGATTGTTTTCGTTGGGGCCCGCTTTTTGATGTGGCAGGTTAAGCCACCTCCTGCGATGTCGGCATCTCACATGGGCACCAGTTCAAGTCCTGGATGCTCAGCTGCCAATCCAGCCCCTTGCTAATGCATGTGGGAAAGCAGCAGAAGACGGTCCAAATGCTTGGATCCCTGCAAACTACCTGGAAGACCCAGATGGAGTTCTACGATCCTGACTTCAGACTGACCCAGACCTGGCTGGTGTGGCCACCTAGGCAGTAAACCAGTAGATGGGAGATTAAAATCCAGAGTCACACACACACACACACACACACACACACGGAGGGAGGGAGGGAGGAAGAGAGAAAGAGAGAGAGGGAGAGAGAAAATCCTTCCATTCAAGATCACTGGGAAAAACTATATAAAAAAAACTATGGACTTCATATAAATACTCTGCCTTCTGTAACAGACTATGCAAACCTTTTATTTTTTTCATTAAATTTTTATCCCATTACCTGTTGTGCAGCCACCCACTCTCTGATCTACCTACAAGGTTTTACATTTTCAAGTGATGCCAGTAGCTATAAAAATACACAATTGCAATAATTAAAAATTACCATTGCTCTTTCAAATATTTTTTAAGAGCCCAAGAGTACAATGAACAGAAATGTTGTATTACAATATTCACTTTTAATTTTGTATGGAAGTTTCTTTTCACAGTGTTGTCTTGTCCTTTGGAAAGTAGTGAATAGCTTGAAGCTCTGTGCATCAGCATCTTAAGCCATCTCCAGTTTATTAGCAAGTCTTTGTTAACATCTGGGGATAGACACTTGTGGCCACTGTCCTTGTGGCACACTTTAAGTTGATAATAGAGAGAACTCTGCCAGTGACGCCCGGCCTCCCCACCTCAGTTAAATGATTTCTGCTATGTGAAGCTCAGATCGCTGAGCTGCAACCATCTCTCTACAGAGAGGCCCTTTGAAACATATGATATCCAATTCAATGTGATCTTTCAGCAGATTAACATGCTTCTGGGGTGCCAATATATGGATAAACAGGTCACTCTTGCAGACATAATGGGTTTCCTGTTTAAAAAATGAAAAGCAGCCAGTGCACATATTGGACACAGTGAACGCCTCTCCTTTTCTATACAACTTTCGAAAGACTCCACGGGATCCCTACCTGCTTGGGCTCCTCACTGGCAGTCCTATCTACCCCGACTGCGGCTAGCGTGTGTCACCAACGTTCACGTGCAGTTCATGACTTTGTCAGGCACCCATTGCTGTAATTGCCTGTTTTTTCAGCATTTGATTATACCTTTTGTTCATGCTTTTCCTCAAAGACTTTATGTCGGAGGTTCTCAGGACTCATATGGAAGTGGGCAAGTGGGAAGGGAGAAGTGCCGTGCCTCCAGCTTCCTTGTTTCATCTAGGACACTGACACATGTCTCACAGGATCCAGGATTCCTGAGGTTTTTTTTTTTAATGCTTTGAATCTATCCCAAATGTATTTGAAACAAAATATGTCTCTAAATTGGATACTTAACATAAGCATAGGGCAAGACTTAATTTTCTTCACCAACAATGCCTGAGATTTTCACTGTTATCACCAGCTATCCACAGCACAGGCTAGTAACAGTGCAGGTACAAATTCTGGGAGTTTTGCCATTAACATCCTACTAGATCTATGTGTAACAATAATATAAAATGGCTAATGATAAGTTGTTAAAGTTTCCCTTTGAGAAAGAGAAAGATTCTACTACTATTTGTTGAAATATATTTCCATTCATGTAAATCATTCACTCTTCTGGCAGATTGACACTTAATACTCATTATAGGTAAGACCTTGATCCCCAGAAAACGAAAGCTCATGCAGAGTTTGTTTCTGATCTTTGAAGAAGCACAATGCCAGGGCAACAAGAATGAGAAAAAACATAACTAGCAGGACTGGCATTGTGGCTAAGCCAGTAAAGCTGGCACCTGAAACGGAGGCATCCAGTATAGGCGCCGGTTCAAAACTCCCCGCTGCTCCACTTCAAGTTCAGCTCCTTGCTGGTGTGCCCTGGGAAAGCAGCAGCTAATGGCCCAAGTTCTTGGGCCCCTGCACCTACATAGGTGCTTTCAGGAAGCTCTTGACTCCTGGCTTTGGCCTGGCCCAGCTCTGGCTGTTGTGGCCATTTGGGGAATGAATCAGTAGTTGGAAAATTTCTCTCTCTGTATCTCCCTGTCTCTATGTGTGTGTAACTCTACCTTTCAAATAAATAAAATATTTCTTTTTTTTTAAAGAAAAGAAATATAAGCAGCACACAAATGGATAGAAAAGCAAGGCAAACTCATTTAAAAAATCATTGACAGCTAGTTCTTCAGAGAGTATGCCGCTCACAGAATAGGACATATCAACAACATTGCACAGCCAGTGCAACAGAAGAAAATAGTGAGTCTTGTCATATTTGTCTAATTCTCTCTGGATGTCTTGCACAATGATCAGTTTCCCCATGGGGAAAAAATTTTCACTTCTCATGTCTGTGAGATTCTTTATCTTTTTGTTATACAGGAACTCAGATCCTGTGCCCTAGGGTGGAAAAATTAAAAAAAAAAACATATTTTATTTGAAAGGTGGGGGGAAGAGGGGGGAGAGAGAGAGAGAGAGAGAGAGATGAAGAAAGAGAGGGAGAGGAATATTTTATCTGCTGCTTCATTCCCCAAATGACTGCATCAGCCAGGACTGGAACAGGCTGAAGCCAGGAGCCTAGAACTCCATCTGGGATTCCCACACGAGTGGCAGGGTCCCAAGCACTTGCAACCATCTTTTGCTGCTTTTGTATGCACTTTAGCAAGGAACTGGATCAGAAGTAGAGCAGCTGGGGCTCAAACCTGTTACTCATATCAAATGTCATTTTCACAGGTGGCAGCTTAATCAGCTGCACCACAACACTGAACCCAAGGTGGGAGAATTTGAATGTATTGGGAGGCCCATTCAATATGGAAGTGGTAGGATAATCAAAGAAGTAAGATTGGGTGGTATACTGCTATGACCTTACAGAAATTGATAGCAAAGCAAGACAGTCCCATTCCATTAAACAAATAGCTTGTACATCCCAGGACACAAGCCCATTTGGGCTCAAGCTGGGCTCAGGAGCAGTCAAGGCAGAGTGTATTGGATATAAACAGTTGAGGATATAAAAAATATTGGCCCTGAGAGAACGGGAGGAGGCACTTGAGACTTGCTCTATATTCAGCATACCCTATGGGAATAGCCACTGAATTGTTTCTCTTAGATTTTTTTGATGCTGCCCATTAGAAAGGTGGCATGTGATGGTTGATGATAACTATCAAAATCTATAGTCAATGTAATGTACATTAGGTATCCATTAGTGAAGCCGCAAATATTATCTGTTGAGGACTAGCAATGTTTTGGAATTGGTGTAATTTCTCTGGAAAGAAATCATATTAAGAGGAAAAACTGACATTACAGAGATTTCTAATCAGGTGGGAAGTACATAAAGGTGTATAAAAGAAAAGATGTTAGTAAATCCTAACCTCAGAACATTATTAGAGTCCAGAAGAGACACAGTTAAATAATGATTGGTGACAGGACAGGTTTCTTCCAGGAAAAAAATAGAAATATAGCATCAAGGGATAAGAAGGGATTTAGACAGTCAGATAAAGTAGACAAACTCGTGAAGGCAAATGACAACAGTCTGTGCAAACAGTTGGGGTAATGATATTCTTTCACGTATCACAAGATCAGCAACAAACGTTAATTGAGAGCCTGGTAAAAGTTGAGGCTGGAAACATAAGGAGCAGGTTCATGTGCTCACCTTAAGAATTTGAGCTCAGTCTCTAAGGCAATGTGCGGTCACTGAAAAAAAGATAAGCAGATCAGTGGCAATACACATTCTGAGTTTTGTGTATGGCTAGTGTTGGAGAGTGAAATCGACTGAAGTGTCCAGACTCTGGGCTGAAACTAGTCAGGATTGTGCAGTGTGGAAATAAGCAAAGACCAACCAAATAAGAACAAGCAAAAGCTATTTGTTCAGAGCTTGCAAGTGGCAATTATTGCTGTCACTTGTGTTTTGCCTGAGACTCAAAGGCAGGCAGACAAGTGACAAAGTTCTACAGTAGAAAAAGGGAAATGTGTCCTGATAGAAGGCTGCTCAGATGGGGAAATTGTAGGTCAGCTAACAAGAAATGCAAAGCCCCCTGTGATTGGTTAGGGGTCTGTCGCTCCCCCTCTTCGTGGAGGAGCAACACAGGACCCTGCGCTGTTCTTTCGTCTGCTCGGCCCTCCCCGGGTTTGCTGCTGGTTCTTCCCGGGTTGGCTACTATCCCTTCCACCTCCGTGGAAGGGCAGTTCCCCCTGGCCGCATTCCCCACTTCCGCAGGGGAGCAGCACACCGCCGGCCGGCTCTCTGGGGGGCTGCACAGGTTCCCTTAGATGTTCCCCATAGATGTTCCTGGTGCATGCCGTCTCTCTCCTCCTTTATAGTCCTCCTCCGCCAATCCCAACTCGGCTGAGTACGCTGCTCTCCAATCAGGAGCAAGTCCTACAGTTAATTGGTTGAACTGGAGGCAGCTGTGCGGAAGCTGTTTACTTCTCTCCCAGCGCCATATTGTGGGAGAGCAGATGCATAGAATAAGTCCTAATTCGAGCAACTCAGTCTAGTCCGGATTGCTCCCCACAGGGGTCTGTATTTGAAACTGGTTGATTTTGAATCAGAATTAGAGGCAAAAAATTTGAAGGTCTCAGATTTTATCAAGTACTGGCACCTGGGCTAATTGTAACAGCGAGTGTTGTTTAATTTCTTAGGTTGTTGCTAGAGACAGTGAGGCAGCTCTGACTTATAGCACCTGGCTTCCTGGAAGGCTTATTGTTAATAAGATGGTTTCCTTTCTGGGCAGTTGGCTGCAGGTTGTGCATTGGAATTTTATTTGTGTACATGGGTCTGTCATTGACTGTATTCAGTCTCTCATTTGGTGTAGTTCAGTTAACACAGAAGGGCATACATGAAGCACTGACAATGGAGTTGGAATTAAGAGACACTTCAGAAGAAAGAGGAAAAGGATTTTTGCAGTATTGCAAGAAGGGAAAATATCCTTACTTCTATCTGGGGTGACATCACTGTTGGTGCAGCTGGAACCACCGTAAGAGGATGCTACTGGATGGTGTGGCATATTTACTGTCAGTCTGGGGTATATAAACTTCTATGCCTTTAAAGTAGAGTAGCTATAAATTTTTAAGCTGGTGGAACCACATGAAAATGTCAAAATAATTAGACCACCGCCAAAGGTGAGAATGCTGCATGGTTGCTTTCATTTAATACTGTGTATTGAGCATCCATTGTGTGCCATTTAGAAAAATAGAAGCAGGAATACAGGATTCGACGAGAAGGACACATGATCCCTACTGTCATGTGGATGAGATAAACAAGGGTGAAATGATTGCACATGTAATAAACTAAAACTAAAATGTGGGAAATGCCATGCCTGTAAGGTTGAAAGTACACAAGAGCGTGCAAGAAGAACTGACTTGCTTTGGAGGGTGAAGGAAAGATTCCTGGATGAGTTAGAGCTCAGACCACAAGGAAGTGTCCGGTGGATGGAGAGGAAGTGTCTCTGTTCTCTGTATGTGTCAGAGAAGCACGGCCTCTAAAACAGACCAGATGAAGGGTTCTACAAGAGTAAAGACGTGTGGTGAACTGGGGGCTGGGTGAGGAACAGAACCAAAGTGACCAAGCACAAAGGACATAGGGCATGGGGCGTATGTAAGTCATACATGGTGATTCATTAACACGTTCATGAACTTGTCAATGTTTAAGCATCATGGAAAGAATTATTTTTCAACAGGGACATGCCTTGATCAAATTTGCTTTTCAAGTTATGTTGCTCTGGTTTCAGTAAAGGAAACAGAGGAGACAAAAAGGCACGTGGAGGGACACATGAGGAGGTTCTTGTTGGGACCGTTGCATCATCAGGATGTAACTTCCACAAGAAATTCAATGTAATCAACCACACAGGGGTGCAGTTCTACATATGGGAAAATATTGACTATTTGCTGCAGAGGTTCTTAATATTCTGTTAGTGTGAATATTAGAATCAACTGTGGAGTTGGTTTTTCAGAAGGTACAGGTCAATATTCCTGTCCTGTCATATTTCTTAAATCTAGTCATCATGTATTGAAGATTTTCACAAGGGAATCTGACATACTCCTCTGATTCAGTCACTCTTGACAACCAATCACACAATATTAGCTGAAGCATCATCTCTCAAAGAAGGAAGTGGATGGCTTGCATCTTTGTCACTTGGGACATTTGAAAAAGGATGATTTGCAGAGCCAATCACAGGCATATTAAAACAGAATCTCTTGGATCCATGCCTAAAAACATACATAATCTACATTATTCCATGTGATTATTATACATATTAAAATTTGACAGTGCCACATGTTGAAGAGAGAATTATCTGTTCCTCTAGAACACACCACCAGGATTGCTTTTCTTTTCAGAAAGGTTGAGGTTCCGTTGCATGTGACAATCAGGAATGCAGGCATGATGTGCTACTTATTAGTGATGGTTTCATGCATACTAGTGATAAAACAGCCAGATGGCAGAGCTGAAATCCCTGTAAAAGAATATGAGAAATATGAAAAAAACTCATCACAAATGAACTTTTCAACTCTGATAGGACTTCCTCCAAATACAATTCTTTTTTTCAATTTTACAACTTTGTATAAAAATACTCTGATCCACATTACTAAAAACGAGGCCTTCTGAAATATAGAACCCAAGGATTTTTCAGTATAAATAGGTACCATTTCAAATGATTTCTGATTACAAAATAAAGGTGAAATAAAACTAGCAGCTTGGGTGTATTATAAACAATTGTTACTTTGGATACCCCAAAGTCATTTTCCTTTCTGAACAGCCAATTGGTATTCTTTGAGGAAATCAGTATTTTCAAATTCTGCCTAGTATTGATAGAATTGTTGAACAAGGTTTTCTACTCTCTCATTATAAAAATCAAAGAATCCTTAGAGATTTTTTTTCCACCAGATTCTTATTGTCAAGGAGTGCTCAGGCTTAACTCTGCAATCAAGCGACTGAGGATAGAGAAGAAAGTGATGCAAGAGAAAAAAGAAGTTAATTTATTGCAACAGCACCGCCTGAGGTCAAGGTGTTTCCTTGATCTTTAGGATCCACCTCTTCCCTAACTATGGCAAGTCTAGTTCTTCTCCTCTATTACAATAAATGAGCTTTAGGTGTAAATTCTTCAACAAATGTGATAAAGGAGTGGCGTGCAGGGATTTATTAAGGGAATTAATGGTTTCCGTCAGGAGTTGAATTACAAGCCGAATGTGTCTTTGTCTTTGTGCCTGTGATATATGGGACTACATCTACATCTTGAAGTCCGAATAGCAAATCTGCTCATAGTCTGTAAATGTCAAAGCAACCTAAAGTGGAGAGGAACAAAAGGAAGAGCATCATTTAATTCACTTTTCAAAGATGGTATTGATAATTTTTTTAGAGAACCAGAATTCAGTCTGTTAACTGCTGCAGCAAGTTCTGTATACCTTCATCAGGGCCATCTGTCAAATCATTTTTCTGCAATTTATGGAGAACATATATTTCAGTGATTTCAAATTCAGAACGTTGACTTGGGAGTGAGCATTCTGCTTAGCAGTAAAAACGCCTGTGTCCCACATCAGAGTACCGGGATTCGGCTCCCAGCTCTGGCTTCCAACTACAGCTTTCTGCTAATCCAGACTCTCGGATGATGGCTTAAGTAACGGGACTCCAGCCAACCGTGTGGGAAGCCTGGATTGAATTCCAGACACTGGATTCAGCTCTTGCCCAACTCCCTGGCTCGCTTGTAGATATTTTAGGAATGAACCTGTGGATAGTGGTGCTCTTTTTCTTTCTGAATCTAAAATAAGTAAATTAAAACATTTTTAAAGTGGAAATATTATTTAATTAGCATTAAGGCTTAAAAAAAAGCATGTTGATATACAATAATGGGCTGTACCAAGTGCAAGAAAATATTGAGGTGAGAGGAATTTTATGATCTAAGTATTTAATTATTTGAAAGGTGACAGAGAGAGAGGGTTAAACAATCAGAGTTATCTTTAGCCTGCTGGTTCACTTCCCAAATGGCTCTAACATCAGAACCCAATCTAAAGCCAGGAGCCAGGAACTCCTTCTGGGTCTCCCAGGTGGGTGGCGGGGACCCAAGCATTTGAACCATCCTCTGCTGCCTTACTAGGCGCTCTAGTTAGAAGCCGGATCAGAAGTGGAGCAGCTGGGACTCAAACGAGCATTCAAATTGGATGCGGGAGTCGGAGTCGCAAGCTGTGGCTTAACCTGCTGCACTATCCTCTCTTTATCATGATAAATTATTTTTCTGCACTATTTCAGGATCTTTAGTCCTTCCACTCAGAATGAAAATAAAACAGGCTATCTTGGTCATTACGTAAACTCAGGTAGGCATGATCCTGTTACTCAATGAACACAGTTTTAGAACACAAAACCCTAAGAACAGTAAACTAAATTAAAATGTCTATATTTCTGAAATAAGCACATTTCTTCATTTCTCATCTCCCTTGTGTTGTCATCCTGATATGCAATCTTCTGTTCTCATCCCATTTCCATGGGTACTAGTTCTTTCAACACAGCTAAGTTGCACACCTGAGATTTTTCATTTCCCTTTATGATTTACTTACAAATTGATCTTAGATTTCATACAGATATCATTGGATAGTGGATGCGTGTTGTTCTCCTGTTTAAAATCCTCCAATAATTGCCCAAAGCATATAAAATAAAGTGCATAGATCAATGCAGCAGCATAGCGTTTGAAGCCATCACAACCCAGGCCTTTCCTAGGATGCCCCTCTTAGGGCTTCCCTCCTTGTGCAAGCATCTTCTAGGTACTAGTAACAGGTCAGTAAATACAGAAGTTGAAAAAAATACCAGCAATAATTAGAGCTTATATTTTAATGTGATAAAAATAATACATTGAAGGGCAGGAATTTGGCCTAGTGGTTGAAACACTGCTCGGGACTCCTATATCCCATATTCCAGTTCTTGGTTTGAGACAATGCTGTAATCTTGATTCCAGCTTCATGCTAATGTATACTCCGGGAGGCAGCAGGTGATGGCTCAAGTAGTTGGACCCCTGCTTCCCATGTGGGAGAGCCAAGTTGAATTTCTAGAACCTGTAATTAACCTGACCAAGCTCTCATTGTTGCAGCTATTTGTAGAGTGAATCAGCATATGAGGACTACCTCTCTCTGTCTCTCTGCCTTTCAGATCAACAAAATGAATAAATAAAAATTTATATAAAGCAACAGTGCTTTTTCCTTCATACTATTTGTTGAATTCTTAGCAGAGGGCTAAGCTTATGATTATAAAATAAACTGAAATATATCCTTGTATAAAAAGGAAATAACATAATCAAAATATACTATTGTGATCCATTGCCAAAGAGAATGGAAAGCACATGTGATTTTTAAATGGAGTGTTCAGAAAAGAACATCTAAAGAAAGTTACATTGGTAATGGTTGGCATTCCATATCAGAGGTTGGACTTGAGATGTAGCTGCTATTCTTTGGACCCAGCTTACTGCCTGAGAATGCAGTGGAAGATGATCCAAATACTTGAATCCCTTCCACCCATGTGAGAAACCAGGATTTTGGCCTGGCCCAGACGTGGCCCATGTGGATGGACGTTTGGAGAGTGAACCACCAGGTGGAACGGTTCTCTGTCTCTGTCTCTCTCCCTCTCTCTCTCTCTTTCCCTGTCTGCTTCTCTGTTTTGTTCTACTTTCCAAATAAATAAACTTTTAAAAAGGTTACATTTAGCAGCAATCTAAATTGAATCATAGAAGTGAGGCATGCAGCTATCTAGAATACAGTGGTGCAGAGAGAAGAATGTGGCAAAGATCCTAAAAAGAGAGCCAACACCGCATTTCAAAGGCCAGGGATAAGCCAGTACACAGGTACACAGGGGGAACACAAGAAGTCCTAGCAGGTTTAGATTGGGAATACCTACCCCTAAAACCTGAAATTTGAAAATCTCCAAAGTTCAAAAGCTTTTGAGCAGGGAGCTGATGTCACAAGTAGAAAACTCCGCATTTTATCTCACATGACAAGCCACAATCAAAACACAGTGTCACCAAACTCACTTTATCCTGCTTCCCCTAAGGGAATTTGGCGCATTTAGGTGCCATACAGAAATGCATGGCATATACACATTATTAAAAGATTTTATAAGATTACATCTAAGGTATTTACCAAAGGTGTATATGAAATAAAATTAATTTCTTGTTTAGATTTTGTAGTTATAGCCAGTATAAATCATTATATATATATGCAAATATTCTAAAATTTGAAAAAATCCTGAATCTAAAATACTTAGTCCCCTTTGTTGGATAAGGGATATGGAACCTGTATAATCAAGGGAAAACTATTTATTAAATTATATAGGCTAGCATGTGTACAGCTTTGTATTTTATTATGTGTAATTAAAGTCCTTCAGATAATTTCAGTAATAAGTAATATGACCTGAATTGTTCTTTCAAATGAATAACTCTAACTGTTAGATTCTGGGGTATGTAGCACTCAGCTCTTGCCACATAACAAATTTTTTATAACTTTTAATATTTTAATGTAGTACTTGTATATTTTCAACACAAATATGTTTCAGAAACCGGTCAAGCAGTTAGCATTTTCTCTCCTTTTCTTCTTTCTCTCTCTTTTCACCTAGAAATATTTTATTTAAAGTATTCAGACTTCATGCATTTCATATATACAAATTTAGGAACATGGTGATTTTTCCCACCCTACCCTTCCTCCTGCCCTCACTCCACCCTTCGCCCACTCCCTCTCCTATGAAAATCTCAGTAAGGAGGAAGGAGAGGAAGATCAAAGATGAGTACATGGCATGTGCAATGGGGCTGATCATGAGAGACCATGAGATCAAAGCCAATTAAGGACGCAGTGACAGCATGAGGGCATGGATGTGACAGACACTGTCGGATTACAAGATCTCTAGAAGAGGTTCAGTGAGGTGAATGGGCACCAGAGGGGAAGGTGGTGGCCAAAGTAAGGGATGATTGTAACTGACACCTGCATGGGGCCCCATTTTCAGCAATGTCCAGGGTGTGAATACAAGACTTGGTAGGTGAGAAATGGGAAGAACAACCTCAGTGGAGGTGTGAACGTCAAGCAACTGAGGGAGCAGGTTGCAGATTGAACCAGTGAATACTAAAGTCGCCGTAGGAAGAAAACAAAGCCAGAGTTCTGATGTTTTTAATGAAGAGAGTTACAGAGAGAATAGTGGGTGTCTGCACCAAGCAGAGTGTTGGGAACATGTTTGGTACGTGTTGTAGAGAAGCTGAATTACTTTAGGAAATAGGGAAAGGCACTTATGAGGGAGAGCAATAAAGAGCAAAGACGAGGCGGGTGATTGTGGTGGGGCTGCCACTGCAGGTCAGCATCATGCTGAAATCAGCACATCCTCTCCCACCACACAGATGTGGGCTCAGTAGAGCTTTCCTGGATGAAAGCATTGTGAACCACCAAACAGAACCCGTTGAGACGAGAGAGAAGGAGCCTGTGCATAGAACTATGCTATTAAAAAAAGATTTTCTATTGTTTCTTACTGAATAAAAATGTTTAGGATAGATTTGCAGTGTGAAAAGTGGGTCAAAATAGCATTATCTGGAGTGTTATAATTATTGTTATTATTAGCATTTACTTAAAGATACAAGCAATTGTGTTACTGAAAAACATCTAAAAACAAAAAAAATGACACTTTTAAATTTTAGTTTCTAACAATTTAGGGAATATCAACCAATGTTAACTAATTTAAAAATGTATTTTTAACCTATTTTGTATTTTAGATATATTTCAAATTTGTACTTCTTTTCTTAAATATCATCTTATAATCACACTAAGTATTCTAAGTGCCCTTTTATTGATTTAGAAATTTTTTTCTTTTTTTTAAAGATTTGTTATTTTTATTTATTTGAAAGGCAGAGTTACAGAGATGGAGAGAGAGAGAGAGAGAGAGAGAGAGAGAGAGAGAGAGAATCATGTATCTGCTGGTTCACTCTCCAAATGGCTGCCATGCCTAAGGTTATGCCTTGCCGAAGCAGGAGGCCAGGGCTTCTTTTGGTCTCCCACGTAGGTGCGGTAGTCAGGCACTCGGCCATCTTCCAGTGCTTTCCCAGATGCATTAGCGGGAAGCTGAATCACAGAGGAGCGGCCTGGTCTTGAATTTGCACTTATATGGACTGCCAGCATTGCAACTGGTTACAACCCTGACACCTAGAAATTTTTTCTTGATGATGTTTTTTATTCATGTTAAAAAGACAACCACAGGACTAAAGTAGCTTTTTAAAATATCCTAACCTCTACAAGTTTCATTGATATTTTCATTTACTAATTTTCTCTAGCAATTTTAAAACTCCCCTAATCACTATTACAATGTTAGGGATACCTTATGTACTTTTCCAATTTATTTTTTATTTATTTGGAAATATTTTTGAGTGATAAGTGAAAAATTATTCTTTCTTGGCTTTTCATATAATGGCAAAATGTGGATTAATATAAATTTTTATAACACTTTCGAAAACTTCGAATGCTATTCTCCTTTTGAAAGGTGTTTGTTCTTTTGTACAGAAATTTGTTGGTATAATGAACTTTCTCCTTGTCTGAAAGATGAAAAGTAGAAATGATTTTAAAATGTGAATTTTATGTCCTAAAACATAAAGAAGTAAACTACAAGGAAAACTTGGTAAGAAAGAGAAACCTGAGAAAATTTGAGGCAGAAATTGTGGGCTGTAGTTTCAATAGTTTTCCTTCAAAGAAACCACAAAATGATGTGGAGATATTTTACAGATAATCAGCAGTAACTGAACTACTACAATTAGATAGACTCCTCTAGGAAAAGTAATATGTAGTAACAATGTACAAGACATAACATATTGCACAATTCAACAAAGCCAATGGGAAATTGTATTCAGTACATTGCCCTATGCTTAAATCACAAAATCGATAAAGATTTACCTTTCTATGGAAAGGCCTTGAAAAGATAAATTTCAGCATACTGACTCAAAGGAATTATTATTACTATTGTTTGTCTGTAGAATACTAAAAATAAAACAACTTTGTGAGTAGTGCAGGAAACATCTTTCAATATTGTGTATCTTTGTGGAATATTTAGGTATTATCATCATTAGAAAGCATTTATTAATCATATAGTGTGTGTATATAACACCAAGATCCTGAATGTATCTTTTTTCACATGATTATCTCCACTTTGTGAATATAAACCACAAAGATACAATATAACAATAATCATTTCCACTCTTTTTAGACTGGGCTTTTTTTCCCCTTAAATTGTATAATTTATCCTTTCTTGCATAAAATGAGTTCATTCTGATGCTTAAAGTCTCATTCATGCTGCTAGGTAGTTTTCAAAATTCAATATGCACTCAGCAGATAAAATGAAGGAAGTAAGCCATTTGCAAGCACTCTAAAAAATTTCAGAGATTATTTCATGGGCACAATCAAGTCGTTAAGTCAACAAGGAACAAATTGAGATGCAGATCAAGATGACCATGTTAGGAGTATTTAAAATGCGTATTTAATATCAGCACCCTTAAATGCTATCAATATATTTTACTGGACAGGGTTAAGTTTTACATAAACAACCATTTGGTGGATAAAGTGAATTCTACACAGATACCATGGCAAAGATTAAGGAATACATTGGAACAGTTAGTTTTTTCCCTGCTGTGATATGAGACAGAAAATTATGATTCCTGTCTGCCTCTGAGAATTCATCCCTCCACTTACTGTAAGCATATATGCACATTGTGTGTAGTGTGATACATACACACACATCATTCTACGTGTGTGCATTCTAATGCTTAGTGTAGTACATATACATGCAAACATACACACGTTCACTCTAACACTTAGAAAAACTAATAAAATGACAATAAAAAGAAAAGAAAAAGTGAAATAGGAAACAGGTAAGATTATACCTAAGATTTATCACCATTAATACAGAAATGCAGCCCACAATTCAGGAAATATTTTTTCTTTATTAACTAGGTAAGATTATTTTGGAAGATTTTTTTCTGTCAAGGGAAAGATCCAGATCAAGTACTATAGTGTAAGCTCTATATCATTCAAGCACTATGACAATTAAACAAGAAAATAGGCGATAGCCATAGCTACTAGCCCAAGTGAAAGTACATGTCTGGATTTTCTCTCTTAATTGGCTGCAAGGGAAGGCTAGTTGGCTACTAAGGCTCCTTGAGCTACATTAATAATTCATATTTTCAGATTTCTTAGAATATATTGAGAAT
Organism: Oryctolagus cuniculus; assembly: GCF_051225735.1. Classification (NCBI taxonomy): domain Eukaryota; kingdom Metazoa; phylum Chordata; class Mammalia; order Lagomorpha; family Leporidae; genus Oryctolagus; species Oryctolagus cuniculus. The sequence goes on from NC_142874.1 coordinate 133,986,721, forward strand.
ATCTATAAATCATGTTGCTAAATATAGCCTTGAATGTGAGTTATACTACCTACTGATTTTTCCATGTCATGTTTTTTTACTGCACCGTGCAGACATGGTTGTTTATTGATTTGCTTTATGGTTTTCTTTCATTTTAATTATGTGTAATTTGTTCCTTTTACTTTTCTATGATGTAACATACTTAATGTCATTAATACGACTTTTAAAATTATTTATTTGAGAGTATGAGAGACATAAGATAAACCTCCCATCCACTATTTTGCTCCCAAACACCCATGGGAGACAACACTGCACCAGGCTGAAGCCAGGAGCTGGGAACTCAAGCCCTATAGTCTCCTGTGAGGGTGGCAGGGACTCAGCCACTTGGGCCATCCCCTGCTGCCTCCCAAGGTATGCATTAGCAGGAAGTGGGAATCTGGACCAGAGATGGGACTTGGAAACCAGTCACTCAGATAATGGCATGTGAGTATCTCAACCAGCATACTAACTGTTGGACCAAGGTACCATCTCCTTGTGTGAGATTTTTGAAAGATATAATATCTTCCTTTAGAATAGCATAAGTAACTTTACAGGAAACAATATACCATTTCAATACCATCTCAGTAGTTGTAAGTTGTACTTGTTTAAAGACAGTCATAAATACATTTTAAATGATATTAATCATCAGTTTCTTACCAGCTACACTACTGTGTTAAAATATCTTATGGCATCTAACAAATGCCACTACATATTTGTACACAAATTCAGCTTAAACACAGTGTCCCTATGAGCATTGAATGTCATTGTCTGGGGTTTGGCAAAATCTCTTTAAAAAATTAACTTTTAGGTCAGTGCTTCCTTTCATCAATCATCCATTTATTCTAATAATTTCATCTGTATATATGCCAAAGTGTGCTATCATCAGAATATGCCTTGACGTGCTTACATGTGAGTGTTTCTTCCAAAGTGGCTTATTATTCAAAAGACAAAATGGAAATATTCATTGATAGATCAAGGAGGCATTTCTTTATGATGTCTGTTTCTAAGAAATATATTAAGTCCCTACTATCTACCTAGGGAGTTATCCTCTCAACAATTTGTTCGTATTCAGGTCTATCACCCTGAAGTAAGATGCTGAAGTATTTTCAATCACCAATGATTAAGCAATAGATAATTATTGTTTTTCTATTTGATACTTGTGATTGCATTTCTTGAGTCCTATAAAGAATATGAAGAGTAATTGAGCGCCGGCGCCGTGGCTCACTAGGCTAATCCTCCACCTTGCGGCGCTGGCACACCAGGTTCTAGTCCCGGTCGGGGCACCAGATTCTGTCCCGGTTGCCCCTCTTCCAGGCCAGCTCTGTGCTGTGGCCAGGAAGTGCAGTGGAGGATGGCCCAAGTGCTTGAGTCCTGCACCCCATGGGAGACCAGGAGAAGCACCTGGCTCCTGCCATCGGATCAGCGCGGTGCGCCGACCGCAGCGCGCTGGCTGCGGCGGCCATTGGAGGGTGAACCAACGGCAAAAGGAAGACCTTTCTCCCTGTCTCTCTCTCTCTCACTGTCCACTCTGCCTGTCGAAAAAAAAAAAAAAAAAAGAGTAATTGAAATACACATGAGTGGAAAATGCAAGGCAACTGTGTATCAAAATGTAGGTATAACATTTGCAAAACACCCACTGAAGAACCCATAAACTTGAACTCTAAAAGAGACTGACTTAATCTTTGGTCCCAAAGTCCAATAATTATTAAGGACCAGCGACTCACCAAGAGGACTTAAATAGATATTTTGAAATTTGAAGAAGATGATGGTGAGGAGAAGGAAGGGGGTTGATTCCAGTTTGTATGAAAGAGTTAACCAAAGACAGGAATGCATATTCAAATCGCATCAACAGGTAAACAGCCACACTAATGGGTCTGGGATGGCCTTTCTGCACAGACACTTAGGAAAGATGAATGAAAGTAGATGAGAGAGGGTAATGGGACACAGATGGCGTACACTTGAAAGAGGAAGAAAAGAGCTCAAGTTCAAAGGTAATCAAAAGAGCATGCCACTTTTTATAAAGAAAGGGATAAATTTTATAAAGTCCATATAACTTACAAATCTGAGGTTTGGTTGCAGTTTTCATTTTGACCATCCTGCGCTTGACACCCCCTCAGCTTGGGTGGTCATGGCTGAAATGAGCTGTCTAGAGCCCGAGGAACTACTCTCTCTTCCCTGGAATGGTAGTTTAGAAATTAATTTTGGAAAACATTATGAAATGTAGGCATGGTAATTTTCCTTAGAGAAATGATACATGAGACATGGATCTGTTCTTTACCACGTTTCATCAATAAAATTAAGGTTCATTGATTTGATCAGTGATTTCCAGTTTGCAACACTTAGTAATCAGAGAGCTTCGTGGACTCTGGAGCATGGTTTGGATACATTTCCCTTTGAGGATATGAAATTAGGATTCGCTTTGGGGTAGAGAAATGCACTAACGTGATCTGGACCTCAACATCAATGTGATTTCAGAAACATTAACTCTTATTACAATTAGGAAGGATTTCTGTGCCTTCATATTTCTTTTCATACATCTAAATGTAGCTATAAGATCTCCCATGACATTGTCATCACCACCAATTCAACTTTGTTCTAAGCTTTAAAAAGATAATTCATGTATGATATTTCTCATTTTTTTACACCCAGACAGATACTGTTGCCTGATTTCTCCATGTGTTATGTGATCATTTTTGCCAAAATGGAATCACAGCCTATGTTTTGTCACTGTGTCTCAGTCTCTCTGAAGATGCTAAGGACACAAGGAGTTCTTTTTTCCAATGGCTGTGAGACCTCATTATCTTTTACATTTACCTCTTTACCGATCATCACCACCTTGAAGATTTAGAATATAAATCTAAGATAGAATTCTTGTCCATTCTTTTATCTATGGCTACTTATTTTTCTTTACAGCATTTCATCATATTTGTTCATTTTCCAACATCCTTACTGCTATGTAAGCTTTATGAAGACCCAAAGCAAACCCAAAATATTTTTAAATAAATATTTGTTAAATGAATGAAATGCTGACAAATAACCATTATCATTATGACTGAATTTATATCACTGAACGTTCAAATTTTAAAATGTTAGGTATCTTTTATACTCCCAGGCATGTAACTTAATATTTAAACGTCATTATAAACTGCTGACAACAACGTCTACTCTTTTTTTTTTATTTTTTATTTTTTTGACAACCAGAGTGGACAGTGAGAGAGAGAGAGACAGAGAGAAAGATCTTCCTTTGCCATTGGTTCACCCTCCAATGGCCGCTGCGGCGGGCGCGCATCGGCTGGCGCACCGCACTGATCCGAAGGCAGGAGCCGGGTGCTTCTCCTGGTCTCCCATGGGGTGCAGGGCCCAAGGACTTGGGCCATCCTCCACTGCACTCCCTGGCCACAGCAGAGAGCTGGCCTGGAAGAGGGGCAACCGGGACAGAATCCGGCGCCCCAACCGGGACTAGAACCTGGTGTGCCAGCGCCGCAAGGCGGAGGATTAGCCGAGTGAGCCACGGCGCCAGCAACAACATCCACTCTTAATGAAAGTGAAGGTTTAAAGGGACCCCTAAAGTGTTTTATTTTATCAATAAATTTAATCTCTTAGAAGAAATTTAAATTCTCTTAGAAAAATTCAATTTTTCTGCTCGTGGGCAGGATTCCCCATTGATGAAGTTTCTCAACACTCAATGGACTGCTTTCTGTTCCTCTTGCATCCTCTATGGGATGATCTTGCTCATGTCCATTATTCCAATAGCATGTATATGCATCTGGATCACATGCTAATCCAGCCCAGCATCTGTGCAGATGGGAATTCCCAGTTACACGTGGATCTTCCAAAGGCATCTGGAGCAACACAAGTCGGAATCAAGATGCATGATTTCTAGAACATCACTTTCCCCTTTGTTGTTTGTGTTATGGGCAACAGTATAAAAAACAATACATCTCACAGCTATAATAAATCCATATATCTGTAGCATTCACTGTAAGTATTGTTACTGCTTTCAGATCTTCCACTTAGGCTCAACTCTCTTATGCCTTCATGTATGAGAGGCCTTCAGAAAGGTCATGGAAAATGCCTACTTTGAAAAACTGCATGAATTTGAAAAACTTTGAATCAAAATAAACTTACCTTTCAATTAAACTTCTCCATAAACTTTTAAATGTATTTTCATACGTCTCTTAGAATCTCTTTCTCTTGGTTTATGTTATTTTTCAAATATTCTGTTCCCATAAAATGTTATTTTGTCCTAATATTTGAAAAAGTATTTTGTATTCATTGAATTTGAGTTTGACATTCAATATTTTTGCTGAACATTGGAGATGCTATTTCACTATCTGGATGTCATTGTTCATTAATATGTTGTATCTAGGTATCTTCTCCCACCTCTGTTTTTTTTTTTTTTTTGAAGGAAAAGTGAATGGTGGAATCCAAAAGATTTCTCATATATGTAGAATATTGTATTTGTGTCAGTTTTGAAGAATTCTTAACCATTTCATCAGTGGATATTTTCTTCTGTCAGTTTTTTCTCATATCCATCTTTATCTCCTACTAGATATACATTAATTACTCTAATTTTGCTGTTTATATCTCTAATCAATTATTACTTATTTTTATCCTCTTAATTCCACTATATTGCATTTTTGGAAATTTCCTTGCTTAGATTTTCAGGGAACTGAATTCTTTGTACACTTTTTAATACATCGGTTGAATTTTTATGAAAATATTGTTTTAATTTCAAGGATTTAACTTTTTATTTTTTATTTTTTGGTAACAAAAGATCAGTAAATTTATTGCATAGCAATATCAATAGGTACTTCAGGGACATCATTCTCTATAATCACAACATGATCAAAGTCACATAGAAAATTTATTTTACTAACCAAAATTTTTAAATGTTTTTAATTGACACATAAGAATTGTACATATTTATGGTGATGTTATAAAGTTATTTCCTTTTTATTATTTTTAAACATTTATTTAATGAATATAAATTTCCAAAGTACAGAATATGGATTACAATGGCTTCCCCCCACCATAATGTCCCTCCCACCCGCAACCCTCCCCTTTCCCACCCCCTCGCCCCTTCCATTCACATCAAGATTCATTTTCAATTCTCTTTATATACAGAAGATCAGTTTAGCATACAATAAGTAAAGATTTCAAGTTTGCTCCCACACAGAAACATAAAGTGAAAAATACTGTTTGAGTACTAGTTATAGCATTAAATCTCAATGTACAGCACACTAAGGACAAAGATCCTACATGAGGAGTAAGTGCACAGTGACTCGTGTTGTTGACTTAACAAATTGACACTCTTGTTTATGGCCTCAGTAATCACCCTAGGCTCTTGTCATGAGCTGCCAAGGCTATGGAAGCCCCCTGAGTTCACTGACTCTGATCATATTTAGACAAGGCCATGGTCAAAGTGGAAGTTCTCTCCTCCCTTCAGAGAAAGGTACCTCCTTCTTTGATGACCCGTTCTTTCCACTGGGATCTCACTTGCGGAGATCTTTCATTTAGGTGTTTTTTTTTTTTTTTTTTCCCCCAGAGTGTCTTGGCTTTCCATACCTGAAATACTCTCATGGGCTTTTCAGCCGGATCCGCATGCCTTCAGGCAGATTATGAGGCCAGAGTGCTGTTAGGACATTTGCCATTCTATGGGTCTGCTGTGTATCTCACTTCCCATGTTGGATCATTCTCTCCCATTTTATTCTATCAGCTAGTATTTGCAGACACTAGTCTTGTTTCTGTGATCCCTTTGGTTCTTAGTCCTATCATTACGATCAATTGTGAACAGAAATTGATCACTGGGACTAGTGAGATGGCATTGGTACATGCCACCTTGATGGGATATACTTGGAATACCCTGGTATGTTTCTAACTCTACCGTTTGAGGTAAGTCACCTTGAGCATGTCCCGAATTGCACATCTCTTCCCTCTCTTATTCCCACTCTTATATTTAACAGTGATCACTTTTCAGTTAAGTTTCAACACTTAAGAAGAATTGTGTATTGATTACAGTATTCAACCAAAAGTATTAAGTAGAACAAACAAACAAAAAATACTAAGAGGGATAACAAATCAAGTTGCTCATCAACAGTCAGGGTGAGGGCTGATCAAGTCACTGTTTCTCATAGTGTTCATTTCCTTTAACAGGTTTCCTTTTTGGTTCTCAGTTAGTTGTCACCTATCAAGGAGAACAAGTGGTACTTGTCCCTTTGGGATTGGCTTATTTCACTCAACATAATGTTTTCCAAATTCCTAACAGAGATCACTTTTCAGTTAAAATTTAAACACCTAAGAATAATTGTGTGTTAATTACAGAGTTCAACCAACGGTACTAGAACTAAAAAAATACTAAAATGGATAAAATATTACATTGCACATCAACCGTCAGGACAAGAGCTGATCAAGTCACTGTTTCTCATAGTGTCCATTTCACTTCAACAGGTTTCCTTTTAGCTGCTCAGTTACTTGTCGCTGATCAGGGAGAACATATGATATTTGTTCCTTTGGGACTGGCTTAATTCACTCAGCATGATGTTTTCCAATTTCCTCCATCTTGTTGCAAATGACCGGGTTTCATTGGTTTTGACTGCTGTATAGTGTTCTATAGAGGATATGTCCCATAATCTCTTTATCCAGTCTATTGTTGATGGGCATTTGGGTTGGTTCCAGGTCTTAGCTATTGTGAATTGAGC